>NC_064900.1:3302115-3602307 GCF_929443795.1 Astur gentilis | reverse complement strand
TTGGTAACTTCTTTGAGAAGTGGTGGTTGTCATAAATGACAAATCCTAACCCCTGGAAAAGTAATTTCTGGTCTCACTAGAGTGGATGCCCAGTGAGAAGCATGATATCAAATCTCCGTATCATGCTCTCCATTGCAAGCCCATTGCCAAAGCCATCAGGCAGCCCATTTTCCCCTGTCCTTTCCCCCCCATGCCTTCAGATCACCTCAAGCCTTTCAAACCCTCTCCAAATCCTCAAACACCAGTAGTTTCATCTCTGACTTTAATGGAAATCATTAAATCAAAGGGAACACAGATCCGCGAGCAGGCTGGTATCGCGTGCAGCGATATTGGTGTACCTTGGTAGCAGAGCTGCCAACGCACCTCAGAGAGGCGGGACTAGAAAAAAAACCGTGGAAGCACACTGGGGCAGGCAGCTCTGGTGAACAACCATGGGGTGGGAGGTGCTGGAGTGTCACACTGCAGTCTCACGCGTGTGCTTCACGTGCTCCTGAGTGTACATGTCTGCAGGCAGACGTCTCAGTGCGTGCTAAAGAGTGTCTCTCTGGTCAGAAACCTGTGTGAGCATACGTTCCCTTGGAGGGGCTTTGGGAGCAAAACAGCCTGTTGTTTCCTAGAGTTCAGGGGTCTGAGTAGGAGCCAGAGGGGCTCGTCCTTTGCGGAGAGGGTGGGGAGAACTCCAGAGAGGGTTTCCAGAGGCTGCAGAAGGAAAGCAGAGGAGGAGGGAGGAAAATGGGAGGGGGGGGGTGTCAGGGGGGAGAGAAAGAAAGAGACCACCATTATTATCAGAGGAATAAATCTTGCTTCCAAACTTTTCCAAGACACTAACGTCATGGAGCCCACCGTTACCTGTCCTTCTCCCTCCCCTCCTAAATTAGCATGCAAAACTATGTAATTCTTCAACATGTGATAAATCAGAAAATGGGGTTATGCAGCCATCCTGAGACAGCAAAACCCTCCAAAGCACCTTCTGTGATATTGTTGAAACAGACGCCACAGCTCCTTTGATGTTGCTCTCAAAGCAGGTGTAAAACAATTCCTACTAACTTAGATACCAAGCTACAGGCCATCAAGCATCCATCCATCCACCTCGCCCACCAAATAGAAAGCCATCCCCAGCATGTAACAGTACAAAACTCGGCAGCAACAGCTCCACATTTTGCAAGCACTTGATAGGAACAAATGCGATATGAAAAGGGGAAAAAGCAGGTGGCTTTTAGTTGTTTGAATTTTCATGCAAGGAATAAAGTTTAGTTTGCTATGGAACACTGAGCTATATACAGCAGTACGCTGTTAAAGCAAGCTTTGAACATAACCTTTGAATCTGCCTCTTAAACAGGCAGCCTGTAAGTTATTGAAATATCTCTTGTCCTCAGAGAAAGAATGTGCTCATTAATGGGATATCACAATCTGTCTTGCTCGTGAGCAGACTAGAAACTCTTTCAAGGAACTCGGTGATAAGAATAGTGGGCCAATATATCTCCCAGGAATATTTTATTCTTCATGATCTTTGCAGCACTTTGGGCATTCAAGAGTTGCCCTCCTGCACTGTGGTATTGCAAGGTGGCTGTTGTAGTGACAGAAAATGAAAAGGAATGTGATCCATAGAAGCAATTCAGCATGGGGAATTTAGAGAGCTGGAAGGTCATTATTGGGGCTCGAAGTTGCCGGGGAAGGAGACAAGAACACAGACCAGGGGAAAGCCCTAGGGGAGCTCTGACCTCTGGGACCGCACCTATTGCTTACTTTGAACAATGACACTGCAGAGAACAGCCCTGTTTATTATGGATGTTTTCACCAGTTCCAAGGGAAAAGTTATGAAAGTGCTTTCCTTGGGCCACGGCAGACCTGCTCAGATTATATGCTAAGCTCTGACAAGTGCCTGACCAGAAGGGAAGACTGCAGCCCCTCTATATCACTAATTTTTATGGTTAGGCGCTCAAGTCTCTGCGGAATACTGTCTGGACGTGACAATTGCTGTTGCGCTGCTGCGGTGTGATGTGACTAGGATACCCAAGTGGTGAGCAGAGTAACAAGGCAGCACTCATTCCACTGTTATGAACACACTAAACAAAAGTTTGTTTTCCTTGTGTAATTACCTTAGAAATTAAAATACCACACTGGTTATTGTCTCCAGACTGACAAACAAGGAAGATCATCCTCCTCTCCCACCCCAAATTCCGGCCTCTGAAACATTTGGGCTTTTATTGCAGGTCTCTACTGCAAATAACAGCATACCTTGACATTGCCCCATTCACAAGATCTAGAAAGACAAAAGCTTCTAGCTTCCAACATTTTCTAAACGGATTGTGTGAAAGAGAGAATAGCTTTGTGCTGTGTTGCACAAGCTTTCCCCAACACACACATACACACACACCTCTCATGTGTATGTTCAACAATATTGACTCATTACCAAAAATGGGTGGAAACAATGCAAAAAAAGCTACCCTCCTTCCTTTTTTAATTGCATTTGAAATTCTGATTTTATTGAGCTTGATCAATGAGCAGAATTCTGCCAATGACCTGAGAATGGATATCCTTCTGCTGAGAAGACAAAACACAAGCAAAGCATAGACAAAGTGACTTCACCACGTTTACAACACTATCTGCATTCATTCAGACATGCTTGACTGTTAGGAGGACGGCTGTCTCATAAGCGATTCAGTGTTCCTGCCTCTCCACGTAAGGACTGAAAAAGCTACAGATTCATATCTCCAGCAGTCTACCAGCAAAATGAGGAACTCCACATTCCTAGGACTTCTAAGCTAGAAAACAAATGAGGATTTTTTTTTTTCTTTTTCTCTCTGTGCCTCCTTCTTAAAAACAAAAAAACAACCAACCAACCAACCAAAAACAACTAAGCAAAACTCTTGCTGACTTTTTATCTGATTCAAGCAAAACCAAATACACTTGTTCCTTCTCTGGCCAGTTTCTTCATAACCCAGATTTTAAATTTGGAGGCATGGAAGCAGTACAGGAATAGGCACATAACTCAAAGCAGAACTGTACAAACCAGGAAAATCTTCCAAAAACTAAGAAGAGCACCTGGATGAATCAGCAAAAAAGGCCTTTTCTACCAGATGCATACTGCAAATAGCAAGTGCTGTCTGACCGAGACAGCCTTCCCATGTAGAGCACCGAGGAGGGACAGTCCCTTTGCTGTCACGGCGGTGAGGCTTGTGCACAAGCACTGCAGGGTAGGGAAGATTACTGCAGACTTGTCAGGGCTCATGGCAGGAGTGTGTCCTGCTTCATGCTCCCTGCCAGTGAGTCCACAGCCCAAGCATTTACAGCCCAGAAGCAGACCCAAGCGGGCACAGGGAAAACCAGGATGCCATGGTGCACCGTGTACAAGGATGCCTGCTGGAAGATGGTCTCCCCAGCCACAAGCCCAGCCCTGCAACATTCTCCCTGCCATGCAGACCCAACTGAGACACACGCAGTGGTCCCTTCTAGGACAGAAATCCCAGTCCCAGGCTTGGTGTCTGGCAGCTAGATGCCAGAAAGCAGCTGTTATGGGGCAGCAGCAGGAATGCACATTTCAGGGTCTGCAGCTGGCGTGCAGCAGCTGGCATGCAGCGGCTGGCTAAAACGAGCTCAGTGTGGAATTTCTCTCTTGGCCACTCAGATATGAATTTCAAGCACAAGCCACCCTCCTGTCGATTTGTGTTTGTGTGCATTGCTCCTCTGCCCCAACATCCACCAGGCCCGGGAATTTTTCCCTTGCAGAGGAAGGAGTTGGCGTTTTGGAAGAGAGCATCTCATTCCCACTCACTGGAAAGCAGAGTCTGGGGCATGTTAAAACAATGTTTAGCCTGTTCGGTCCACCCAGGGTGATTGGAGGCAAGAGCTATACCACACAGGGCAGTCTTTTCAATACCTTACTGATTTGGCTGAGATGAAGCTCAGCAGAAACAAGGAGAACAGAACAAATGCTGGGATGAGCTGTGGTGGGCAGGGGGGGAGGAAAGACTCTGAGCTTTCTCCCCCTGCCCAGACTGAGCACTTGTAGGGTGTAGAGCAACTCCTCGCTATCAATCCTCTGTAGATGCTGGAGCTGTTTCTACCCCTGTCAGCATCTTCGGGTTGTCTGCTCTCTCACCTGCAGACATCTTTCTCAGCTCAGTACTGGAATATCTCCAGGCACGGCTCTACCTCATGGCGAGCCAGGTCGAGCCCTGTGGGGTCTCTGTGGGCAGTCACGTACCAGCCTGGACACCATTTCAGTTTCTCTGCATCTCCTGAGGGATGGAGAGAGAACAGGGCAGGGAAGAACTTCCTACGGCCAGGTTACCAGCCCTTCCACCCCATGGCGTGGCTGGTGCCTGGAGTCAAGCCTCTACCCTGCTGCTTTTCCTTAAGAAAATCGCAACAGCTTGAGCCCATCTCCCAGGATTCCTTGGAGCAGCAGGCAAAAAAAAACCACGCTGCAGAGGAGCAAACCCACGGCAAACGAGGGCGAGAGGCTGGGGGCCGCCTCTCTACCCAGGCAGTCGCATCACGGGAAGGACTTGCTTCCACACGCGGGTACTTACGCGGGGGTCCCACACAGGGTGAGGCGTGCCCGTGCCAGGAGTGCCCTCACTTCATATACTCCCCTTCGCTCACATAGTCCATAAAAGACCCCGGCAACTCAGCAAAATCTTCCAAGACAAGACTGGTGGAGTCCTCACCCAGCAGGTCACTGTCGGGCCGGGATGCCCGGGCTCGTGGCGGCGGTGGTGGCGGCGGTGGCTGCGGAGGGGGCTCAGAGGCACCAGCCTGGCCGGGGGCAGGCGACGGCTCCTCGCAGTCCTCCGACTCCCCCTCGGAGGAGGCTGGCCCGAGGACGTGGTAGAGGCTGGGCAAGCGGATGTCAAAGCGAAGGCCGAACTTGGCGAAGAGCTTCTCGTTGAGGGAGTAGAGCTTCTCCGAGATGTCGTAGCCCAGGTGGGAGGAGAAGAGCCGGGCAACGTAGCGGTCCTTCCTCAGGAGGAGATACAGCTTCTTCCTCGGCCAGGTGATGAAGCTGCAGTCGGTCTCGGCCGTCAGCGTGACCTGTGGGGCAGGGAGGGAGCGGAGTGAGCCCCACCACCTGGGCAGGGGTCACCCACCTTGGGGCTGCATGCTCCTCTCCAGTGAAGGCCCCCAGCCCCTTTGCCACCAGCTCTCCTTGGGAGATGGCGGGGCTGGAGAGCCAAGCTGAACGATCGGATAAATCCTTATCCACCTTATTCTTCCTCTCCTCAAGGAGCCGGAGACCAGGTTTTCCTATGCAATTAGTGGCATGCCCTCACTTAAGCTAGCCGCATGGCTGGCTGGCTACATTTCACCCTCTCGCTTTCAGATGCTGCTGCCTCTGAGAAAGCCCTGGGTGCATGAAGGGCCACCAGGAAGCCTTGCCTGGCCACCCGGAGGGAAATCCTGTCTCACCAGCTCTGCTGGGACCTGTAGGGCTGAATGGCCTTGAAGGACGGGTGGCACAGCTTAGCAAGGAAGGAAGGAAAAGGGTTTTACTGTGTTTGTGTGTAGATAGGGAACTCACTTGAGGTTTTACTGGTTCATTTTAGAGAACATTTTGGTTTGCTCTGGGTTTTGCCAATGCAAATAAAGGCATTTTTTCCCCCTTGCTGTAAGACCATACTATTAATAATAAAAAACATTACATAACACATGAGTGTATATTGTAATATGTAAATATAATAATAATAAAAAAAAGATAAGAAACACAGGAGGGCTCAAACTGCCTTGGGCCAAAGAAGAACATCCGAGTGTAATGGAGACACTGGCATGTGAACAAGGGCCAGAGCCAAAATATCCCGGGGGCTCCCTTTCACTCTATATCCAGGGGTCTCCTTGGCCAGCCACCATGGCAGAGGGCCACTGCGAAGCTGAACACGGCTTGGCTGCATGTGTGTGTCCTTGGGTTTGATATTTAATGCCACTACCATGCAAGCAGCTGCCTTACGAAAGAAATACGGGAGATAAAACCTGAGAACTTTCCCAGGCCGAGGCAAGCAAGAGGAAGGGTCACATGGAAATTGAAATGACCTGGATCTCATTTTCCTAACCAACTTCTGGCACAGCGATCGAAAGCCTCCACTTCTCATGAGGGATTGAGATGTAATAAGAAAACTTGCCTCCTAACCAGGACAGCAGGACAGATTTCACTCATGAATCCCCCTGACACAAGTGCTCCAGCATTGGCAGAGCCCATAATTCAGCCTTCTGGGGGAAATTGCCAGCCCTGAAACCCAACCCCTTCAGGGTCTGGGAGCCAGCAGTCCCATGGGACACAGCCAAAGCTGAAAGCTCAAAGAAACCGTCTCTCCTTGTAGACCGAGTTGCACTTCTGCCATTGTTTGGCAGGCTCAAGATTGAAACCACTCAATCCAGAAAGCCATGGGGAAAACTTGGGCAAGAAAAACATTCCATGCCCTCCTCCAGCAAAGACCCGGAGTCAAAACAGGCACTTTTTTAACTAAATGATTGTGATGCTAGGAGTAAGTCTGAGATATGCCACAGAGTTTTATTCACTACTCGGGTAAGAGAGACTACTGGGTTAAACAGCTGCCAAAAGCAGCACATCACCATGGCTAAGCATGGCCATCAAGAGTAACGTCCTGCCAGGAACACGGACTGGTCAAGTCTCACCTGCTGAATGCTGGTCTCACACAGGCTGCTACTTCTTCGTGCTCCTCAGCAAGCAGACGCGGGTTTTAGGCATTTGCAGCACCTGGTTGCAGCCTTTCCCCACCGAGGACTCTACCTGCCCATCCTGGTGCCAGGCATAGCCGACCTCCCCGGCCAGCCCTGTATCGCAGAGCAGGAGAGGGGCCAAGAGCGCGGTGCTGGCAGGGCTGGTGCAGCCTAGCACCAGCTTGCTCCCGAGCTGCCTCACGCATCACAGATAAAGACATTCAGGAGGTCTGGGAACATTCAGTTCCACAGAAATCAGCTCAGAAAATGCTGCAGATTGTCTTTGCAGGTTGCGTGCCATTCAGACGGCCGTTTCCCTGCCGGGAGCACCGGGCAGCCATCGTTCTCTCTGCTGGACTATTAGGCAAATATGGTCCAGGATTGAAGCCCTGTGCAAAACACGAGATACCCCCACCCTCAGCACAGCCATGCTGCTGTTGCCCTCTCTGCCCCGTTATCTTGGCCCGACATCCCTATTTCTGCTCACAAGCTGTAGCCCTGTGCCACAGTCACACAGTCCACCAACTCCTGCAACTAATCCTCTTGCAAGACCGTAATTGCTGGCGGTGGCATAGATTTCAGGAGCGACTGCCGTGACCCTTTCACACATGGGCCCAATTCAGACCTGAGGAAAGCAGATTCGGAGACCTGCCCTGGTTTAACCAAGTCTGAACGTGGCTGCCCTCATGAGAAAGCAGCATCATTCCCGCATGACTGTCGCATGTTCCTAAGGGATTAGCAAAATCCCTCCTCACATGCCCTAACTGACATATTCTAGATTGACATCCTGACAGGGATCAGCCTGTCCTGGGATGTGAGTTAAAGGCAGAGAGATGTGGGCTTAAGTAATCTCCTCCAGAAGGAAAGCCAAACAAATACCATGGGGTGTTGACAGCAAGAGCAAAATCCTTTCTGTTGCTGCAAATAAGAATTGGTCTGGCCTCTCAGCAAGGGATTCTTCTGCTCAGAAAGAACCATATTCGGGTGTGAATCATCCTTTCTCCTTCTCCACCCCAAACACATCACCATCAGAAGCTTCTGTGAGGAACAGAATATTTATGGATCTACATCACTGCTGCATATTGCCGTGGCTGCCATTCTGATGCTGGAACGATGCACCCTGCTAGCAGCGTGCAGGGCAAATGCACCAATACAGGTACTAGGGAATGCTGTAATGGAAGAGAGCCAGCAATCCGATACCTCTTCTCCCTGCTAAACTGGAAGGAGCTCCACGTTCTACTCTCCCTGCTGTCAGCTGATAGTAGAAGCACACACTGAGGTCTTCAAAGGAAGGTAGAAAAAAGATAACACAGCTGATCGCACTATCCTGTGCTGGCTAAAACACAACGAAGGGGAGGAAAGTATTCCTGGTTAGCTTTGAATGGCACAATGAGCTCCCTCCATCCCCTTCTCAGACATGCAACAAAGCAGCAAGGAGCGAAGCTGGGCTGCTGCGGCGGCTGTGCGGGCTTACCTGGAAAGTTCCTTCCTCGGAGGGTCGCAGCGACTCCCATTCTGGAGAGTCCAGGAACTGATACGGAAAGACGTAGTGCAGGAACTGTCCGTCCTGGCTCACTCGGACCCTGCAGAGAGGACAGGTAAGGCGCACAGGCTTAGGCCACAAAATAGACATCACACGAACCTGATCAGCACACACACTGTGCAGGCAGCTGCTCCCACCAGGGAGGAAAGGACTTCTCCTCATCTCACGCACGTGTTTCATACCCTCTCCAGGACAGCTGCAGATGCTCCAGTCTATGGGGCCATCCCTCCTTTCTCTGTGGGAAACGATATTTGCTGCCACTTCCCAAATTCCATCTGTTTTCTGTTTCCTGCTACAAAGCCAGCTCTCACAGGTGCAATGCTTGGTCCTGAACTGGGACTTCTCAGCCCTCAAGACTGCTGCTGCTTTTCAGGTACTTCTAAGCCAGCCTGCAGCTCTTTGTACTTGCATCTTCTTCCTGTCCCCAGGGTTGCAGGAGGGCATTCCCTGCCTCGATGCTGGGAAGCTGTTACACCCAGAAACCCCCAAAATTGCATGGGCCATCGTTCCTGACACATCATGCTGCGAGCTCATTGTTTGCTGCACGTTACCATCCAATCTCTCTCGGCTTCCCAAGTATCCCTTTCCCCTATTTTTGCTACAATTGCCTACCAATGTCGAGGTCAAACTTGCACCCAGCTCTGCTGCGGGAGCAGAGAAAGAGAGCTGCACAGGCCTGGGGCAACGGCAAGGCACTCGGGAGCTCTATTTGTAGCTCTGCACCACCAGATTTGGGGCCTCTTGCCTCCCTGTCGCCATGTTCCCCTGTTGTACGATGCACAAAGGCAATTCTTGCTTTCAGGAGTTACAAGGCTCAGTTCACTGTTGGCTTCCAGTCAGCTGGGAATGCTGCCTGGAAGGGTCAGGGATTGCAAGACAGGTTTCCTTGATCCAGGCACATTCTGCATTTCTAAGCTTCCCTTGTCTTGCTACTGTTCAGTTTAAGAGGGAACACCATAATAGTAGCAATGCTCTGTTGGCTCAGCAAGGACCTCACAAGCCATAGAGCGGGTACCAGCAAATGCAAATCCAATCCCATCTCCGCAGAGCATCCTCAATCAGCCAAGATGCATACTTGCCACTGCAAAAGAGAGCAGAACTACCCCACCAGCACTGTCCTACTGTCCACTGCAGCACTTTCATGCCCACAGAGCAGCAGCAGATTATCCAATGCAGGGCAAGCAGCACAGACTCTTTCCCACTAACATTTTTTGCAGATATGGTAAACGTTGGAGCAAGCTGCTCAGCACAGACATTTGGTAAGGGGAGACACCTAACAAAAACACACGTACCCAGTTTCCTCCCAGTGCTTTGCCATTCAGCACTGGTCAGTGGTCCCAGGATGCTCTTAACACATCCTAGAAAAGGGACAAACACCAAAAAAAAAAAAAAAAAAAAGGAAGCCTTCCTTCTTTACAGCCCCCCTCACTTTCACCAGAGAGAATGGACCACCACTATAAAACATGAGCCCCAGGTGATGCTGGGTTTGTCTTCCCAAAGGAAAATCCCTGTGAGACACACCTCTTACAGCTCAGCCCTGCTCCCATTTACAGATCTTCTTCCTTTCCCACTCTCACTTGACATTAGTGCCAAGTGCCTGGCAGCAGCTGGGAAGCCAATATCATTACTATTTTGCATTTGGATTTTGCAAATCGTTAAAAGATACGTTCATAGAGACATGCCACAGGATCTCAGGTGAACAAACACCAGTACTTCATCAGCACAGTTCGCTCAATAATCAAATCTCCAGTAAATGAACAGCAAATGTGCATGGCTTGCCAGGAATCAGCTGTGACTATCTAGAGGTCCCCAAGGTCTTCCTTGATGGCCCAGAGGAAGGAACATCATGAATGCATGACAGCACAGGGAAAGAAAGAGGCCTGATGAGGCGGGATCCACCACAGGAGAGCGCTCTCTTTTTTGACAAAATGACCCTCAAAGTGAGAAATTTCAGAGCCCTGAGGGTCAAGGCATTGGGAACAGGGGTGGAACCTCTCCCTGAATCCCACCGCTGGCCTGGGGGAGCTGGTGAACTGAGGACTCAGCGTAGTCAGTGCACATCCATTCACATCACAGAGGTGTGTCTGGTACCCCCAGAGACCACAAGTCTGGATGCGCTGCCTTCCTGCCTTGAGAAACACTCTCTCACAGCCAGTCTGCTCCCATCAGAAATAAGATCATTTTAAAATGACAGAGAAAGAGGTAAGGATTCCCCAACAATATCACAGGCAAGGCTGAGCTGGGCTGGCTGCTTCACTGCCCATAGCCTGATTCTACAAACCGTTCCCCAAAATAGTCTAGTTCAGAAAAACAAAAGAAAGCAAAAACAACCCCCAAAAGCAAATTACTCCCCTCCGTAACAAACAGATGCCTATCTCAAAGCCCTTTCAGAGGAAGGAAACAATCCTCACCCCAGTTTCTACAGGGGGTAAAAATACAACAGTAAGCCACAGCGCTTTGCTGTCAGATGTTGTTCAGAAACAGGAGAGCCTTTACCTGCCAGACAGCAGCAACGAGAGGCGGTCAATGGGCGTCTTTCCCTCCACGGCGTAATTCTGGTCTCTGACTAGCGACTGGACTTGCTCTTCACAGCACTTCACGATTTCTTTGTAGACTTCCAGGGGCACCTGCAAGGGCAGGTACATGGTCTTGTAGAGGAGGTCAAACTCTTCTGGGATGGTGTCTTTGCGGAGCCGGTAAGCCAGGTGAGCCAGCTGAAGCAAGCAGGCGAAGACGAGCAGCATGTTCCAGACGAAGATATCCAGCCCGCAGGCGCTCAGCCAGCCCCACAGAGCGTAGCAGAAGTAGCCTGGGGCCAGGAGGCCAAAGATATAGAGGGACCCAAAGATGCCGCTTCCCCCCATGTAACCCAGGAGGACGACGCAGCTGGCCAGCTGGTAGGCTGCTCCCTCCATAATCTCCTTCCAGGCATCGCACACCGGAGGCTGGAGAACAGCCTGGTCCCAAGAGAGGCTGCTTGCGCTCATCCTTCCCCACTCCCCACCCTCCCTGGCTGTCCTGCGCTCAAAATGAATTGTCATACACAAAGGGTGCTGCCGGGGTCTGAAACCAGAGCTGCTGGGTAGCTGTTGTTCCTCCTCCTCCTCTTGAGCGCCGGCCGGTCCCACAGCAGCGTGCTTCAGAGCGACATGTTAAAGTGCTGCTGAACGTTTTTGCACCTGAAAAATCCCCAAAAGGCTTGTTTCTCCTCTTTGTGGCTCACAAACCATCGGCTGGCCCCCTCCTTAGCCACACCCGTGAGAAAAGGAGCTGGCAAATATGAGGCCAAAAGAGCTCAGTCAAAGAAAGTGTAGAGGCCATTAGCTGGAAAACTTGCAGACAGGACAGAGATCTCGTCGCACTGCCTCTCTCGCCAGCCCTCCAGCAAATGGAAATAGCGACCGCGAGAGAGCAGTGGAGGGAGCTGGTGTTGAGTGTGGAATGTGTATCACTTGGCAGTGGAAACGAGAGAGACCCCAAATGGATAACCATGTTTGGAATTGAAATCCAAGGAGCAAAAGCAGCGAGGAGAACAGAGAGCAAGCACGCACCCGCTACTTAACATAACTCGGGCGCCCAGATAAGCACAGCGCAGCACGAAGAGGGGAAAGGAAAGGGGAAAACAACCAGCTTATCGCAGCCAGCTCCAGCCACACGTGGGGCTCCGCACCACTCTGTGCTCCTGCAAGGGAGCAACTTTCACCCAGCACAAAAAAGGAAAAAAGGTCACCCCCTTCTCCCGCTGTGGCTCGTAGCAGCGGCAGGGACTTACCAAGAGAGGCTTTCCAGAGCCTCTGGAAAGGAGAGAAAGATGGAGAAATGCTTTCCAGGCACTGCAGCACAGCCTCCCCTTGCTCCAGGGAGCTCCGTCTCGTGGGGTGTTTCAGACCAAGGGGCAGGAGGTAAAGCTCTGCACGGGCAGACAGTTGTGACCGCAAGGGATAAAGCTAGAGTAAATGAGGTGTTGGGACACAGCTTCATCTATCACGAAGAGGAGACTATCCTGCCTAAAACTTTGGGAGCGTAACACTTGGAAGCGTATTTTGTGGGGAAACCCTAGTTGAGGGAGGATTCTCTCGTCCCACAGAGAACAGGCTTTGTTGGGAAGCATACTTGGGAAACGTCATCTTACATTTTCATTTCTTTATAGCTATTTGGAACCCCTCAGAGCTTCATTTAGCATGAAGAGGAAAGTGAACACTTTCCACTCGGGTAACCCGGGTCACAGGCACGAGAGGGGCCCTCCAAGTTCAGCCCTCCGTGGTCATCTACAGAAAAGATGAATAAATGCAATTTCTCCCCTGCTTCAAGCAACACGTTATCAGTCACACAGGCAGGATCTGCCAGGAAGCAGTTACATTTCAGGCATTGACGCAACCCACACAGTCAGTCAACAGTATGAAGTCAGCCTGCATGGGTCAGTGGAGTACAGATAGGGTTTCAAGGGTGGTCATGTTTCAGGCTGAGCTCGCAGCTGCCCTGCCTAACATGCCATTCCCATTGGCACCATTCACTTAAAGACACACGAATGGCCTCTTCTACTAACAGGGCTCTGGAATAACACTGTCTACTGGGCGAGGCTGAAGCAATGCTTTATGGCAACCTTAAAGAATTCATCATGGTCTTGGACAGTACAATCTATCTCTACAACGATTAGTCCACGTGCAACACGGAGCGGTACGACTCCTAAGAGCAGCAAAGGCTGTGCCATCTTGACAGGTTGCCATGTGGGAAGGAAACAAGACAAATTAAGCTTTGCACAGGGGATGAGTACGATCCACTCAGATGCTTTCTGTTAAGGGTGAAGTGAAACAGGGAACCTTGTTTCCAGTGGTCCCTTATTTAAATGAAGAAATAAGTCCTACTGACTGAAGCAGAACAAGGCTCAGCTGCAAGAGGTATGGGGAAATGAAGAACTTCATTTCTCTTGACCTTCTCTGCAAAGAGGGAAGGATGACCTTATAGCCAAACCATTACAATAAAAAATCTTGGGAGCCAAGTTCTGTTTTTCATACCACTGCCATGTACTTGCTAGATGATCCCAACAACTTCTCTAGCAAAAAAAGCACTATTATAAGGGGCCCTCCTTCCAAGATGGGCTGACATTTGATGGTAGTGGGGAGTTGGGATATCAAGACTGGGAACACTTAGACGAAAGATACTTCGTGTAAGATCTGTGAGACAAAACTGAACTGCTATGAATAGCAATGTAGAACTACATTAGAGGAAGCATTCTGAGAAGCAACATTGCAATTCCTCCCACCTTTCTGTACTACCAAAAAAATTCTGCGGCAACATCAAAGAAAGTGACAAAAGAAAAGAAAAAAAAGTTATTCATTTCACTCCTCGGTTAGGTAAATTCCTGAGCTAGAAAATACTCTGGAACACAATGCTAATGACTCGTTACGACAAAGAAGGTACTTCCTCTGGCATCTTCCGGAACACGGACAGGGGTGTTGCAGTAAGCCCAGAGGCATGCGCTGCGTTGCAGTGCTGCCAGGGCCAGCACCGCAGGCGAGGACGGCCCGTTGCGACCTCCCTGTGGAAGGTGGACAGGAATCTTCAAACCCACAGCATAAAGCTCTCATTAGAAACTATACAGCTTTTCTACTGCAGCTGAACATGACATTGTAGAGCAAATGATACAGCCTTTTAAAAGGTAGATTTCTGAGCACACGCTAGAGATTAATTTAGGTATTTTCAGGCCTGGTTTTTTAAAAGGAAGATTTGTCAAGTGGTTGAACCTCCAAGGCTCAAATCTTCCTTTTTCCCATGAGAGCATCATGGCCATACAGACCATCTTAACAGCACCTCCAGTTTTCCACTCAGCAAGAGTTCAAAAAGCTCTTAATTTTCCAAGGAGAAATTCTATTTTCCTGCCTTGCCTTGAATTAGAATACATGCCTCCCATCCAAAGATGCTGGGGTTCATCTGAGATCAGTGTTCTAAAGCCAACAGAGATTCAAGGGGAAAGCCACACAAGTATTAAAAAGGAGATACCAAGGCCCAAACCAATTTGGAATTGAGAGCAAGTGCATAGAAAACACCTGAGCAGCACTAAGACTCTTCCCTGGAAGAGGGCACATAAGGCATTACAACAAAATGAGTCTGTGAAGAAAAATAAGACTCTGCTGATTTCCCCCCTTAAAATGAATTCAACCAGTAGCACTTAATACTTAGCCCCATGTAATGATGCAATCCAGGTACAGCCTGTGCTATGTTTGGCAAATAAATCCTCTGTCCTTGAGAGCAGCAGCGCACCAAGAGATTACCAGTCCCAAATCTCACAGCAGCTATATCACTGGCTGTTTTGCCCATCCTCAGGAAGTCTACAGGTTCACTACTGATCCCATAAGCTGAAAACTAGTCCAGTCACCTTTGATGAGGACACTAAGACCTTGGTGGCTTAAAGTCAGAGCAGGCATAATCAGACATCTCCTTTTTGATTTATTATATAGTGCATCGCTGGCATTAGTCTGCAAAACTGTTACTTACACGCTAATAAACCCTGTAGCTCCAAAATATCCACCTGGTATTTCAAGTCACATTCAACTCAACAACTGTTGGGCAAGGTCTAAAGCCTGCTCCCAACAAGCTCATGGTGAATCACAAAGCAACAAAGACAGCACGTACTGTATTTAGTTGTACTGCTGTAAAGTTTAGTCAAGGTTCCTGCTGCTGCCACCTTTCATGCCCTTGCAAGTATACCAAGCACCCTGTGCAGGGCAGGGTCTGTCACCAGTTCCATCAGTAAGTAGTAACACAGCACCAGTAGCTCCTACTCCTCGAACCAAGCCTTGAATCCACTCCACAGGAATCCTGTAGTAACAGATGAAGCTGCCCAGCAAGAAATGTGATTTGACTACAAGGTTTTTTCGTACTTGAGTTGTCCAGAATCCTTTCTGTACCCGTTGCACACAGGTATCGCAGCATCCCACTCATCATCTTCCTTCCAAAAACTTTCTAAAGTATCTACCATGCTTTTACCTTCATGCAGGCCCAGATGTCCCATTTCTTAAGTTTATGGAAATTGTGTAAAGTTGTACAGGGACCCATTTTTAATTTTATTGGATGGATTTAAATAGCACTCCACTCTCACTTGACCACTGCCAACCCCTGCCCTGGTCTTCACTCTGTGGCACCATTTCCACAGGTTACCCACACTGGACATGCTACTGCATAGCTGGTGCTCGCCCACCTTTTAACGTTCTCTTCAGTTCCAGCTCTGACACGTCTTGATTCAACAATAAATGACCTTATTCAAGTTTCTACCTCAAGACAACAATAAATGCCAAGAGGAACACTAGGTCCAGCTCCACAGCCAGCTACAGTGCCACAGGCGGCTTTGAACGCTTTTTGCCAGAGCTACACCTGCATCCCTTCTCTTAGGCTGGAAGCCAACGTGGGCATAACTCTTACCTTACGACAGGAGAGTAGATCACGACAGGAGAGTAAACGAGCAGTGTAGAGCTAAGTCTGACAGCCCGGCTTGTCCCCTGCAAGCATTTTAGAGTACATTTCCTCAGACACCAGGACATTCATGAAACATTCCCAGAAGGCAAGTCTACGCTCTCCTCACGCAACTTGTAAGTCTCAGCAGAGACACTACCAAGCGTCACATACTAAACATTCACAGCCTGTTCACTGCTAGCTCAGAATACACAGGGCCCAGCAGGCAGAGAAATGGTCAGGACTGCACCCATCCCTCCAACAGGATCAAAACCAAGAGAAGAATCGAGACAAAGGACAGATTTCGCGTCTTCAATTTCTGAAAAGAAAACTCAGCAGGAGGAAAGGAAGTCATCAGTGATGCCATCTTAAACAAAGTCAACTTACCAAACCAAGGAAAACATGAGGATTGCACAGCGACATAGCATGAAGCCAAAAAAGTCCCACGTGTAAAAAGTTACCAACCACACTTTTTTTGCTCTAGATTGTAAGAAGGAATCAAAGGCCACAACCATCTTCCCACTGTCATGTCACACAGGTGAGAAAAAAAGCCAGAACACAAACGCCCATGCATGCCTAGCACAAGACCAACCCAACAAAAACAAGGCAGAAAAAAACCCCCAACTTTGCTTTCAGGCAAGTGACCTGTACATACATCTGCAGTCCACTGCTCCCTTTCCCTTGAAGAACTACTAGCTCAAGAATTTGAGTTTGATATGGAAAGTACTTAATTCTTCATTATAAACAATGAAGCTTGAATCCTAGGGTAAAGCTATTCAAAAAAAGTTGGAAGAATTCTAACAGGGGAAAGCAAATCCAGTTTTGACTCTAAGGAAAGTTCATTTCGAAAGTGGTCATCTTTGTACAAAAACAGTTACACCTACCGTCACAAATAGCACGACAAGCTTCAGCATGCCTTTGCTGAAAGCTGTAACAAGGCTGTGTTACCAGCACGATTTCTCAATTTGCATCAGTGAGAAAACCTACCGAAGGCCCACCTGTTCAACCACAACACCGGAGTAATCAATGTTCTCATGTCAATGAGTAAGCAGGCTTTACTCATTCTCACATGCTGTTTTCAATGAGAAGGGTACCGTCATTTCTTTACTTAAAAAGAAACAGAAGTCAGGAGCGCTGGTGATTTTCAGATTTTTATTAAGAGGAAAAAATATATTTTCTATAGTAGCGGTTAAGAGCTAACAGTGGAAAAGCCACAGACATGATGCACAGTCTATCATTACAGACTCTTTATAAATAGATTCTTTATTTGTTCTTTGAAGTAACTTGCAGAAATAATTCATTTTGCAGCTTTCCAGAACACAGTCACACCACAGACATCATCTAGAAGAGAGAGGAAAGACAGCTTCACCAAACGTGTATTTCCACTGGATATTGAGGGACAGTTCAACAATCAACAAAAAAAGCCCCCAGCAACAAAGCCACAAAAAACAACCCCCACACTGCCCTAGCATTAGAAATCTAAGTTCAAGTTCAGATCTATTAGATGAAAACAAGAGGCAGAACCATACTCTACTGCTGAAGAGCTACTTGCAAAGGCTGTACACTGCCAGAAGTCTTCACCACCCTCACAAGGACAGCGGTGCTTACTCTAGTGTCAATGAAGATTATTTTGCCTTCCCTCTCATAAGGATACCTCTGCCATCATGAGCAGTACTCTGGGCCTTCCAGTGGCACCAGCTGAGATGCCAGGACACTGAAGGCTGTACTCACCACATTCACAATCCTGCTCATCTCATATCTTGAAGCCCAGAGCTCTCATACACTCCTTGTGAGCTTCAATTAGGTGCCTGCAATTTTCTTCCCCCTTCTCAATGATGCTGCAGAACAAAAAGATTTCCAAGGTTCAACAACAAAATGTTTGCTTACTATTAGTCAAAGCCACAGAACTGACAAGCTGTTGGGGACAATCAAAAATCCCTACTAGGCTCCAGAGATCTTTTTGCCTATCCTGTCCAGGGTAGCACTGTTTTGGAAAGTATAATACTATCTCAGAAAGGTGACCAAGTCCAGAGCTGTGCACTTAAAACTTTGATGAAATGCATAACAGAATTTCCTATGAACAGGCCGGTGTCTATTCCAGGCAAGTCTAGACAGGGATTTGTTATACAACACAACGCTGTCACATCACTTCATCAAGTATGCTGATCTTGTCAGCAACCAGTTTCGAATCATTCAGTAAGAAGCAACAAAATTTCTCCAGTCAGAGACCAATACAGAACAGGTTGACCAGTAAATGACGTTTTAGTCCAGCATCATTTGGTACTTAGGGAACCTGAAGCAAAAAAACCTGTCCAGCTACTCTTAAAAAAATGATTTAACATATATGGCAACTTCTGGTGTTACTCATCCATCCAAGTGTCTAATATATATTCAAATAGCGGTAAGAGCCCACCATCATCAGTATACGGCGTATACTGCAAAAGCAGTTCAGACTTGCTCTTTGATTTGACCGGCAGAGCGCTTCCTGTCCCCAGAGGCGGGGATTCAACCGCTCTGCAGAGCACAGGTCACGGGTCTGATCGACCCTCATCCACCACGTTATGGTGTTCTTGCTGCCAAAGAAAACTACCTAATTGTGAATAACTAAAATATCTTATTTTCTTAATCATTTAAGTTTTATTACAGTAAGTACGGACGGGTCTGCTGGCCGCCCAGGGCAACCCCATCTGACTCTGGACTTGCATCCTACCACCCTTTCCTTAGGGGTCCCTGGACTCACCTTTACTCTACCACCTATCTAAACACGCACCCCTAGCTTTAGCAAAAATACAGCTTCCAGTATTATGTGTCACCTACTGAACAACATCTGTACCACTTGTCAGGTTAAAAAAAAAAAAAAAAAAAAGAAGACAACTTGGTCACCAGATTAAAGTTTTTTTAAAGATTTACTGTCATAGACAAAGGAACTCTATTTTGGGGGTGCATTTCATGCTGTTTGATGATTGTGACTAAGCCTATAATTACAAATGCAGCTATATATATCATTGTCAAGTTTTGCACCTGTGAGAAAGGTCATCCTCTGAGACCTAAAAAGCAAAGTTGGGGTTTTTTTATTTAAGAGAGTACAGTGTTTATAATCAATTAAACAATAAACACGTTACTACCTGCCGGTAGCTGCTTCGGCCAGTCAACAGTAGTGCAGATTTGTAAGTGGCATGAAAAGCTAATCTCAGAAACCTGTTTTAAACTAGGGCCGCGTGATATTAATCTCTTCATTTCTCATTTACCCTTTTAAGACAGCTTCTCCTCCGTGCTCTCCCTCTCCCACCCCTCTTGGATGCTCCAACACCCTCCACCCGGGGAGCGTTCCCAAAAATCACCCCGGCACATCGGCAGGGACAAGAAACTGCTAGAAGGGTAACAACGGGTAGGGCCGGGAGGGAAATCCAGCGGGTCAAAGCCACACCGGGGGCGGCGGACTGACTAAAAAGCCCCATTAACTCGACGACGGGCCCAGCCCGCGAAGGGGAAATACCCCCGCAGGAGCCGCCGCCCTCCCCGAGGGAGTCGGGGTCCACCAGAAGCCTGAGGCGGGACGGTTGGGGGCCCCTCACCAGGCGTCCCGCGCTTTCTTGGTCTCGGGGCAGGCGCAGCAAGGCTTCAGCGGCTTCTTCTCTTCCCGCACCGCCTCCTTCGCGTCGCAGCTGGCGGCAGCCACCGTCGACATGGCGGGCGGCTCCCCGGTGGCCGCGGCCTGTGAGGGGGCGATTGGGGGGGGGGAGGGGGGGGGAGAGAACCGGGCAGGGAGCGGCCGTCAGCGGCGTGCCGTGTCCCGTCCCCGCCCCAGCCCCGGTGCCCGCCGCTACCTGCCTGCCCGGAGCCTGAGCGGAGAGAGGGAGGGAAGGAGGACGACCGCTCTCCTCAGCCACAGGGACCGCTCAACCCGGAGACCTCCGCTGGTTCCGGGTAAGCTCCCGGCTGCGGCATGCTGGGAGATGTAGTTCGGGAGCTCGCCTTCCCTCAGCCCGGGGTGGGGTGTTAGCCGTTATCCCGGCTCGGGGGCGGTTAGAAGACAAACGGATCTCCAGTCTGTAACAATCAGTCGGCCTGTCGAAAGAGATATTCTGCCGGAACGCTCGACCCTTACGGAGCCAGAGAGATGAGGGAAGGAGGGAGCGGACAGGAGGGTGGAAAATGGCGTCAGCTCCTGAGAGGACCTGCCACCCACCGCAGACTTAGAGCGGCAACTGACAGGATTTCAGTTCTGCCAGAGCCAGGCCCCCGATCAGAAAGTTGTAGCCAGCTACCTAAAGCTCTTTTTTCCTACTCGAGCAGTGGGGAAAGCAGGGGCTCAGTTCTTTATCGCGGTTGTGCACAGAAAACTGGAGATGTGTGGGAGCGAAGAACACAGCCACCATCACTGGCAATGCGAAACGTTGCTGTTTCACGGCTGAGGGCCAGCCTGGCCCGTCCCTGCCACAGCAAACGGGGAAAAAACCACAGAGCTTTTTTTCCTCTGTCGTCTACCCCAAACCAGGCATCAGCAGCCGCTCTTGCCTTCCAGGTCTCTGCCACGTACAAAACAGCTTGGCTATTTCGCCACGGCCTGTCAGCTCCCTAATGCAACTGCGTGCCACGCTTGCGCCTGCCACCAGCCCTGATGGCGACAGGGTTACACTTGCTCGCATATAGACTGGCAGGCACGTTGGCAGAGCAAAGGGACGCCCCGCGCAGGTAACGTGGGAAGGGCTGCACATCAGTGGATGTGACACTGCTGAGAAGTTGGAAGGGGAGAAGAAGAATATGCCCAGTGGGATGCAGCTGCTGTGCCTTTTAACAGGCAAGAGTCTGTAGCAAGAGTCAAAGAAGAACTGGCAGCTTGGATCCGGTACTAAGGGGATCCGAAATTGTAGGAACACTGACAAGAACATTTGGAGGGACAGAAGGCCTGTATTTTAGGTATTTAATTAATTTCTGACTTTTAGGATGAGTTTTTTACACTTGGGGCAGATTATCCCATACGTGTCAATTACAGAGGTATTTATTTTGGTCTGTGATGAAGAGTAAATAGCAGTAGCTTCTATAAAACAGGTTGCATGCTCCCAGTCTCAGCAAAACTTAGGAGCTCAAAATAGCTGCTAGGGATCTGAATACTCCAGTCAGGTAAAAGATTGAAAAGGGTCCTTCCCTACAGCATTCATGAATGTCAAGCAGCCCCATTGTTTTCAAGAGCCCTGGGCAAGACAGACAGAATTATTTCATTATTTTCGGTATTTACCCTTCCAATAAACCAGGCCAGAAGTGAGGTCATTCTCTACTGAGAGATTTTGCTTTTCTGTTCCTCTGGATCACCACGGTAAATGCCAACACCACCGACCTGTGCTACCTGAATGAGCAAATGACAGGAGAGGGTTCTTTTTTGATCCCCTCATTCTCACAGAGAGAGATGAGGAGTAGAACTTAGTAGCTGTTTTCCAGAAGTCCAAAGCTCTACATTTTCATCACACAGGTCAATGAAGCTCTCCTGTCTTCACCATCGGGGCACCTCTGTGGCACCCTGACAATGTGACTCCTTGAAACACAGGCTTCTGAGGAGGTCGCTGATGCATTGCCATCCTGCCTCTGAAATGGTGTCATGTAACACTCACTCACCTCATCAGCCATCTACTTAATTATCTGTGAATCTCAGGCTCCCTAGCCTGTCCCCAGCTATCCCATTCAGCTGGTAAGGTTGTTCAGACTGACCTACGCCCACACAGCCTCCTGGCTCAGTGCACACACGTTGGGAGGCCATGCAGCCAGTTTGTGATGAACTGGAAGATGTGCAGGTTGCGTATGTTGACCAGAATATGCTTTTCCCAAATCCATGCAAACATGCTGCAAGATAGAGCTGAGACTGAAACACCTATCAAAAGCACAGATCAGCTCTCCAAACTAGTGCCTTGGTATTAGGGTTTTTTTGAACATATTAAGGAAGTTTTCCTTTCAAATTAACTAGCTTTGTCTTTTCTTTCTAAAGCTTTATCTGCTGGCCACTATCCAAAGGCCTAGAAAGAGCTGGTGGCAGAAATGCAAACTCTTTGAGGGAAAGTCTGTGGTAAAAAAACCCTCGAAGGGGGTTTCCCAAGTCTGCAAGTGAACAGTATCTTTTATTTAACAACATCTTTTATTTTAAAAAAAAATTAATTAGATTGATTTAACCTGTAGAAACCACAAAAAGACCAAACAAAACACATTTTATACTCTTGCCAGAGTTACAGAATAGCAAGGGCCGAGGGAGGTTAAAATTTAGTCATCTTGGGAGAAGACTTCAGAGGGGTCTGCACACAGGTATGGCATGTGGAGACTAAACATCTCTGCAAGCAGCACTCCATTTTAACTCCAGCAGCTGTCCAAATAGATTAAGGAGGAGTGCTGCTATTTTGGCCATGCTGCCTGCATGGTAATAGTTTGTAACAGAATCACCCTGGAAGAAGGAATCACTTCTTGGTGGGATGAAGGGGCAGGTGCTGGGAGGGAGGAGAAGGAAGGGAATTGCCATTAAAGCACAGTTAACACGTCTTCATACTGATTGCACCAATTTGGAGTACAGTGCAGAGGGGAGCTCACAGCCTTTTCTCTTTTGACATTACATTGTGCGTAAGGATTGATTGTTAACTTGGTGCTTTTTGTTTTCCACTTGTTCTCTGCCTGCTGACAGTGGCAGAAGAATTATATTAAAGAGTATGTGTCAGGACGAACAGATTTATCTACCAGTCAAGGAGGAATAGCTAAGGGCAGGCTACTGAGCTAAGACTTCTGGAAAATTGTCAGATCCAGTACCCAGGAAAGAAGATTCAGTTGAAAATCTCAGAGTCCCTGAAAAAGATAATGAAAAAAAGACCCTCCCTCAATCTACCGTGTCACTTGGCAGCCTGGTGCCACGTGTGAGAGTACAAGGACTACAGACAGCACTGGACATTGGCAGCTCTGGTTTAGAGTAGTAATGGGTGAAATAGGGGGAGACTGCCCAGTTGCCATGGGGTTCCAAATTATTTTCCCTGTTCCCTGTTTCCCCTTTATCAGAATTAAAGAACATACAGCAGTGACTCATTATATGTAAATATCACAGTAGCACTGCAGTCATTGCCGTTGGCTTCTTCTGTCTTCGGTTTCAGCCCACTAAAAGAATGGTTGTCCAAAAAAAGAAGTACTTGTCTGTTAGAAAGACTCAAATGGACAGACTTTTCAAGGAACCTCAGAAATGTATTTACATGCATTGTTACTGTTAGGTAGGGTAAGCCCCTATCAATGTCAGTTGAAAGTAGCAGTCTGGGGTAGTCCAGGGTTTTCCAGATTTCTCACACTTCTGATACACATAACGGAAAGTAAATTTAACTGTGGAAAATCTGTGTGGTGAAACAGAGCTGAAGGTATTTTGATATTTTCCATGTAGTGCCTATTCTGGGAACCAATGACCTTTTACCATCTTGAAAAAAGAAACCTGTTTAATATTGGTCTAGAGAAATATTTTTGTCTTTGATGTAGTATAAACATGAGACAGCCACTGCGCCAGCAGCCCAGTCAACCATACGCTGTGTTTGATTATCAAAGAAGTTGTCTGTGGTTTTGGTCAATGCTTAGATACACACAGCGGGGAAAAAAGGACCTCAAACCTCTGAGCAAGATGACTTGTCAGGGCCCTGTTGCCTACTATATTAACTGCCCAACTACAGGGTAGAGTTTCTCTTTTTTATCAGAGTTCAGACCTGCAACTACCAATACTATCAGCTCAGCGGTGTGACCTGAGAGAGAATGGATGCTAGGATAGAAGGACTTTGCTCTGATCTAGTACAATGGAAGAGACTCTAAGGTGATTAATTACATCCCCTCTAAGCTTCAAACTCCATCTTTAGGTGAAGGCAAGTGGTTCACTAGGCTAAAATCACCTTAAGAAGTGATGTGCCAGTCCGTTCCCAGGCTGAAGAGGCAAATCCCCATGTTTCAGGACTACGGCATGAATTCTGTATGCAGGGATGCTGTACCACAGGACTGAACCATCCCCTCCCACGGAAGGCTGTATGGAGAGAGTCTCCTTCCATACTGGCAAGCAAGCCCTTAAAGAAACAAGAGTAGAATCAAGATTACTTTTAAGGCATTTCTGTCTCTTTGAGTACCCTACAAGCTCTTACTGCAACAGACCATCTCTTGCCAGAAATTCGGCCAAATCTTCAGAGCGTCAGAGGCTGGAGATGGAAGGTAGTTTGCAAGATCGCAGCCACTTGCCACTTTAGAACCAGAACCGCTGTCTCTGACATTGCAGGACTATGAGCACAGCATCCCAGAAATTCATGTTGGGACCAGGACTCTGCGGACTAGCCCTCCATAGTAAAGAAGATAGCGACCCTCCTAAAGCAACAGGCAGAGCAGACTCTTGTCCCAATCAAAATTTGCAGCAAAAATAATTTCAAGAATTGCCACCACTGCTTGCTTTTGCTAAGAAACCAGTGGTTTTTATAGTACAGTCAAGACACTGTTTCCAGTGAAATCTGGATGTTCATGCAGGAAAAGAAAAAAAAAGACATCAGTGCTTGGTTTTGGTATAAACTTAAAGGATCTTAATGTCTTTCTCGCATTTTTTTTCTGCACATCTCTCCTCAATTTGTGCTAAGATTATGACTATCATCACTTTCATGCCATGCCTCTTCTTTTCACTGCCCACTGAAAGCATATCCAAACATATTAGTAAAGATTATGAATTTGCCATGCATGCAACACTGCAAAAGCCAGATCAGCAAATTCAGTATGCGATCACCCTGGTAACATGGCGAAAGAAGGAAGCCGGCATTTTGGGCTGTGCCACAAAGTAACCCGCCTGTTCCACATGCATTGGAGGCAAGCACAACTGAGCCTTTGGACATGTGGCAGCTTTTCCACAATGCAGATATGCAGCAGCTGATGTTGGAGGTGCATTTCAAACCTGGTCAGGCTTACTTCAGTGCTTGCTGGGATAACTGATCAGCTGCTTCCCATCGTGGAGGGAAGACCCGTGAAAATCCGAGCATTCTGGAATAGATCCCATTGCACAGACTGGTGAGAAGGAAAGGCCAGGTGTTTGCGCTCAAATGGCTGCATGTGCTACCGACACAACAAAAGAGCATGGCTGAAGAACACAAGCGTGTATTGTCTGACAGTCACTACGTTTAGTAATTCAGAAAATCCTAATCTGTATTTGGAAAATAACATCACTAATCTGCAAAGGTCTGTTCCTCTGCTGCAGTCAGACTCTCTGGTTTCAGTTAAACATCAGAAAAAAAATAGCCCAAGTTTAAAAGTGTTTAGGCATGAAGAAGATACACACTAGTCACCCACGGGGAAGTTTTGCTATCCTCAGACATTTATCTTTCCTCCACTGCAGAGTTAACCAAGACAGCTGCCTATGCAGTTCTTTCCAAACAGGAAATATCCTTCATTCTCAATTCTCATGACCTGAAAGAGTTAAGACTTTCAAACTTCTGCATAAGCCCTATATGAATTGTCAGAACTGATCAGAATGTGACCCCAAGCAATCAGACAGCTGAGCCACTGTTAATAGGTAGCGCCACATGCATGCATGGATGATCTCTGATAAGTCACCCCACAAAAATCAAATGCTGCCTAAGGTCTGTGCTTATGTGTTACAGGAAATCTCGTTCAGAACCCAGGTCCACTTGCCTGTGTACTGAAGAAAAATGCCTCACTGTAGTTCCATAAAATACTCCCTAATACAAACTTCTAACCTTGATCGGCTCTGCTGCAACTGAGGCAGTGTTTCTGCAACTCCAGTGAATGGTGTTAAGCTGTCAATCAGTTGAGAAGCAGCAATACAGTACAGTTCTTTTCCACTGCCCACATTCCAGTTGTCCTTTTTTTCCTCTACGTGTTGCTGCTATTAACAATTTTCTTCTGCTTGGTGGTATGCCATTTTGATGTCTGTGTTGGTAGCACTCCTGGCTTGTTTGAATCTATGCAAGTCTCTCTTGATCATGTTTTATGAAATGTGACGCTCCACTATAGAAAACAGTTTAACATTCACTACAAACTGCGGGAGCTAACTGGAAGCCTGGAAGGAATCATTAGTATTTACAAATACATGAGTCATGCCATTTTTGAGATGTCACTGATTGCAGCTGCATGCTTCTATATAACTCACATCCCAGCACCTCACTCCTTTTAAATATTGCATCAAGCCATATGCTGTACAGTGCTGCAAGCTGCTTGTCAGGAGCCTGCAACATTATGTATCTTCTGAATCCATTTACAATCCCTACAGCCGTTACTTGACTTGGAAAGTTACAAAATAATGCAGAAAACTCAGTCACTCTTAAGCCATTTCTTTCACATCAGTGGTCAAGCCAGGTTTCAACTCTGAACACCTAATTCATTTGTACTTGTTTTCTTCCGCTTTTCTTCTTGTTGATCCAGGAGATTTTCTAAGTCTAATGAGCATTACTGGCACTTTCTCAAGGAGATCTTTAGAATCCTTATTCCCACTAAAAATTAATTGGACTTGGCTATCAAGTGCTTAAGGGTCAGATTTTGAGAAGCATTAGGGCATCTCTATATGCAGGTGGAGGGATTCTCAAGAGAGCCTATTTACATTGACATCTTCCTAAATACATTATGTTGCTGGAGCACAATTATTTTTGAAAAAGTGACATGGGAACACAAGTCATGTACATGGCAGAAAATGTCATCTAAACCTTCAGCTCAAGCCCATATCCTGGCTATTTTGCCCTGGTTTTCCAGATGCTGTAGAGTACGCTGTGCAGTATTTTCTCAAAATACTGAGTGTCTTGGGTTGGTATTTATTCTGTGTAACAAACACTAAATTTTACTCAACGCTTCCTGTCTGGACTGGCACATCATTACCTTCAACTACTCCAGTCCCTTATTTAAAACCTAGAATGGATTCCTCCAGGTGTGATTCTCCTAGGGGTCCATCCAAAGACTTACTCAGGATCAAAGAGGGGACATTTCCAGATCAACACGCTAGATGCTGAGTTCCTGTCATGCTCTCATAGTTGATACGTCAAGACACCAGTGATGTGCTCTAGATCCTGTACTGTGTTCTGTTCAGTCTCCACCATTTGAGACTGGGACATGACGTGTGAAGGGTGCAGGCAAAGACACAGAGGGGAACGATAGAGGAACTTTCATGACTGAAGAGAGTACAGGCTTTGTTTTCTTACAGGAGGGAAGTGATACTTACGCACCCTTCCCCAGTCTTTGAGAAGGCTCTGTTCAGCCCCCATCCAATTCTAGCTTTTTCCTTCCTGTGGCCCAAGTGTCCTGTCACTGCTGTCTCACCCTTTTATTTCTGGTAGGCCTCCCTGGATGTGTGCTAGCCCTCAGCTGACTTCCATCCAGTGGATTGCAATTAAAGGATGATAAGTAAATATTTTTTTGGAAAGTAATAGGCAGGATTAAGATCATGTCGCACTAATTGTTTAAGAGGAAATAAGAGTGTAGTGTATGGAAGAGTTATACTGTATTCTAACAACAAGCTGAAATGAGTCTCCATAACACTTCTGTCCAGCTATTTAATTTCCATGAAAAGAGTGTTTAAAATGGTCACAGAAAAATCAAGAGTCCCTGGTGCTCCCTTCAGATCAGGCAAGCACAAACATTCACTCCCTGGTAAAGTTTTCCAACTAGCTGGAAGCCAGACTTGACCAGGCACCTTGGCAAACAACAGGAGAAAGAGCAAGGAGAGCAGAAATGCTGCAGAGGTCAGCAAGGTACTCCATTTCATAGTTTTTGACACATCAGATAAATATATACTACATGTCTCCCTGTCTGCTGAACTGTTAAGCTACCCTGTGCTGCTGTGGGCTTTAGTATGAACAATCCATCAAGCAGTCACTAAAAATCTAGCTACTGAACTATTGAGCTTCTGGGTAAAGAGATCTCCTTGGCTCAAGGAGACAACCTTCTCTCTACAGCCCCTGACATTCTGAGGGAGTCATTACCCCTCTTAGTCATGCCAGCCCCCTGCCTTGTCTGGGGGAGAGCAGAGTCGGGAAGCGTGATCCATCGGCTGGGCCAGGACGGTCAGTTGCTGGTGACAGCACCCTCCCTGCATCCCTGCAGGCTGCACAGGCACCACCAGTCAAGTGTTAGGGAGCTCAGTACTTCAGCAGGGCCTTTCCTCAGGTTTGGCTGAGTAAAATAGGGCAATTCACATCCTCCCCTCCAGACTATTAACAGGCTCCAAATGGTTTTTAGGATTGCCCTTTCAAAGCAAGAACTGTCCTCTCGCTGCTTAGTATGGAGCTGAGAGAAATGGATATCACCAGAACCAGAACCATCAGTGATGGCCGGAACCCCTTCCACTCCCTGAAACATCTCCCATCCCTCCTCAAGCTCCTTCTACTTACACTTTGCCTGCCTGCCTTCCCTCCATACATGGAGAAATTGCGACATCCAGTGGCAAGAATGGGAAATGGCACGCTAACGGTTACCGGTTTTCAATAGACGACAATTTTGGCATTTCCTGCATCAAAGCCTCAACAGTGCTTTTATTGCTGTAACTTTGTTGCCTGTAACTTAGATTTTTTTAATAACTAGAAAAAAGCTGCCACAAACCATCACATGCACCCACCACCACAACAGTGCTGTCATTTGACAACTGCTAACGAACAGAGAGCAGAAGAGCACTATCTACATAATTAAGCTTAAAGCCAGATGGATGACATCTTGCCAGGGGCTTCACAGATCCTCATGAATTTCAGGGTAAAAGTCACATTCAAGAAACCCAGTTCCCTCCCAGGCGTTGGAGGACAGAAGGAAGAGAGAATAGAGAGACTCATCATCTGTTGAGCTCAACTTCTTTGCCTTCTCCCCCCTCGTCCTGCCTTTCTGCACCCTTCCCCACTTTTTCAGCTCCTCATCTAGGTCTCCCATTTTCTTGCCGAGACCACTTCAGTTCTGCGCTACTGGCTGCTCACCCTCTCTCTCCCTCCTCCCCCTGCACACTGGTTCTCTACCACCACACTCTTCTACTAATTTTTCTTTGCTCAGCCAGCCAAGTTTCTCCTCTAAAACCACACTTGCACATCCGATCCATCTTCTCTTTGTCCAGCCACTATTCTGCTCTCAACTAATGCCTAATCCTACCCTCCTTGTCTAAATTTTCCGCTTCTCTTTGTCTGATTTTACAGTTCAAACGCATCAGCAAGTCATCACAGCATAACGAGTCCATCAACAGAGTAGTAGTTCATCTTGCAGCAAATTACACCATCTTATCTCAAGGTTAATGTGAAATAAAATGCATTTGGCTCAGCCTCTTTCATGGGCAGCTAAACTAGTGCGCTTTACTGCAATTTTGCAACATGCTAAGCACTGGCACAGAGTTAGTCCACTCAGGCACTGCACAGTAACTCACAAAGGTGTGGACTGTTTACTCGTACATCTGAGCACCTGGTGTCCCCTCAGAGCCAAGTGGCTATAAAAAAAGTCATCAGATAGATAGCACCCCAGCTCAGCTACAGTCTTGTTCTGGGAAAGCTATTACTGAAAAAAAACCGAAACAGCCAACCCAAAAAATCATTCTACAGCCTGCAGCTCTGAGGCGAAAGCCCACCAGTCAAGTTATTTGAAAACTGTAACTAAGAAACAGGAATCTTTTTTAATTGCTTACAGTTTAGTTGCCTTCAGCTCACCTTCACCAGAGTGACAGGATGCATCCTTGATGCGGACAGACTGACCTTCAAGATAAGCTTTAAGTTCCTGTTCCAGAGCACTAGTCAGAGACAAGGTTGCTGAGTTTACTGCATGGGATCAAACATTTTCTCAGAGCCTTTCATGTTTGGGGATCTTTTTCTTTGGAAATGACTGATCTGCATTTAAAAAAAAAAAAAAAAAAAAAAAAGACCGATTCAGACCAAACCTCACCGCTTCGTTATTGCAGTTTATTCCACAGCACACACCACCATGCCAGGGGCCCTGGCCAGGTTTCACTCCAGCTGCAGATCCACAGGAATACGAAGACTTCAGGCAAAGAACATTCAAGATAGTAATAATCAACACATCTTTGAACACTTGTAAGGCTGTTCACTGTCCACATCTGTAATTCACAGAGATTTCTCTGAAACGTTAGTTAAAAATAAGCCAGTATTTCACACCCCCCCACCCCCAATCTAATCTAAGCAAGCTCCACGAACCTGAACCTTGAGCTTTTTTTTAGCTCAGCCACATATACCTTCCGTGAGCAAGTACTAGTCTTCAGGCAGCTATGCAATGACCTGAAAACTTTTACCTTTTATTTTCTGACAGGTTAGTTTTCAGCCACATCAGTCTCCCAAGATGGTTCCCCACATAGTCTTTCAGCTGCCAACACCAAGAGATCAGAGGCAGTGGGGCCAGGCAGCTCATGGTGAACAAAGAAGAAGGTGGCAACATCTCACATTTAGTCCAATTTAATGCGATTAAAGTTAATAGCGGGACTGCCCCTTTTTGATCTTCCACAACTCCAGAAAGTACTCACTTGTTAAGCTATGCCCTGGCATTTTGCTGTACTCTGTCAAGAATTCATGTAATTGTTCCATTGTTTCTTCTCTACCTGGTTTCCATCTGGTTCCTTTCCTCATCAGAAAAGCAGAACTCCAGGCCACCTGTAACCAGTCATCTCTGAAAACCTTAAAGTGGAAAAATGTGAGAGGGCGGAGCTGACAAAGAATCATTTTTTTGGCCAAAGTACAGTTTACACACCTCATTGCTTCAAGGCAGATGTCCAGGGTGGAAAAATTTCAGCATGGAATTTATGGAGTTCTAATGAAATGAGATACAAAACAGGAAAACTGAACCTGATCATGAGAAATGCTGGGCAACTCTATTAAAAAGTGACTTTCATTGCCCCTGTCAATAATTAAAATAAGAGATCACATTGTAAAGCTCTCTAGTAGAATGAGGCCCTTTACAGCTTGCTGGGTATCTTTAGGGCATGGATCAATCCATTGCAGAAAGCAGTATCCTATACATGTCAGTCAGCAACAAAGCTGTGACAGCATTTCTTAGTTCAGACCCAAATTTGAGTCTTCAGTTGACCCATTTTGATCAACTACCCTAAGAAAGAAGTTGTTGCTTCAAGCAAGTGATGGGCCTTTAAGAAAGTAAACTAGCATTTAAAGTTGAATTAAATGTCTATGCGTAAATTGGCAGAGCCAAGGAATTTGGAACCATGGTTCTAACATTGCTCTCTTGTGATGAAGCACTGAGGGGCCACAATTTTATGTCAGATGTGGCAAGCTGTGAATAATTACTTGGTATACAGAGTTTTATATACAAAATAATTAACATGAGGGACTTGCTTCAAGATTATAGGCAGAGGAAAGGGCCCATTTGCAATTCTGCTGATTTTTACGTCCTAATTCCAAAAGTCTCAGCAGCATTGCCTCCTTAGGCTGACCAAAGCGTTATTATCCCTTCCTGTTTAACGGCATGAAGAAGCTTCCAACTTTGTTCCTCACAGCGAGGATGGCCTCCTCCTTCCGAAACCAGCAATGTTTTGCAAAGCGTAATGTTTATTTGTAACGCTTTGTGCGGGTCTCTCCAGATGCTTCATATGTGCAAAAATACCTCTCCGGGCAGTGGATACCAACCCTATTTTCACCACTTTACAGCCGCAGAAGTCCTAAGCAGTAACAAGCAAAGCCAGGAATAATACCCAGGCTTGAACCCAGTCCCCAACTGTAATTCCTAAACCGGTTTCCTTCATCACTAAGCGAGGGTCCCGGGCAACTGGAGAGCATCACATAAAACAACCCCAGCAAGAGCCGTTAAAAACCAAACCCCACCTAAGCCCGATGAAAGATGAAAAGACGACGAAAGACCCGCGTCCCCCGCTTTCCACACCGGAGCAGGACAGGGCTGGGCCCCCGCCGCTGCCCCGCGGGCTCCCTCCCCTCCTGCGGCGGCACAAGATGGAGGCGGGCGGGCCCGGCCGCCTCACAGGGCCCTGCGGGGGGGGGTGGGGGGAGAGCGACAACCCCCTACTACCGGAGGTTCGGAGGAAGCGGCGGCAGCATGAGGGAAACGGCGGGGAAAAACCCCGAGGGCCGAGCCTGTCCCCGGGGAAAGGCCAGAGAAACCGCCACCACCCCCGGGGAACCGGACCGCCCCCCCCCCCGCCCCGGTATTAACGTCCCGCCGTAGGGGGGGCGTGGCATTCCCCGGCCCCGCCCGCCGGCGGTCGCCATGGGAACGGCGGCGCCATGAGCCGTACGGTGACGGGCGCGGTGCGGGTCCCGCTCCTCGGGGACGGCCGTCAAATGGCTCCCGGCCGGACCTTCGACTGCCCCTACGGTACCGGGCCCGGCCGGGAGGGACGACGTCCTCCCCGCGCCCCCTGCAGCACCCAGGGCTTGGGGGGGGGGGAGGGAACCGGTGCGACCAGGCCCGACACCCTTCCGCGGGGGTGTCGAGGGAGGCCCGGCCGGGCCCTGGGTGGGGAGTTAGGTGCTGGCAGGGGACGGGACGGCTGTGAGGGTCGTGAGGCGGTTGAGGCTGCCCGAGCAGGCCTCCCGCCTCTCTCCCCGACCGGCCGCCGTGCATAGACGAGGTGCAGGGCCGGAGCGGGCCTGTCACGGGGAGGCCGGCAACTGGCTGGGCAGGGAAAGCAGGTCTGGAGCCGGGAAGATGGGTGCAAGCCCCAGGAGCAGGGCAGAGCCCCGCAGGGGTAAAGCGTTAGGGTTGGCAGCGGTAAGGAAGCTACCAGGAGCGAGGAGAGGGCTGGGACTGCGACACATTTGCGAGCTGGAGGAAAGTCAGCACTAGCTCTGTGTCCCAGAGGGACGCATCATGGAGAGGACGATATTTCCACTGATTACCATTGCACCATGCTTTCTTTTTTCTGTTTCATGTCTTCATCTTCTATTTTAACTCGGCAGTGCTTCCAAAGAAAGTAGGTTTTTCTTCAGTCATGTGCGTGTTCCACAGAACAGTAGTAGTTCAGCTCTGAGGCTCATTTGTGTGATGGTGGAATTTCTTTGATACGGAGACATGTACTTCAGCTTTTTTCTTCCCTAGTTTTTTTATACTCTCATACGGACAGACAATGGAGCTTGACGATTCATGCTGATTCCTCAAATATGTAACTGGTTCCATTTGTTCACTTACCTTTCAGACCCTCTGTACACACTATCAAGTGAGAAGGACCATTCAAAGTCAAATGTCCACGTTCAGCTTGTCGGTGATAAAGTGGTAGGTGTTGGCCAAAGATAGCTCACATGTGCACCTTATGTTTCTGTGTGTATGCATACACATGGGTAGAAACACTGTCTCAGTTCTAAGCTGCTCCCTTAAAACAGCAAAATACAAAGCAAAGGAAGTAGTTTTATCTAAACCAAGACTTAATGCAGGGAGTAACCATGACTGCAGGCCTAGGGTGACTCTGTAGCAGCAGCCTAGAAATGCCCAGTTTCACGTCCTGAGTAATTTCCTAAATTGTGTGTCAGTACTTTTAAAAGACTATCTCCAAATGCTGTTAACAATAGCTTGTATGTTATTAAGATCTACTAAAAGAACTGGACAGTTCTTGGGCTGTTGTTCAAGCAGAACTGTTAAAATAATGTGTTATTTCACATGGTGCCTTCTCATTTACCTTGGGCACTTACACTACAGTTCAAGGTAGCATAATTAGACAGTTTAAAATGAACTAGGGAGCAACAGCTAAGCAGCCTGTAAAGATTGCAGACCCGTCCTCATTCTTCATACTAGGTTAGCACAATTTTAACTTACTAGCTAAGCCCTCAGCTAGTTAGCCCATGCTTAGCTCCCTACTGCATTTGCTCTCCTGCTATCAGTATTCACCCCAGCTAGTTCAAAACCAGCTAGGGCATGTCTGTGGGAGTTGCAGTCACACCTTCAGAGAGCCGTGATTGACGGCTGGACAGGCTGCATATAGGTAGAATGCCAAAGGAAAACAGACTCAGTACAACTGCACGATGAATTGGATTTTAAACAGAGTCCCCAGAAGCTATGCACTTGACTGAGCCTGCAAGGCAGATATTCTGAACTCTGAAACTCCATTGCTGTACTGCGAGGACAAAATCCCTGAGCAGCTTTCCAACAATAGAATCAAGAAACATTTTTTTGAAGAATGTTTCTGGATGTCTCCTACCCCATTATCTCAGACTCTTTCTTATATCTACACAGAAAAAATGTGTGTTTGTCTGCCTCTCTGTAGAGAGACATACACATGGAGCTGGAAACATAGCCTGTCATCATAGAGATCCTTGCAACATATGGCTGTGTTAACAGTTCAGGCCAGACAAAGTAAGCAAGCATACTGTCACTAATGTCACATCATAGGTGTAATGTTGCAGATGGGTATGGTGATGGACTCACTCTGACTGGCATAAAACATGTTTTAAGCGTACGAATCAGCAAGTGCATAATGTGCAATTCAAAACAATACAACTCTGAATTCTTACTCTTATCGCAAAACTGGGTGGACAGGGGTTGTGATGATATTAGTTTATAGGGTTTTCCAAATTCCTGAAAGTTGAATTCCCTTTGGAGAGAAATGAAACAAAAATGCAGTCTCATGCACAGCAAGCAGCTACTCATAGCAGGGTACCTACATCTTCATCTTCTGACACTCTCTTACACTCTGGTGAGTTAGTGTGCTTGAAATGTCACCACTACCCTATCTGCATCTGAGTTAGCACCTGCTGAAATGAAAGGAGCGATTCATAATTCAAAACAGATTTCAGGCTTTACAGAAGCTCAAGCCAATACAGCTACATCACTTATACTTGAGTCACAATTGCAAAGATTTACTGGCAACCATAAATTTAGAGATTTAAGGTGTATCTATCCAGGGGAGTTAGTGCTTAGAAGGAAGGGTGTGGATTTTTAGTGTGATCATTTTTGTGTGCTAACTCCCATAGAGATATTTTTAACAAATGCTAAAACTGTTACAGAATAAAATAATGTAACTTTGTAAGTGGAATATGTTACTTCATTTCTAGAGCACCCGAAATAGGAGGGAGTTACATGGGGTAATGTGCTAGAAGTTCATATTACTGCATATTCACAGTTACTGCACGCTAACTTCTTTATGTAACGAACCGTTAGATCCTTCGATTTTAAGTGTAAGTTTAGACACTGGAAAACAGCCAGAAGACATAACTGTGCATCTGCTGCTAGTCTGGTATGCTCCACATCTTGAGAAGTACCATCTAACCAGCTGACATCATTAGCATACGTATGCCTTCTTTCCCCATCCCAAATGTGCAGTCCTGTAAATCACAGCAAGCTGAAATTCTGATCTCTAAAGCTGTTTGAAATTGCTAAATCACCGCCTCTCTTCTTTGTGTCCACACGAACATTAGGTAAAGGCACCAATGCTCAGAAGTATGTTTAGTAGCTTGATTCATTTCCCGGGCCACAGTTTGTGCCTGGAGGGCAAAGATCCGGTACCTCCATTTATTGACCGAAGATGGAGAGGGAGGGCTCAGCAGCGCCTGGAGGCTCTTCAGAAGCTTGCTGCGTAAGTGTTCTATGGTTGGATAATTTAAAACAAACATGCAAACAAAACTGACAAAAACCCATGCACGCTGAAGTGGAGATGACTGCAATTTGCTCCTACTTATATTTCCCTTGAAATTAAGAGATTGCAGCTGTTGTGGAGTATGGTTGCCCATCTGTTTCTTACAGGGTGGATGTTGCACATTCCTTCATCCCTGTGCTATCTGCTTTGCAGCGGTTACCGGGAAAGAGAGTTATTTCAATCTCTTATAGATCAGATAAATTATGAAGACTTCAGTGACTCATGTGTGTTACTTCAGCAGGAGCTGTTTCCTTTTAGTCCCATGCAGTTGCAGCTGGTTAGATTGCTTTTGCTGCCCATGCAAGGGTGTATGGGGCCTGAACCAGGGCACCACATTTTTAGTGCAGGGGTTTCTTAGTTGAACTTTCTCCTGGCGCCACAGTTTGGGCTTCTGATTCAGCAAATATTTTTAAAAAAAACACGTTTATGTGTTTTGCCACACCATGTATTTTTTTGAGTCCTCTTGTGGCTGTATTCAAGATGGCAGGCATCAGCCCAGGTAGCGGTTTTCAGAAGTTTTTGCTGCATTAACAAGCTAACTTTAGACCGTAGGCTTTTTCAGATGATGTGTGCTCTGGGCTTGTTGGTAAGTTCTACTACATGCCAGACAGTGATCGAAGATGTTTAAGAATAATACAGCGGATTTCACACCTGGTTTTGTTCAGTTTTGAAAGCATATTCTTCTCATTTCCATAATAAAATAAGAATATTTTTCTTTCTTGTTTTCAGCATTTCAAACTGTCCCCAGCACATGAAAACCTCAGTGGCTTCTTATACTTTGCCTGTTATTCTGTAACAGGAACTTATTTGACCCCTGCGCCGCTTTAAAATTGATTTGCATTTCAACAACATGTATTTGCAAAATGCCTTGAAATTAACAAAACATGAGAAATACATCTCCTCTGTTTCAACCTGCACTGACTGACAGTGTTGCTGATACAGAAGATAGAATATTTCCCAGCTGTCTTCTCAGTAGTTGCATTGCGTCTGCAAGGTTACCAGGAATAAATGCTCATTTATTTCAGCAAAGTCAGCAAATGTAAGTCAAGGACATGCAAGAGGCAGGATCTGTGGAATAAAAAGGGCTATTTCACTGGGTTCCCATTGTGCCTATAACTATACCATAATAGGATGAACAGCTTATGCTAATAAAGTTAGATCATAAGAATAAGTGCCCACCTGTGCTGAATGAAACACAAATCCATCTGGATGGAGCAACAGTCTGATATGTAAAGAGTCAGCTAGTGGAACTAGTCAGCTCAATTAACTCATTTGAATTACAAACACAACTTCACAATAATAGGTTGATTAGTGCTGAGCAAGTATTCTCAGGTTACAGCACTGCATCTCGAAACATTCCCCTCTCTTTTGTTATGTGATATGACTGAAAGCACTGGGAAGAGATGACTTTAAACTTACCTTGGCAGTAAATTGTATGTCACGGGAGGTTAATGAAGCATCTCTCTATAGGCTTTGCTGTAGTGGGTAGCCATACTGTGGTTCCCTGAGTTCCACAGCACAGCTCGCAGAGCTTAGATGAGGTCTTTGAAGACAACTGATCTCGGCATGTGATCCGCTGTTTTGATCCCAGCTGTCGAGCGATATTATGTATTGTTAATTGTATCTCTGTAAATATACCTCTGTATTTAAAATTAGGCAGCAGCCACCAACTCCAGCACCCACAATCCCATACATCTGAAGTCCGGATTCTTAGAAATTGCCAAAAATGGTCTTACGAAAAACATTGACCTTCAGGACTTGCCATATATATAGCTTAAAGAAATGACTTACCTTAAGGGCATGATATGGGCTTTTTTTTTTTTTTTTTTAAAAAAAAAAAAAGAACTTCTCTTTCTTGGTTTTAACTACCTTGCAGGTTGAGAAGAATAAGACTGGAGTATAAAGTGGTTGTGAAATTGAATAGCAATCCTCATGTATAGCTTTTCAAGGACTCATATCTACATGTTCTCTCACTGACTGCCTTAATGAGGTCTACCTCATGGTCTTCCAAAGCTTTAAAATAAAGAAAACACTCCAAGATGTTATAGTGAAAATTTTAAACAGTCTGCCTACTTCAAAATGGGGAAAAAAAATGAAGAAAAACTGTTCTTGCAAAAGATATATATGCTTGTTCCAGCACAGCTTTTGAAACATTCACATGATCATCCTAATTTTTCTCCTTTATTGGAGAATTCAAATTGAAATTGCTGACTCTAAAATTTTCCACATTTGCTCAAAATCTCTTTAGCTACTTTTGAAAAGTAGAAAGTGGTAGTCTTTCCCTTTGTTCATTCTACTCCTTTACACATATTTTCTGTTATGGAAAGCTTTTCCCTCTTGAGTAAATGAGCTTGCTCCCCCCGCTCCCAATAAAAGTAGTTTGCTTTACAAGGTCAAACATTTACAAGTGGCCAATCCTTTTCATGGCAAGCGCATAAGATGTTTTTATTAAAGGCAGCAAATGACAATTTCTTGCCCTTACATAGTGGGAAATATACATAAAGTGTCAAACTGTTTTGCTATATATGTAGGTATGAAAAAAAACAAAACAGAATTGCTTGTACAAGTATGGGGATTTTGTAGATTTTGTAGTGTGCATGTTTGATTGTGCAACCAGAGAAGCAGAGAGAGAGATTAAAAAAAAAAAAAAAAAAAAAGGCATAAGAAAAAAAGATCAGAACTGCTCTGAATATACTTCTTAAATGATATCCTGTATTTTGGCTTTTAGAGCTCAATCTTCTCTTCAAATACCTCAAATTGTGTATGAAGATCCTGAAGTTAGTGGAAGGAATCGCTACAAATACTTTGCAAGGTAAGGAATGAACTGATTTGAAACAGAGTTCAGAAGCTTGCTTTTGTGCAGTTTAAAGAGCACGTGAATAAATGCCAGAGCCTTATTTTTATTGTCTTTTCTGTCAGTTCTTTGATCACTGCCATGGAAAATCTAAATAGTAACCAAATCTTAAATCACAAGGTCTTTTTAAATTCATGCTATGCCAGAATTTTCAGGGAATGAGTTACCATATAAGCAAATGCACCAGGCATTCTGTACTTGATAATTATTTGTTTCAGAAAGCCTTGGGCTGTAGATCCTCCTACACAAAGGAAGAAGATGCTCACAAAACCATTGTGGTTCTCCAGACTCCTGGAAAGGTGCCTTCATAAGAAGGAACCTTTTAATTCCCAGTTTCTGCCAGGAGCAGAAAGGAAGCCAATGGAATCCTTAATTAACTTTTCATCAATGTCCTCTACTGCAGGACTGCTCTGCTCCTTCCAGAATGACACTGCAGGTCAGCAATGGACTCAAGATCTGAACCAACAGCTAGCTTACAAACATTCTCAACTTAGTCACATATACTTCGAATTACATTCACTGTAATAGTCAACAGCTATTGGCCAATATGTCCACTTTAAATATAAAAAAAATTGCCAAGTTTAATAAATTGAAGTTCTTTATGGCTCCTTTAACAACAACAGCAACAAAAGGACAAAGATGATGTTATCTTCTGCAATTTGAAATTAAGCTTTAAAGTCTTTCAGATGCTAAGGGAAATTGATAGTGAACTGCAATATGCAAACTATAAGGATGCCTAAAAAGGAATTATTACTATGTTGTTGGGCCCATATCACTTTTAAGATACTTCATAAAATACTACAAAAAAGGAAACAATCAAATTAGATAAATCCAAACCAGCTTATCTTACCAGCTGATGGTAGGAATTCATGTCAGGATTTCAAGAATTTATTCAAAAAAAACCTCTCAAAAGCTCAAAGTGAAAAAAGTAAACTAATTAGTGAAACATACACAAAATATTGTGAACACACTCAAAACAAACTTCTTTTAATTATTGTCTTGTTTTTCAATTCCACTTGCTGCTTTGGCAGAAGAATAACACTCAGTCCTGCTGGTGAAACTTTATGTCTTACTCCTTAGCTATGAAAGAATTATTTAACATTCAGGCACAATTCTTAAACATGCAACTACAGAACCTGAGTTGTGGGAAATCAGTGTAACTCCACTGAAATTAGTGGACTGCAGTTTTTCTAAACTGTAATGATCTTTTATGCTTATGGTGGTTGTCTTACATCTGCATTCTCGTTTCAGACCTCTCATCCCTTCTAATAAGCTGCTTCCACTAAATGTTGCTTATGCAATGGCAAAGTAAGTAGTGAGTTCTGGAACATTACTGTGTAGTGGGTCATATCTCACTAGAAAAAGATTGGGAAACTATTTAGCTGGTGACCACTATTATTCATAATGAACCAGCAGGAGAAATTTGTTAAGAGGTAAGGATTTGTTCACCATTAAGAACTCCTGAAGAAACAGGTGACTGACTGTTTCAGAATTTGCTTGCAGTATATAAGTAGTAATTTGTAGATAAAGGACATGTGCCTCAAGTGTGTTATGATTGTGAGGCCTGAAAGAGAAAGCCAAGTGTCTCTGAATCCTAGAAGAGATACCAATGCAAAGAAGATTCTCCAATACAGCAATATTGTTGGAAAATCTTCTGATGTTTTATTACAATCTCTGTGATACTTGCAGTACTATTCAGTGGTGCAGAGCATCCATGAAGTAGTCTAATGTGGTTTCCAGTGGGGATCAAATTTTGAGGGGACATAAGATTCATTTCCTAGTAGAGTCAATGGAAGTTGCATGTGCTTACATCAGAATTGAATCTTTGTTCTGGAATTGTTGGAAAGACAAACATGTAAGCTAAACTGAAGCAGTCCAGCTTCATTTTACACTCAACCATGAGTTACTTTTTGTGCCCATTAAAAGCAGTGCTTTAGAATGGATACATAGGGAAGATCTGCATGTAATAACCTGTGAGAGCTGAAACCATAAGATTTCTGGATTGTTTACCTAAGGAGGGAGGTTTCAGAGGACTCAGTGTAGCCTCAGTCTGCTTTTACTAAAGATAATGGAGTTAACATCAATGGGAGCAACGTTAAGATAAAACACATTTGGGTATTCTACCTTTGACTTAGCGTTGTGTTTGTTTTGGTTGGTTTTTTTTTAATGAATGTTACAAGTGTTCTTCCATCTTGCATGTCTTTAGGACAGAGCCCTATGTCCTTTCAGCTACAAGAGACAACAAGGTCTTCAGTCCCAAGTTACGAACTTTGGGCACACAGACAGATTACAGGGATGGTGAAGCCCAGACGGATCCCTGTTCTCCTGAATATGTAGTTCCCAGTGGCTCAGTCCCTGAACTTCTGACACTTGCTACACTCACTTGGGGTGAGTTGTGAAATCGTCGCCTCTTTGGCAGGAGATTTTCTTTTTTTCAAGGTCAGGTTTCAAGTCTATTGCCAGCTTTGGCAGCCCTTCGTTGTCTTCCATTGGGTCATATTATTTTATCTATTTCTAAAACAGGTATGCTATTTTCCTACTTAATAGCGCTGTTCTGGGGCATTTCATAAAGAGTTTTGAGATCGTTCAATATAAAAGGTTATATGTTTTACAGATACAAATTAGGAGCAGTTTTTCTATTTACCTACTGTTCTTCAGCTGTTCTGAGTTAGACATCAGTGAAAAATCAGCACGAACACTGCTGCCTCAGAATATACCTGTGATCCTCATCTCCCAGCATCACACCCACAATAGTGATGGACACTGAACATGCCAAAGAAAGTGCTCATTCTCAGAAAGCGATGTCCTGGAAAAGTTTTTCCTCCTTTGCAGCCTACAGTAGAGGAATGAAGCGCTAGTGTTGACATCAACTAAGCTATAGCAATTGTAGGTCCTACCATTCCTCATACTGTAGAATTTTACTGGCCCTAGAAGTATTTACTTCTGGCTATTGACAGCTCTGGTTGTGTGTGCCTATCCAGCCCTCTAATACTTTATTGGTGGTGGTTATTTGCTGGATTTACCATTCTTCTAAAAAGCTGCTTCTTCTTGTCCCTGTAAGGTCGAGGGCTACCAGCAGGACTCGCCGAGGTGGAGATGATTGAACGTGCCCGGGAAAAACGTGCATGGGAAGCAACTCTTCCAACAATGGACAATGCCTCACAAATCATGAAGAGGAGGAAAATGATGGATGATATGGAGAGGAAGGAGTGGGCCTTTAGAGAACAGGAAATAGAAAAGTAGGAGTTCAATTATACTCTTAATTTCTTTTAATTATTGGATATTATGAATAGAGAAGGAACAGGAAGGTTTAGGGGATTGGCTGAAGGATACAAGCCTTTTATTTCTGTGAAAATCCCCTAAGTTTGGGAAAGGCTATTTTTGTTAAATTTAGTGTAAAAGACTGCTATCACAATACTTTTCACCAGTGGTAAACTCACTTTTTAAAAAGAAAGATTAAATTCGAGATATGCGATATGAACTATGTGTAAAGTAGTCAGTTGGTATGTAGGATTTGATGATGACAGCACTGCACAGAACACTGCAGAGTACAGCAGATCATACCTGGCCTTTTCTTTCCTTGCAGGTTGCAGGAGGTTCGACTGGAAGTCTTAAAGAAGCTGCTGCAGAGGCGAGAGAAGAATCAGAATGAGCTGGATGCCAAGCGCTTGGATGACCACTGGCAAAATCATCAGAAGGCTAAAGAGGAGAAAATAAAAAAGATTCAGCATGACTGTGCGCTGAGTAGGTTTGAAAACTGGGGAGAGGATAGAATGAGACTTAAGTTTTCAGACAAGCCATTTTTATTTTCACAAGGTTGCAGTCTTTATTCAAGATGAAGCAGGTTGCATCCACAATATAAGTATGCATGGCCAGCATTTGTTCTGGTCCAATAGGTTATGTTTTATGTTAACCAGCAAAAGCTTTTGTGAATTTCCGAAGATGGGGCTTTTGTTAGAACTATTTGTATGAAGAACCTTCTCACATTTATATTTCCTTTTCAGTGCTCAGGAAACTGATAGCTAAGAGGAAGAATGTGATGGGGAAGCTGGAGAGACGAGATATCATCAAAGAATATACAGACTTTGCATCACAAACATATGCTCCTTTGTCTAGAATTGGTTATTTCCCAGACAACCATTCTGAATGCTATGTGGTAAAAAACTTCTATCTTAACACCTTTGCAGGTAAGGCATTTTGGAAGACTTACTTTGTATGAGATACTTACTTAAAATATTAACAGAACTCAAATTCTCTCCCCACCACTCCATTACTTAATTGCTGTTTGTACTTCTTAGGACTGTGTGAACTGGAAGCATCTCTCCCAGATTCTTTCACCCAGGCCAAGATTAAAGCTCCAAAACCTAAGTACACTACCACTAAGACTGGATTTATTAAAAGGTCAGCAAGGCTAGAGGTGGAGCTGGCACAGGTTCACCAGGTATGGAGCTGCATCTGGCAGCACATCAGTTCCTCTTAGATTTGAACTGCTCAGAAATACTATCTGGAAGACACATGTATAAGCTTTCGTCCCAAGTTCCTGTGCTATATTAGTATTTTCTGTAAGACAACTTCAAGGACAGAATGGATCGGACATTCAGACTGTTGTAGGCATCACCAGTACTGCTCTGGAACTCAGTCTGTCAGTGCTCTCTCCCTAATATCTGTGCTTCTGCTCCAACTCTATAGAAAACAAGCATAGCTGCTTCTGTCTTCCTACAGATCAGGTATTTGGATCAAAACATATTATGTCAGTTAGGAATTCTCTCCAGCCATTTGCTCATTCTCATTTCTTCCTTGCTTTTATAATGCACAAGTGGCAAGCCTACTGGTTACACTGTCAAACTACTAATAATTAAACAAACCAAATCTGGGTCCTTATTCTAAAAATTCTGTAAATTTAAAAAAATGTACATTTTAAGTACATATTGTAAAAACACCTGCAGCAACGCATGATTAAAATGACCCCACTCGTAAAATCAGATCAGCGCGGTGGATGCACATCACTTGTTCCCTAACAACAGCATCTGATTTGCAAACATGCTAATAGTGTTTTGCATATCTTAATTTGTCACAACTGTTCATGCAGATGAGGTGTCCATATATGCAATTAACCACTGAGGAAAGAAGTGCCTCATTTGCATCTACAATCACAGTATTTGTAAATTACATGTACTTTTAAGTATGCTTCTTGTGATGCTGTTGAGTGTTACCTTTTTTAAAATCAGGCATATTCTTGGCTGGCTGCTCTATCTCTGAAAAATATTGAATTTCATTTGTAAAGCTTGGCAACTTTCACTTATGCTTTATTTAGTGAAGAAATATTTCATAATTGGAAATTGCGTGTATAGCTTTCTTCGTTTAGTGTAACTTAATAATACTCTCAATGCAGACAGTAACTTTCTACTAATGAATTTTAAATTGAAATCTTGTTCTGAAAAATCAATCATATTATCTCAAATTTAAATTCCACTAGGTCTTGTAAAAGGTGAAACATGGCATCTGATTGTTATTCAGAAGGAAAATTTTTGAAGAAAATCTTGAGTGCTACAGGAATTGTTCAAGAACTAAGGACATTAATTCACTACAGTTTTAGAGAAGAAGACACAGCAGTATTGAAGGGGTTTGAGTTTGGGTGCTTTTTGCATAAAATTCAAGTAGTGACTATGTATGATCTGGATCATAATACGGTTCTCATAGGCAGCAGAATGTTAGCCCAAGCTTTCAGAGCTGAATTCCAATTACAGCAATTGTATTCTTTTTGTTCAAAATACTTCTCATGGTTTGAAACGCTACAGTGGAGTGTCTAAACTGTAGTCACAGAGAAGTATGCCCTAATGCTGGCAGCTCACACAATAATGTCTATTGAAAGAAAAATTGGTGGCCAAAGGGAGATGGAGTGCAGAACAAAAGCAGGCAATTCTGCATATTTTCTTTCTTAAATCAATGTAGATCACTTGGTCTACTGTTTCTACCAACTGGGGGGCTAACATAATTAATATTCTTTTCCCCACCACAAGAAGGCAAAATGTATATTCTTTTAAAATCACAAAGCATTTCCTTTGCAGGCAAAGATGATAAATCCACTGTGCAAAATTTAACTGCTGCTTTTAGATATACAGAAGTAGCCACCAGACTGGTTGGTCCAGACAAGCAGAAAGTACTGACACTGTGAAACACCCAGCCTGCCTCAGTCACCGTTAGCTTTAAAAACTTTCTGTTCAGAGCAACAAGAAATTACTGCCTTAATTAGCGCTTGAGCTCTGTGGTGCTTTTACTGGTCACTGCTCCCATCAGAGGCTTTTGCTTCTTAAATACGGTGGCTATAGCATGTTCTGGCTTAGCAGGGCCTCTCTGACTAGTCCACCTCATAAGCTACTGGAGCTGTCAAGAAGAGGGCAGTAAAGGGTGCAGAGTACTTGAGTTAACAGAATTTAGCACTTGAGAGGACAGCTGTCTGACCACTTGGCACAAGCAGTCTCAGTCCTGCCAACAACCTCCATCACACACAGTATGAAAGAAGTTTAAAGCAGGCAATTAGGGATCATCTCAGAAAGGCACTGTGCTGCGTTATTTCTATACCTGAGCAGCTAGACCAGTTTTCTCTTCAAAAGCCTCCTCTTAGCGCTGTCCTAGCACACAATCTACACATTTTCTCCCATAGTCTTAGAAATAAAGCAGAACTCTAGAAAATTCAGAGAGTACACAGTGATCTAGCTCTGGAATGAGTTTCTTTCATTTTCCCTGGATAATCTGTGGAAGGAGGTGGCAAACAGAGGAGGAATGCTAGATTTTGGCTTCTGAAGTAATTAATTTTAATAAAGGAAGTTTCCAAGGCTTGCCTCTCTGGCCAAACAAGTGGCAAGATAGACTATCCTCCTCATTATGTTCCTCTTGGTTTGCCATAGAGGGTTTTCTTAAGCTTAAAGCTTGTAAGAAGGGACAAGCAATTATCCAAGGAACTACAAAAAGGATCTGTGTCCTCTTGAGAATGAGAACAGCTTCTTCCAGGCTTGAAACTAAGCCAAAAAGAAGTGATTTTAGAAGCAGACTTTTTGAGGAGCATCCTGAAACCTTTTGCAGGAATATTGTGTACACTCAGTATTCTTTGAATAATTCTCTAAAACAAGAGAACACAGCAGAAACAGGAGTCACTCCGCACTTACAGTAAAAACAATGATCTGTATCTTAAGCCCGGTATGTAAAAGGACAAGGAAAGCTAGTTTCTAGCCAGTGCAGATGACAGTGCTTTAAAGAATGTAAGTGAGCCATTATATAGACAGCCTTGTGTGAAAATCCAAGGCATTAAGGAGATAGCATACTGATATAGCTAATTACTGTAGGAAAGAAATGAACTAGGTAACTGAATACACCAAGGAATGGAGGAGCTGCTAGGAGAAATCCCAGTGCAGAACAATGCGTGATTTTAGGCTGACCCTCTGTGCTCTGGTGACTCAAGAGGGGTGAAGTGTCAGGTAGTTTCAAAGTACTGGATCAAGATGCTGTCAGAACAAGGAACCTCTCACCTCAGCATTAAGTGCAACTCTCATCACACCTGCTTTCCTTTATCCAGTTGCTAGAAGGAGGTGGAGAAGTAGGGGTGCCAAGAATGTCTCTGGAGAAAATCTCTGCCAACTTCAAAACGTAGGAAATCCTGTTCAAGCAGTTATTTCATCAAGAACAGAACCCCAACACAGTGTTAGCTGGCTCATGCTCAGACAAGCTCCAAGAGCTGTTGTGTCAGTCTTGATCAGTCAAGATGCAGCAGCCATGTTGCATCATAAAGTAGGTAGTCAGTCTGTCCTTGATGATCTCACCTTCTTCACTCACGAGCAAAAAGGAAGAAAGAGAAACATGACTGTATACTCTGTGCTGTACATGAAAATAAAAGATACCTAGTGTCTTGTGAAAAGGAGAGGATCACAGAGAAGATAAAGAAGTAATCTAAAGAATGATTTCTTTGAACAGAGAGTTGTTTCTCAAGCCGCTATCCTGTCAAGAGTTCTGCTTCTAGCAGAAGCTAGCAAAGAAGCAAAGGTGTATGGCCAAAAGCATGCATGCCATTTGCTATTCACTGCATTTGCCAGGAAAATGAAAAGGAGATGAATTGGCTGGTCCTTCACTGTCAAATCCAACCAGATTATACCATGACTCTGAACCTACTACCTGAAAAAAGTAATGTAGTCTATTCAGAAAAATTAGAGTGTGATATGTAGGCAGTAACATTTGAAGTATGTTGTTCAGAAATTTAGCACTCCTTTCTTCTTAAAGAAAGTATTCTACAGCAATTCTTGGGCCCTGGTCTCCCTATTTCAAAAGAATGGTAACTTGTTAAGTTAGGCAGAACCACTTAATGCAAAAAAACGTATTTTCTTTCCTTTTCTTACATTAAAGTCTTCAAATAACTTAAAACCTCAGATTAGAGAAAGCAAATGGTAAGCATTTTTGACTTGGTAGAGATAGCAAAGCAGGCACTAGACTGTGCTGACATGAAAAGGTAAAACAACTTCTGGGAACCGCAGTACTTCTCAAATCTACATTAATAAGAATTTCCTCTTGTCAGAAGTGCTTATAGATTTTTCTGTCTTTAAAAGTTGTTATTCTGGTTGTATTTTGTTATTGTGGTTAGCAGGAAATATTTTTGGAGGCTAAGGTTTTCTTAGAAAAATTATGAATGCAACATTGTACTAATAAACATAGGAGCCATTGTTTTCAAAATAATCACAATTATAGCATCTTTTTTCTTTCAATCCCCCCCCCATCATGCAAAACACCTTATAAATCATAGCAAGCACTGTTATAATCTTCATGCCAGAGAGCTCGAAGGTCATCAAATACAAGAAACAGTTCAGAAAATCTCTCAACATTTTTGAGCTATAACCATTTCACATGGCTTATAAGCAGTTTGTAGGCTTTGATTCTTGCATTATTAACGTGGTCCATTTCAGAAGTTTTCAATAATAAAGGATTTTACCCCCTCCACCTAGAAATCTCTCTCCTTTTCTGGAGCAACTAATTATCCTGGCCTGAAAGTTCAGATCCAATATGCAAGAAGAGTTTTGTAGAATGACCACTGGAGTTTCAAAACTTCATTAATTTAGCATTTCTGTGCAAGTACCATCAATTTCCTGTTACTGGAGAGAGAAATTCATCATGGGATTTTTTTTCTTAAGTTTTTTGCTTGGTTTCCATCCCTAGTGAAATACTGTATTTGAACATTTGAAAGAGAGAGAGAAAAGAAAAAGGCACACTTTTCCTTGCTGGAATACATCCATTCTTTCAGTAATTAAGACTATAGATCCAACCCATGCAGTCGTAGGATTATAATTTTGAAGGAGCTTTAAATGTACATAGTCTCTTCCCTTTTCTTTGCAAGCCAAAGTGTGATGTCCTACAGCAGGCAAGCGTTGCTGTGCAGTTGGAAATGATTATCAGAATATATTGTTTTAAGTAGCTTGTGATGGGAAGTTGGCAAGGACTTTGGCTCTCTAAACAGTTTGAAAATGTCTTGAAAGAGTTGAGGCAATGGTGACATTTCCACTCCTAGCCTGCTTCGGCTGACGAGGTTTGGCATCTGACACCAAAGAGCTGTAAGCAAGATAAAATCCACTTTTAATGGACTTGTGGATTTTCCTGGTAGAAGGAAGTTCTCAGGCAAGTTAGTTTCCCTTTTGCCCTTAGTCAACTCGTACAGTTGCTGTGAGTGCCACTGGGCTGCTGGGCAATTGCAGATGAGCAGAGAAGAGTTTTAAAACATATTTTGCAAGGAAGGGGTTCTGGGTCATTTGGTTCAACCCTGCACATTAAGAGCGTATCGTACAAAGACATTTCACTGAGGAAGGGGCACAGAACAGTGACAGTATACTCTTCAAGTGACCCCCTTCATAAAATCTGACTGTATAACATTTCTAACCTGCAGTAACAAGCATTATACCTATAGTTAAAGGCAAAGACTTATAACCATTCTGTAGTGATATGCAAACTACAATTAAATTGTGATATTCCTACCCATTTTTCATGTTTTGAAAGGATCTTACCTCTATCTTATAGGAAAATAATTAATGTTTTTGTCATTGCATAAGGAAAGTAACATACACAAGTGCCTCTCCTCTGCTTGCATATGGGTCAATATTTAATTGGTTCAATGAGATTCCTATTTTAAAATGAAAAAATCTGAAATATGCTTTTACTTAAGAATTTATTATATTAGAGGTTAAGTTCCTACCATTTTTAGATTAATTTTAGGTGACTCACCCTATGCAATAGCTGATGACTTACTTGTAAATACAGTAAAATAAGTCTCACTTCCTTCTTACACATGATTTTGAAGTTCCCATCAGTATCTTCTGGCCAACCAATAGCCTCATCTACTGACCATATTCCATTTTTTAGTTGATGCGCAGTGAGAAATAGAAGCCACAAGCTTGCAAAATGCAAAATGCTTTCAGGTCCCTTTAGTCCGTGTGATCAGCAACAGTCAGCATCTAGAGGACTGGCCTTACTGTGTTGTTCTATCTAGCCCAGTTCTGATTAAATTGTATGTCTATTCCAGGCACTACTGGAGAAGAAGAATAAAGTTAAGGAGCCAAAGAAGCCCCTCCGTTTCCTTGAAAAAGTAGAAAAGCCTGTTCCTCGGCCACCCACTCCAATCCTGGAAAACCCATCAATTGTAAGTGGGCTGGTTTTAGCACTTTTTTTTCTTTTGATCCCTGATTGTTTCTTACACAGTTGTTAAAGGAATGTCCAGAGAAGGAAAGAAGTGAGCTTTATCTTTTTTGTGTGTATTCATGTTAGAAATAGCCATCACTATTTCTTAGACTCTCTTAGTCTCTCTTTATTCTATAAAGATACTAGCAGCCAAAGAATTGCAAATCTTTTACAATATGTGTTGGCCAAATCCTCAGCTAAACTTTATTTTATAAAAGACATAAATCAGTAGACATGTTAATCCCTTGTTCTTGGGGAACAAAAAGGCAGAATCATATTATTATTATTCAGTGTCTTCCAACCTTCTGATCTGACAACACTATCGTAATCCAGCGGAGCAATTAAGTTTAGCCCCATTGAAGTCAGTGAGACTTTGGCTGCTTAGCACTGAGCATACACTTCATTAATTTGCTGGAGTGAAGCTCTTGTCATCATGCAGGCTGCAGTCTTTGATGGGCATGCTCCAGTTCACAGAAGATGATTCTTCTGCAGAGACTGAAATAGCAGTAATGATGTGTCATGGGAGATGTGATATGCTGTAGGAAAAAACAACTTTTTAGGGGAGCTGCAACTTCTTTTCCTTTCTTAATGTACTTAAGAGGTGGTTGCCCCAGTGGATTGCTTTATCTGCTTATTAACACCATTTTCATGATGTAGTAAGAATCAGACACTACTATCATTTAAACTTGTGAATTTAAGAGAGTCACACAACCATGAAAGTGAGAAAGTCTTATTAGATCATCCATGCTGTCTTCTTTTGTGCAGTATGATGTCCTATGTTTTATACAGTCTATTTTAAGATGGCTAAAACAAGAATTTCTCCTTGGGAAGAGCTTTCCACAGCTTTACTAACTCCTAGGTATTAGATATTGTATCGCAGTGGTAGATTTACACTATTCAGATTTACCAGTTTAGCAGATTTTTAAGTACTTCTAAGTAACATGCAAAGAAGTCAGAAAGATTTATCCCCCAGTTTGTAGTCATTCTTGAGCATGTTTACAGATTATAGTGTTTTTTTAAAGAGTTCCAATACAATAGAATTCCACCTAAATGAATTCCGTCAACATCTGGTTTATTTTCAAGTGTCTTTATGTGTGAACATATAAAAGAGTGGAGCTCTCCAGTGAAGCTCCATCTGTAGAATCAGGCCACTTCAGCCATGAAAGAGCAGCACTAACATCTCCTGCCTTGCACAATCCAAGTCAGGTTTGTCCTACCAGCTGGCTGCAAGGAGCACTGAAAGCAAGGCTCTTCTCTGTTGTTAATGCTTCTCTTCCTGCCATATGCACATACGAGTACCAACTGCTACGTGCACCAGCTTTTTCCTGCTGGACTTGAGGATCTCAAAAGGAAAGTGTACCAGAGCGACAGGCAGGTGACATGGACCACAAGGGATATATATAAGAAAGTGGAGAGAATGGAGGCACTACTGCAGGCCTCCTCAACTCCTCTCCCCCAGTCATTTCTTATGCACTTAGTAGCCACAACAAGCTCACAGAGCGCCTCTGAATTCCTTCACTGGTTTATCACTTTCTCCCAGCCCCCTCTAGTTTTCAGCCTGGTCCTAGATCCTTCTATATCCTTAATTCCTTTTTTTTTTTTCCTACAGGGCATGATAGGCTTTCCATCTGCCCTCATTCTTTCCTGCTGCTCTGTAGCAGGCAGATGGAGAAGTTGATGATTACCCTTGCTAAGGCATCATTTGCAGCACTGAACAATAGAAGTACAGAAAAACATATCTCACGAAAATTTAAACCAAATGTTAGTTTAAATCAAACCAAGCAGTTTGGCTTACCTGTCCAGTATATGTGCCATCTCCATTTCCAAAACTCTGTCCTGAAGGGCTTTCGGACTGTAGCCAGGTGATGTGGTACAGTTTAGCTCTCTAACTGGACTGGAAATTCATCCCTTCTTTCCAGAGAAAAAGAACATAGCAAATCATAAGGCAGTCCTTTGGCTAGTTCTGCTTTGCTTCTCCTGGGTGGTGGTGTGGAAAGGCAGGAATGCTTCCTTTTCCATTTTTGAAAACTTAATCTTCAACACCTAAGAAAAAACCAGATACTAAGATTCAAGCCCACACCATTTCTCTCATCCCACGGTCTTCCCTGTTTTTCCGGTGCTTCTAAAATACCACATTTCAATGCAGACCTCATAGGCTTTTTATTAAAAAAACATCCTTACAATTTTTAGATTTCTCTTTATCTTTCCCAGGCATCCAATGGGCTTTTTCCTTCTACTACTGTCAACTCCAGACTAGAATACCCCTCAGCAAGAAAAAATGCTGCCAGCTGTGCTTCCTTTATTTACAATAAGCCTTTATAAGCCTTCCCCCCTCCCCTGCCTGCCATGGTCATGTTCCCTTTCCCACTATGCTCCATCATTCTTCCAAGTTGGTATCAGTCACACAATGCTAGGCCAGTAAAGTTCTCAAAGAGACAAATCACAATATAATGTAATTAATGCAACTTCAAAACTATTACTTTCTGGTCTTAAATTCACTGAGTTACTCTGATAAAGGTCACCACTGGAATAAATATCAAAAGAAAAAAATGTTTATGTTCCCCTTTAATTTAATCCCTTTATTTATGGTTAACAGCTCTTTTGCACCTCCTTCAACAATAATTCTATCCCCTTAGTGTCTTGACCTGTTAAATTAATGTAGCTGACGCTCATTTTGCAAACTCAGATTCAGTCAAGCTACAAATAGTACTTCTCATGCATACAGTAATTTTCTCCATCAACATCTCCTTATCATTAGATATTTGTCTCTAAAGACCCTCTAAAATCTCAGATAGAATCTAATTATACAGCCTTTCTCCCCTCTTATAAAACATGGAAGTACATATTATTCTGACTCACCTTCCTTTCCCTAGAAATTAGAAGAATGGTATTCAGAAACAACTGAGAAAAAGCTGGATGTGAGTTAGACTTTTTAATAGTTAGATGGATAATCTATACAAATCTCAGTCTCCAAAGAAATAATTAATTATTGTGTGGATATTTGTTGTGTTTTGGCAGGAGGAAGAGGAAACAGAACTGGCAGTGATCTGTCTGCAGAAGTTGCTCCGAGGCAGGGCTATTCAGAACATGGTATTCTGTGTCTCTTTGTTTATGTCTGTCCAGAATGATGGTGGGAATGGTTGAAAGTGTGTTTGCAACCTTTCTTCCACAGCACCAATCAAGGGTAATGAGGCTTCTGCAGCTTATCCTCCTATATGTTATCTGGAGTCCTTCAAGGCTGAAGTCTTTGTTCTCCAGCCCAAATTTCTTACAGGACCTTCTAGGTTCCTACACATGTCTGTGAGTGTCTCCCTGTTCCTGCCATCCCCTACACTCAGCTGTTTAATTAGACGTTTCATAGCAGAATTACTCAAATGGCAAATTCTAGACTAGATCTGGACCGTGAGTACATTTTGCCTTGAAACTTCCCACATCCCAGCAGGGCAGCTTGTATTTCATACCATCTTTCCAGTTTCCTGTGATGGTGAGCTGAACCTTAGATGAGAAACTGAAGCATACCACCATGTTTTCCAGAGAGTGCAGGACCCATCATTCTGCTTTCAGTGGAGTAGAAGTGGGTCTAGGTAAAAATCAAATGGCCATGCCTCATGGGCTTTATATTAAGCAAGTCTATCACTTTTGATCAAACCAGTCCAGAAGGTTCGTTTCATGCCTGCTGAGAATATAATTGATATTCTCTCTTGCACCAATTATTTAATGCCTATGAAGTGTTCCTATGTGGGACCCCGACCTAAGCTTTAGCGAACAATACAATACTGTGAAAGTGGCTTGAGGTGGAACATAGACTTCCCAAGTCTTCTCCAGTTCTGTGGTGATCTATAAGAAGGATGTCTGATGCTATTGCAGGACTGTTGACTTCCACATCATGAAATGTCCCATCATTTTAGGAATCTTCTTCCAGCTTCTACTGGATCAGAAACACATGACTCGGTTGAAGAATGATTTGAGCAGGGTTGAGTGATCCTTTATTGCTGTTGGAAGCCCTGTTGGAAGAGAGGGGGAATGAAAATAAGACAGTGTCAGGGAAGGGCTGGGGCAAGTAATCCCATAACAGGGATGACAGAAGCAGTTTTCAACAACCTGCCCACCAATTTATTGCTTTGAGCTGTTGCTGGACTCCCACAAAATGAAGGTCAGAGAACAGTAGATATTGAACGAAGAGACATCTGACCCTGGACTGAGGAAAAGGGGCAATGCTCACACTGGGACACTGAGGCTGATATAACAGGATATCCAGAAGGCTATTGCCCTTTTAACTTGACATTGGTGTTGCTGTTCTGCATTTCAGTGGTTTAAGTTCTCGGTGAAGCCAAACAGAATAATAATTAAAAAATTATAATAAAGTAGGAAGGGATCATCTATACGCCACAGCAGAAGGTCTCAACTTTCATCTTCTATGCAGGAGGGTTTAGGCAAGATTTACCTGACAGCTGTAGTGTTTGCCTAAATGTGGCCACAAATTCGTTACAGAGAACTAGGTCTTGGAAACAGCTGACCTTGCAACTTGGAGAAGAAGGGTGTGCTCTGCTGGCAAAACATGTTGATCTATATTCTCCATTTAATATGCTTGGTTGTTTAACTTTATTTTAAAGATGTTTGAAGGGAAGGAGAAGCGGCTGGAACTGATCAGAGAGCTGCGCACAACTCACGCACTCCAGGAGGATGGACAGCTGCTTTTGAAGGAAGAGGAGCAAATGACACGGGCTCTACAGAAACAGCATGACTTGCAAATGCACAAGGTTTGCCTGTATAGATGGGAAGGCTGATTCACAACACTGTCCTGACCAGGCACTCTGTGCTTGCAGTACCACCAGCTCTCCTGCATTTAATTTCTTTATGTTTTCTATTATCCACAGCACAGAAAGCACCCCAAGTAACAAAAATGCTGTCCTAGCACAGGCCAAGCATTGAATGCCTGAGGGGCTAAAATTGTTCTCTCACTGCTGTGGGGGCTCTGGGGAATCTCAGAAACAGACTGAGGAGTCCTGACCACAGCTGCTACCCACGCTGCACTTGCTTTGTTTGCAGACAGAGCGCTTATTTATATTTACAGGGCTTTGAACAAACTGCACTGTCAGACAAACCTCAGTTTTCCCACATTTCAAACCATTTGACTGGTGCTGTGACCTGGCATCGCAATACATGCTTGTCACTCACATCTGTCAGATGTTTTACTGAATGTGTGTTACTGCTCTGTCATTTCCCTGCTCCTTTCCTAGCTTGGCACCCTCTCAGGCTCCTCCTCGGGCATAAGACGTCACAAAAGAAGCCAAAGCAGGCTTACTTTGTAAATCTGGCTGGGCTTGAGACTTCTAGGACCTTAGCAATGGTGTCACATTGTTGTAATTGCCACTGTTATGGAAAGCAGAGAAATTTTGGGCTCCATCCTCTGCCAATGATCTAGCAAGAGCTGGGGATGCAAATTCCCATCCTATTTCTTTGCAGGGCCACAGCCTTCCAGAGCAAAGTGAATCAAATGGCAGATGCTGGTCTGAAATGGATCATAAAGAAATTTTGTCCAGACTTCACTGCATCATCTCAGATACACAGTATCTCCCACATTCCTGCAGGTTTTCCTATGGTTTTTACTACTATCCTGTTTTTTCAGTGACCAGCTGTGAGGCAATTCTGCAGGTTCCAGATTATGATAACACCATCCACTGGCCAGCTGGCCTGGTGGAGATGGAACCAGACCACTGCTTCCTGCTGGGTGGGCAGCAACAAAATTTCCCCTCAGATCTCAGTAAAAATTGAAGCGGGTGACTGTGTTTTACTGTTTATCATTTCCAGATGCTCCTTCATATACAGGGAGCCCAGGTGTGGAATGCAGGAATACAGAATTTTTCTACTGAGAAATTAAGAGACAAATAAAAGCCTTAGGCATTAGGAACTTGAAATGCTCCTTCTCTTCTGGAAGCGCAGGTGAGAGTGAAGGAGGGCAGTTCAGACACCATAATGACATTCACAGAGAAGGAGAGAGAGCAAAGGTAAAGATGCTGACCTCTGATCTCCGAATTTCCTTTTGGGAGAGCCACTATCCCCCTCTGCTGGTATCTACCTCCTCTACTCTTGCATTGGTTTTTTTGTTATGTCTCTGAAGGCACACAGTCCAAGGCTCAGGTCTTCAAAAACTTTGAACTTTAAAACTCTCTGGAATGCATGTGCAGGAGTTTTCTATGTGTGTGGCTATTTTAGAAAGTCACTGATGACTCACAGTTCTATAATTTTTGGCAGTCACAGGGTTTTTTTCAGGTTTTTGACCTTTCCATTATAAAAACAGGCATTTTTCAAAAAAATGCTTCCTGCAGAAAGAGGATGGAAACTCCAGATAAAATGGTCAAAGATGAGGGGTTGAAAATTTCCAACCTCCTGTATAACAAAAGTCTAAGACAAGAGTGTTCCTGGGTTGTTTTCCTCCATTTCAGACCAGTTGTAGGCACAGCACCTGGAGCAGTAAAGAAGAAGCAGCACATTAGTTCTATGTTATCCCTCCCTATGGGGCGGTGCAGTTACAGCGTTGCTGTCCTCCATCTTAAACACCCATGGGCTAAGCACTGTCACTTCTAGATGTGTGCAACACTGACAGTCCCACTTTCTTTGAAACACTGCATGAGCAAATGGCACAGCAGTATAAGAAAGCTCATTTATTACTACTTGTCTGGGATATTTTAGCTCCAATTTGAGTTTTACGTTCAGGTCTACTCTGTTATTGTCTGTTTATTCCAACAGAAACACAGCATCCCAACCAGTTCCAGACATCCCCTCCTGCCAAGGACTGTGGCTTCATAGTCCATACTGGAGATAATGAACTTACCATAGATCTTGTCCCTTTCCAAAGTGCAATCATGCATACCCGACTCATGAAACGTGATGTGCTTGGAACAAGGAGTGAATGGCACAGTAATGCTGAACACCTGGAATTTAGTCTCAGCTCTGTCACAGACTTTCTGATTTTTCATTACCTGGAATTTTGAGGTCTTATCTGCACTTCTGAAAACTCAATATAATTACTGTTGATTTCAATTTGTTAGTGGTTAGTAACTTGACCAGTTTTAGGTAATAATTCAGTATCTAAAACTGTAGGGACTCATGGTTGCTGTATTGTCTCAGCAAGTTAGTCACTTTGGTCACATCATGAAAGTCCAGCCAAAGACGTACCATTTCACTGAGGTGGCTTTGAACTGTAACAAACATTTTGTATCCTTAGGAGAGGATAGAAATGTGACTGTACTCACAATTGTGGTTTCCTAAACCTTTACTCAAGCTGCCTACTCATGAAGATTGAGGATTTACTTTCCAAATGCTAGAAAGAAGCTTCATTTGCAACTTTTAATCCTATTTTTCTGTTCTGGTGTAGGTAAGAAAGATGGAGGATATGCAGCTGAAGCTATTTCATTGTCACTTTTACACATCCCCTTTCCTGGTCTGGGCAGTGGAGCATTCCCCAGTAACAAGCAGATGGCCTCAGCAACTATTCTGATTATACTCACAGCCGCAAAAGCAGTTCATAATACCTGGAATACAGCACGTCTAGTGCTCTATCTCCTCCCACCTACCCAAGCATAAGGGCTGCTTGTCCTAGTGTGACAGTGCCGGGACTATTTCCACCCTGACTAGTTTTGCCATCTTTTAGCCTCTTCATGCCATCAGAGCCTATATATAGGAACATTACATTACACAGAATCCAGGCCAGCGCATGTAAAACAAGAAGAATGCAAAACTCCTAGGGTTGTCCCATGGCTGGTCTGAGAGGATGTTGCAGAGTTGTTTCACATGCCTGTGGTAGTCCTGGGACTTTGAACAACATTCCTGGGGTTTGTAACACAATTCTTTGCCTTTTTGTTTTTTTAAAGCTATCATCAATGGAAAGCCACTTGGCCAGGGAAGAAGGAAGGGCACTGGCGAACATATTTGATTTCCTGTCCAAAGAGCTGGTGAGGCTGCAAGAAGAACGGAAGATCCACGCTTTTGTCATGCTGGCTGAGAGGCAGAGGCGGATGCGGGAAGCGGAGGAAAGTGGACGTCGTCAGGTGGAAGAGAGGCGGCGTCAGGAAGAAGATGAAATTTTCAGACAGGCAAGAGAGGGAGACTGGTGGGACTGTGGGCAGTTTGTAGGAACTGCCTACTTGTGGGAAGGTCCAGATGGAAGGGAGGTGCTTCAGCTCTGACTTTGGTTATGGCTAGTTTTAAAAATGAAGGGGAAGGCTTACTGAAGAGGGGGTGATTCCTTCCTAAGAGAGTCACGCCCATTAAATTAAGGATTATCTGAATACCTCTACAGACAGTCCTGTTAGGCATATCACAAATGGATGTAGGTTTCTAAATTTCTACAACAAACACCCATGGAGAACAGATGTACCTAGATCATCTTTAAGAATAATGTTTCGTCAGCATTTGGTCTGTCCAGCAGAACTACTAGGTGCTCTGCCAGGAAGGATGCCTTTAAGCAAGGTTTTGGAAAGATTTTGGCTGCCAGGAGTGGACTGCAAATAACAAGAAGTACAAAAATTATTTTGAAGTAATGATAATGGATAACATAACCTCGAAATCCAGAAATAAAAATCCTGAATTATTACCATATTCCATAACTATTCTACAGTCCTATTCCTATTCCCTAGCTCCTGACTGTGTGAAGCATATTCCTCCAAGTTGAAGGGAATGAGTGGGAGCCTAATTGACTAAACCAATGATTTTCAAACTTTGTGGGAGGAGGTTAATGCCAAGAGAGTCTGGCATCATGTTTATTTTTCTTTTAATTTTAGCTTCTCCTCTTTTCTGCACCTTTGAGTGGGAAGCAAGGAGAGTCAAAGTGCCATAAGCTTATGCCCTTCAGACTAGCAGAAGGAAAGCACCCATTTCTAGAATCTCTGCTGTACAACCATTATAAGGAAACTAATAATTTTATCTTGTTTTTATTCATGTTACTTTGACTGGCTTGATGGAACCTTTTCCTTCAGGATTTGCTTGAATGAAAGCTGATTAATTTACTGAAGTCAATACTGATGATTACTATTTGGCAGTTGTTGCTCAGGGGACCATGAGAACTGAGGATGCAACTGCTATTGCATTCACAGAACTAACCTGCTGCAGCAGAATTGGATCTGCGGATAAGATTTTTTCCCACCGCCGGTTCTTTCCTGCACTTGTTTCTGTTCAGTTAGTTCTCAGAAAGAATTATCAGAAAATGAATTTTTACACAAGTTATTCTTCCCAGAAAACACCTCTGAAACCAAATCTCAGGCTGGCCTGCCTGAAATTAAGAGTCTGGTGAAAATCTGTTGTTCTTGCTTCTTTGGAAATCTGCTTCCACCATGTTTCTGGCACAGCGGAACAGTATCTTGGTGTTTTGTTCCAGGTGGTGAAAGTGCACCAGAGGACTATTGACTCCTACTTGGAAGACATTATCCTGAGTAGCATGGAGGACACAGCTGAAGAACAAGCCAGGGAAGAGATTCAGAGAATGGCTGTAGAAATCAATGACATTGCTTATGAAATGGAAAGTCGGTATGTTATTAAATGGCACATTAGAGGCTGTTTACAGCAGTTTAGAACCTGCCTGACCATCTGCATCTGTGGTTACATGTGTAATCTAAGACATGGGAAGGGCAGAGCAATGCTGTTCATGATCGCTTCAGTAGTGCGACTGCTGTATGGGAACCACACTTACTACCTGATACACACATATAAATCCATCAGAGCCTCATTTCTATACAGCATGTGCCAGATTCCGTTTGCAAATCACTTGTGGGATCTGTGAATCACCCTTTTTAGACTTCTCCATGCCAATGTGATGCTGTGACTGAGCCTTAAGTGAATCTGGGAACTGCCTAAAGCAATACCCATTCATACTGGTCTTTTCATTTATTTACACTACTACAGAAAATCCGTTTGAAAGAGATGCTAAAAGATACAGCTATACAGCAGCCTTTCATTCTGGGGTGGCTGTTTTTTAAGAAACTGCCAATTTCCATGGGGGTCAGTCATATTGATGGCTGCCTGACAAGGCACTTTGAGTAGAGTAAGTTGTTGAGAACACCACAGTCTTGTGTTTGGCTGGGGCATCAGCAGTGAATACTTTTTAGGACCTGCCAAACCTCCAGTTCAGTTTCTATGCTCTTTTTTTTGGAACTGAGCCATAAAAATCCCAATGACACAGTGACTCTCCTATGGTACAGCAGCTGTGTATTTTGTAACTAGATGAATACAACCAGAATGTTGAAATCCTTGGGGAGAATGAAGCGTAGATAATGCATGCAGCCCCTGGGCCAATTGGGAACCCACTAAACACTGGCATGGAAAAGAGCACGGGGACCAGCCAAATGCAGAGTCACAAAAGGGAAAAATTTAGCAAACTCAGCAATGGGCCAAAGACTAAATTGACAAAGATGCAAATCCTCAGAGGTATCTGCGTGTCTAACTCAGTTTGTCATCAGTGAGAACTGGGCTCCTAAATACCTTTGAGGATAAGGAGCCTAGGGTGATCTTCTCCCTGGAAATAGTGCTTTCCAATGCAGTATTGAATACATTGGCAGTGCAGTGCAAAGGGGAATAGTCACACTGTCACTTACTTGTAGGGTAAAGAGACCCAGCTGACAATTACTGCCATGAAAATACACTCCCTTGAAAATAGCACGAATATTTACAAGGGAGTCTTGTGTTTGCAGAGGTGATCTGGCAAGAAAATTAAAATACTAATACCACCCTGCATCTGTTCTGTAGTCGAACTCGCCTGCAGTCAGAAGAGATTGTAGCAGAACTGGTTTATGATTTCCTGATTCCAGAAGCTGAGAAAATGTTTATCAGAGAAAAAGGTAAGGAGTCCAGTAACTTTATTCTCTTTGTGAACTGGTTCACCCTCCTTGCTTTAGTTTACTAAAAGGAAAGATGCAGTGCCAAGAGTTGTCTCAGTTCTCTGAGATTCCTCTTTTGCACTCTGCAGGTAGAAAGTTAAGCCCTCTGACCTTTTTTCACCAATTTCTCGTGAGCTTTAGTCTTTTAAAATGGTGGCCTGAATTCAGACCTGGTGTAAATTTGGTGTATCTGCAACAATAAAACCACATGAAAAGAAGCAGCCCATTGCACCTTCAAAAACAAACTGGGAAAAGTCTTTAAGTAGCATGGCTGTGATTTGTGTATTATATGGCAATTTCTAAAAACCATTTAAGTCTTTAACAGGCAGATTACTTAAATACATGCCATATGTGGATGGAAGATTATATGCTTTCCTATGTTCCCCCCCCAACTGGTTGAGAGCTAGAAGCAAAGATAAGGTTTTAGGGTTGGCTGTAGTGGCATCCCATTTTAAGTAGATAATCTTGCAGTTGTAAAGGATGCTTCTGTTTAGCCAAAATGGAATAGTATCTGTCAAAATACAGAGGGGAGGGCCCTGGAAACCTGTGTATTACACTGACTATCATGAATTAATGGCTGTTCTTAGCTGGGATGTTTCCACTGACCAGCACACTCAGAAGACTGTGATGAAACCAGTCACCCACAGAAAGTGGATATAACCTAAGAAAAGCAATTCTATCACAATAGAGTCTGAAGTGGTCCTTCCCGCGGTGTACTTCTCTGATCTGAGAACAAAGGCACTTTGTTGCTTTTTTTGTTGCTTTGTGAATGAAAACAGAAACCCTGCAAACACATTTTGTGGTCTCCGAATTGTGCAAACTTTTTTCTTCCTAGTTTGCATATTTGTCACAACAACAGTATCTACTCAGCAGCTGGCAATTCTACATAAGCTTAAATCAGCTCCCTTCTCCTTAGCCCTGCTTCTGCAAGCCTACCAAAGCAGGTGATGTAATTTTAGTCAATGAAGCCTGTAGTTCAGGCACTAATACACACAGGGTAGCCTGTCTCAGAAGGGAGAAGAGAAGAGAAGACCTGGAGATGGCCTAGGATTCTGGACATACAGAGGTACCATCAAGGAAGAAAATACATACTGAGCTTAAATCCAACAGCAGCTAACGAACAAAGCACCTCAGAAGCACTCTGAAGCAACGGAGGGAAAAAAACTTCAAAATCTGTGATAGCTACAGTGGGTTTGCCTGGAAAGCAGAGCTAGACCCAGACAAAAATTAAAAGTGGATGCTGGTGGAAGACCTAGAGCAATAGGTAATAAAGTACAAGAGCTCCTTCAAATGTGATCAGGTGAAATTTGCCACAATATTCTTGTGACAGCAGACATCAAATGTTAGGAAGAGAACTGGCTCATACTCTCTTCTGCTGTTGCTGCATGAGGTGGAGAGGACTCCATACACTTAGGAGAGAGCTGAATTCTATCAAATGTACACTCTGATGGACACACCCTGCCATAAACCTCCTGCACAGCGATACCTTCAGGGAAGCAGAATCGGTAATTATTCCATGTAAATCCAAGGGAAATGGTATCAAAGAATGGCATTAGATCTCATGAGCCCATCAGTGTATTGTGTTTCTGTGGCAGCTTTTAAAGTTTTCCCTATAGCGAGCCAGATTATTCATTATGAAACTGTGTTTTAGCAATCTGATGTATGCTTGAGCATACACCCTCCTTGAAACTAGCAGGAAGTGATCTGAGAGCAGTTGGCTGGCCTGCCAGAGGAGCAAATGCATTTGTAGAACAAAGATTAGAGGGCCCCCAAGTTCATTCTCTGTCTACGCTTTAGCTTCACCTTAAACATCTCTATTTTGCCATTACCTAGTCTTTTCTTCTTTTCTTTTTTTTTTTTCTTTTCTCCTCTTTTTGTCACATTCCTATGCATAAAAGCAGGGATTATGCAATACTGGCTCATCCTGAAACCCCTCTGCACCTCACTTCTGAACTCCCCCTCACGGGAAGTAGAAGTCAATGTGCTGATATGAAAAAACTTGCTTTTAAAAGGACAATCACTCACCAATTTGAGCCTGCTTTCTTTTAGATGGAATTCACTGTGGATGGAGGAGGGGACTGCAGCCATACCAGGAGAGTATTCCCAGTATGGTTGATGCAGTTCATGCATACACGATTGAAGCCAAAATGCCTTGGGTAGAGAAAGCTCTCCTGGGAATTGAGAGCTGGCTGGTGAAGGTCAGCTTTTCAAATGCAAGTGAGATCCAGTTGCATTCATTGTTGACAAAATGGACCTGGGAGATGGATAAACATAAACAGGATGGGTTAGTAACATTGAGCGACCGAGTCAATGACAGTATGCAGAACTGTGTGACAGCATGCAAGACGCCAGTGGTTCAGATTCACAGTTAAATTACCACTCAGCCTTAAAACATAAGCAGACCAAAGCAACAAGGAAGGCTTGGACTTCTGCAGGGAAGTGACATGATGAGAGCCATAACTCGGTCCTGTAACATTCCCCACACCCTCCTTACAAGCATGCAGTATTTCAATCCCCATGACTGTTTACCAGTGTCTTAAGTCTAGAGAGAGAAAGAGGGAACAAAGAATAGTGAAGAGCAATGAAGAGAATTGTAGGGTGAATGCTTTGGCTTAGGTAATTATTTCCCAAGAGGTGGGCTGGAAATATAGACAAATGAGATTGGATGAAAACTGTAAAACACAATAAAGAACAATCCTGCAGTAGCAAAAGGGAAGTGATAAGGTAGGTGATTGAATGTGTCTATACTGTCTCCAAGTCTTACTTGGAACTCGGTGAGAGTTTCTCAGTGCAGGCAAAATCGTTACACAGGAGAGGGCAGATTTCAGCTCCAGTCTTCCAGAGGCCTGCTGCAATTAACAGACACTGAAGCAGAGGTTATTTTAAAGCCTAATAACATATCCTGGGCAGTTATGCCCTAAGCTGGAAAGGAAAATACTTTGGCTGTCCTTCCCACCGTGGGGGCTAGTCTTCAAAGTGAAATGCAAAGTTGGTTGCTGCTATTAGGTGGCAGTAGAACGCTTTCAGCCAAAGTTAGAAGGGCGTGATTTTTTTTTTTTTCCCTGAGATAGGCTTTTCCACAGCTGCAGGAAGGCTAAAAGCTATCCCTCCCTTCTCCCCTACAGAGAACGCTTTGCTCTACGTTTCCAAGTAAAAGGCTTACCTCTTTTTATGCGCAGTGAGGCAATCCCAAAGAAAACACATCTATGCTGCTCATCAGATCATCCACAGGGGCACAGAAAGGGTACTGGCTGATCTGGCTCTACATCAGGAGACGTCTGCCAGCGAGATAAAGGGAGATCCTCCTGCTGGGACAGCTAGTGCTGCTTTGAGTGGGACAGCTGCTGGACAAAGTGCAGCTGAGAGCGCTTGCTCTGCCCCCATTGCACATGAACTAGCCAAATTTCTGTGCGAAGAAAGCCCGGGAGAGACAGCAGTGAACCTTTCTGACAGATCGGAGAAGGATCCCACAGCCTCCTAGAGACAGAAGATGAGCCAGGTGAGTTTCCCTTCCCCTCTGTGATTTGAGCTCAGAGCATGATGAAGGAGAAGCAAGCATATTATATTTACTTTTTTCAGGGCACCCAGAATGGAAAATCCTCTCTGTCCCTTGGGCTGTCCTTCCTGCTGCCTGCCAGCAATGTTGTCCTGGAACCACTCTGTATACATTTTGGTGCAGCAGCCCCAAACCACCCCCTCCACCCCTTCCCCAACTAGCTTTGGACCTCATTAACTAATTTTCCTCTTCTAGTTGTTAAGAGAAGCTTGAGTGAGAAAGCAGCATTCCTTGTTTGTTTTCCAGGCACAGACCAATAAAGATCTGCACCTGGGCTTTTGATGGTATTTCCTTGGATCAACAACATTAAATGAAAAAATATTCCAGCAGTGAGAAATTTTGAGTTGAGACCATACACAGAGTCTTTTCTCAAGCGTGTCCCACTGATTTCCTCAGTGGAGTAAGGCAGAGTGGCTTCCTGCATTAGCACTGCTATTAATAAAGCGTTGAAGTTGAATGAAAACGGTCAGCTCTTGCATCATCTTTTCACATAATTAGTCCTTGCATAAAGAACAGGCGCCCTTGACCTCAGCAGAGTGGTTCCTGCCAACCAGGCAGTGTCTGGCACTAATAACTAAGGCTAGGTGATAGCAGAATGACGTGGCGGGGGCTGATGGAGCTTGTGCAAATAACCCATTAGCCAGTGCTTACGGCTTTTCCAGAAATGTCACTCTTTGGGCTGACCTCTTCTTGCTTTTTATCATCCCAAAGGAGAACAATTCTGGAAAGAATCTTATTTTTCTTAGAACAGTGTTAGTCACTCTGGCTTTCCAGCTCCAGGGGGCTACCCAGAAAGGATGCTGGCTTTGCCTTGTTTGCAAGCATGGGGGTGCTCCAGCTCAGGATGTCAGAAATCAGCAGGCTGCAGACAGGCGCAGTGCATCTGATCAGAGAGCTGTCAGGGACTTGCTCAGCTCTCCAGCACTCACCTGTCAAAATTCCTGAAATCTGTGGGTTTACCATCTGAAAGGTACATTTACACCGGTACCAACATCAAACGCACCAGCTTTTGGAGGAGCAGGTGCAGCCACATCACCACACCCAAAATGCTTACTCATGGACGGCTACAACTTACGCAACAAATAGCAGTATTAGCTCTCAGTGCTAATGTGATAATGGGCTGATCTCTGTGTACTTCCATCATTTCTGTGTAACTGACAGCCTGTTCTTTGTGCTGGGTCTATAAAGCCTCAGATACGGTCCAGCTAACTAATCCTGAACACGGCGCTGCTCCTTCAAAACACAAACCAACAGCTGGTGAAAAATTCAGGCTCACGAGTGCATTCCTGGAAAAATTTTGCATCAGGTTTCTGTTCTATGGATTGAGCTGCGGGGGGGGGGGGGGAGGAAGGGGAAGGGGACTGGCAGGGGGGAGAGAGAAGGAAAAAAGTCTGAATACCCTCATATTCTGCTGAGCTGTAAATCAGAACTGGAGAGAGGAAACAAGGGCTGCACCAAGAAACCACTGCTGGTCTCCAGGTCACTGAACCAGGGGCACCAGATGACTGGTGGGGTCAGGCAGCCTCTGCAAGTCCTGCAAAATCTGGCAGGAGTCAGAGATGGGTGATGAGTTTTGGTTAGGACTCTGTGAGGATGATCCCATTAGGGTTTGGGGATTTGGAAAAATTCTCATTGCGTACATAGCTAGTCAGTAAAAGGGAAGGTAGCAAATGCAAAAACATAGAAAGAAACACTCTCCACAGTGTGGGAGGAGAAGCTGTGCAGGGATCGGCTCTTTTGCCTCAGGCCACCTTGGACAAATTTAGCCTGGTTGGAAGGGGGGGGGGAATAACATGAATCACAAGATCCTATGCAATGAGAGAGACATGGAAAACTTGATGCAGCATAATAGTAGAACAGTAAGACCGATCCATTGAGGCTTTTACTGTATTTCTGAGATGGTAGGTTGGAATAAACATTCTCCACGTGGCTTGTTGTGCAATTTGACGTGGTTTTAAAAAGATAAGAAGTGTTCCAACAGGTGTGGGAATGGACGTAGGTTGCAGCGCTCCGGTCTTCTGCTGGGATACAGCCCTCTGCATGACAACGAGGGGGCAGAGGACTCCAGATGCTATGCACAGCCTGAGCTATAAATGTCTTGGCTTCTGTTATGATTTAAGGGACACCGTTGGGGTAAAGCCATCTTTTCCACATGACATTGCCTAGCGTGTAAACTGACGGCCACAGCAGGATTCCTGCAGGAAACTCTGCTCTAGAAACTGCTTTCAGTTGTCACGTGTGGGCTTTTTTTCAAGCTTTGCAGAATGTGCTTTGAGAAAGAAAATGAGCACAGTGAGAGGGAATCGGGATCATAAATCAACAGCAGAAGAATGCACCATTCCCTCTACTAGCAGGAGCCAGAACAACCCTGGGGAGGAGCCCGCACCCGAAACAAACAGAGCAGATGCCTCCAGGGCTGGACCAATACAGTGGAAACACAGGGGAAATTCTGCTTGTCCTGCTTTTCTTTCACCAGCTGCCCGCTGGGAGGGAGCCTGGCTGTGCTGCTCTGCCGGCTTCTGCATCCTGACAGGTGGGAGAGACAGGCCGAACCAAACGAGCCTCTGGGGTCACTGCGCTGTGAGAAGGCTGAAAAATCGGTCTCTCTGCGGTAAACGAATGAATGCAAATTGTCTCAAGTCTTCCCTGCCGATACAGCTCTTGCAGTGTGGAAGGAGGAAATCTTATCACGATAACTATAGTTCAGCAAAAAGGACTTTTGGTAGGACAACTGGAAGCCAACGCACCTTTTCCACTGGGCGCTTACTATATCTATGTTTTAGTCAACATAAAAACACAACGAACCCACGCTCTCCCATCTCTCGTGCCTCCCTTAAAAGCAACATGACCATCGCAAAAGTTGCTACTGTAGAGCTGGCTGTTCCTGCTGCTTTCTGAGCGCTGCTGTTCCCTCTGCTCCAGGTCTTGCGAGCGCATAGGACCTGCCCGCTACTTTGTTGGGCTCAGTTCAGCCCTCACACAACTTTGGTGGGGGAATAATCCTCCAAGTATGGTCCTCACATGCCAAAGACTTTTAACGAGGTCCAATTGCACTGATACTAACTTTCCCTCCTCCCAGTCCTGTCTCCCTGCTTCCACCAAAATCCTGTTCATGCAGCTTTTCCTGCGTTTTTCTGACCGGTGAGTCAGTACCTTCTTGGCACCCACCAGCCTCCTCACCTCAGTGCTCTCCAGAGTAGGGCCTGGGCTTGGAAGAGGAGCTGTTGTTTCATACGCGTGCCCGCCATCCCACCAGAGAGGCAGGAATTGTTTGGAACACTTGCCAAAACCAACTCCCCGAGACGTAACACGTACACCTAGACTAGTAAATTCAATTTGCCTGGGACCACCCTGGACCGAGGCCCCCACCTCTCCTCACAGCCGCTGCCGGGAGCAGAACTGGCAGGGAAAGCATCTCAACAGACGCTGTTTGCACGGGACAGACAGTCCCAGTGGGCCGATGGGAAGGGTGTACGCCGAAACCTGGGCAGGAGAGGCAGCTCTGGCGCTCTGCTCTGATCGTATCATTCGTTCCCTCTCGTTCTTCCTTTTCTCCCACACGCCATGTCAATCCCATGCACCTCATCCTCCACCTCCTGTGGCTGGAGTCCAGGCCACTTCTCTTGGCCTGTTCCCACTTGCCAAAGCCCGATCCTTCACGTAGCACTCGGAAGGGATGTCCCGTTCCCGTTTCCTTCCTGGGCTGCTCACCTGTATCCACTTGTTACTCGGGGCCAGAGCCCTCCCCGGCCAGCCTGGCTCAGCACACCATCCCCAACAGACCTGAGAGCTGCGATTGCCCCTACGAACACTCACCATCGCGCCTGGCCACTAGTCTACGCCTGGTTGGACCTGTTGTGCAGCCCAGCCGATGCCCAGCCATCTGAGATTTATCTCATCTGGTCCCCCCGACGGGGAGCTTTCAGAGAAACCTGCACTCCTTGCCCATCCTGGAGCTCCTCGGTCAGTGCTGGGCGCTGGGATGTTCTTCCTCTTCCTTGGGGTAGCGGCTGGAAGCGTGCAGTGCTACCTGCAATGCAAATTGCAGTGAGCTAATTGCAGCTGCGCAGAAAGGACCCGATGCTGTTGCTCTTGGTGACAACGTCAGCACCGAGCGTGAACAACACCAGTGCTCTGAATACAGATGCAGCAAGAAGCCTGAAATATTTAACCAGTGCTCTTACGTAGTGCCTAAACCGAGAGCGCACTAAACATTCTCCTAAATACCCTTCTCGGCCAGCATCTTCTCACCGTTTTACGTTGCTAGAATTCGGAAAGCAGCCGCTCCCACCAGCGTTACGGAGACTGAAAAGCCGCATTCGCTCCTGTCTCCTTAAGTTGCTGCAGGATTGATCCTAAGAATGAATCTCCCCTTTGTTTATTACCAAACCAGTAACGGCCAACCTTTAAAGCCTCTTGCAAACGCTATATTGGTTCCTTACCTACTGAAGCCTTTCTCCACCTGCCCGTGTAATTTTTCTGCCTCCAGCCAAACGCAAACCATTTTTCATTGCTGTGCAGGCCCCTAATCTGTTGTCTCCAGCAGAAACAGCCTCCATTGACCAACCTGTTTCTACACCTGGTGCCATGAAACAAAAACCTTGAAAGAGGAATGCAGTGTAACTGAGATGGTCCAAAGACTCCCTAGCTGGGTAGTACCCTTCATTTCCTGAGACTGCTAACAAACGACAGCATCCCAAGCAACATCAGTGATCTTCTTGAGCAAAAATGCCCTCAAACAACCCAGGTTTTGCAGCAATCGCCATCCGCCTCCTGAGCCCTCTTGCCTGGCAAAGGATTTGGTTACAGGAACGAGCTGCAGAAGGGAGGAGGAGGAGGACACGCCTGCTCTTATGCCGTAGGAAACATAGACTCAGAATCATTTAGCTTGGAAAAGACCTTTAAGATCATCGAGTCCAATCGTTAACCTAATGCTGCCAAGTCCACCACTAAACCATGTCCCCGAGTGCCACATCTGCACATCTGTTAAATACCCCCAGGGATGGTGACTCAACTACTTCCCATAAGCCTCTTCCAGTGCTTGACAACCCTTTCGGTCAGGAAATTTTTCTTAATATCCAATCTAAACATCCCTTGGTGCAACTTGAGGCCATTTCCTCTTGTCCTATCGCTTGTTACTTGGGAAAAGAGACCCGGCCCCCTGCACCCCTGGCTTCCCTCTGACAAGACCTGCCACATATTCCTGCATCAGCGACAGGCGTCTGGACCCCGCGAATGCTCACCACGTGGAGGTGGTGTAAAGCACAGGGCATTCAGGCAGCAAGCTAAGATGAACAGTCCTGTTCTAACGCCTGGATTCTGCCACTTTTTAAAAATTTTGCTTAGGGAAAAAAAAAACCCAACCAAAAAACCAACCCGAACTCCTTCATCTTTCTACTTAGCAATCTGCTACATACCCAGACCCCAGGTCTCTGCCCATGGCCCCTCTGCTAGGCAGCTCTGCCTGGGGATGAGGTTTCGTTTGCCCGTGGCCACATTTTCTCACTCTGTGGCAAGCGAGGAGGCCCTGCAGCCTGCCCTGGACTTGGGCAGCCTACCCTGCTGCGGTTGTTCGTTCCCCACTTACCTTGTCCTGGAGGACCCAGCCTTGCCTCTGGAAAGTGCGAGCAGAGATGGGTGATGCAGAGAGCAGAGAATCCCTGAAAGAGAAAGCTTTAACTCCACTGACTACGTGGGACACCTACCCGGTGGCATGCAGACTCTCAGAAGGCAGTAGGACATACCAAGAAGAGAGTACCTGCGCCAGGACGTCAGGAGTTTAGCTGGGTGTGCAACAAGATCCAGGACTGCATTCCTGCATCGACCAAAGGCAGGTGTTTGCTGTGAAAGTCCAACTCTCCCTTACAGCCCTGAGCACTGTCACCTGCGATGAGCACCAGCAAGAGTCACACTGGGGAACTGGTCTCTGCTCCAAAGCCTCAGCAGTTGTACGACATTCACACCAAGACACGAGCCTGGTTTTCCTGCCGTGCCTCGTGTGGCGTTGCTACCTACACTCCTTCCTTTCCGACCAGAGCTCGGATTTGGCAGCAGGTCAGGTCCGACCCTGCAGCCTTTGGGCACAAGTGGTTTAGCAAAGCCGGCAAAGATGGAGCAGCCCTGCCCTCGCCAGGAATGCCACCTCCCTCCCCAGGGCTAGCGAGGGAAGACGACCCAGCCAAGCCCTTCCTGGAGCCAAGGGAGGGAAGTGAGGTTCAAGACTGGATAATGAGGTCGCGCACCATCTGCCGGGCTCGCCGTCTCCAAGCAACTGGCCTTCGTGCTTCAGACACAAACCGCGGTGGTCCCGCTCTCCCCTCCGCCTTTTGTGACTTGCTTCCCTCCTCCTTTGTGGTTCTCGTTCTTCTCACGCTGAAAGCCACTTAGACCTTACCACCAGGAGCCTGAAAGCTGCCACCTTCCAGATAACAAACGGTGCCAGTAGCCTTGACGCCGACTTTTAATTTCAACCCAGATGGCTGGAAGTTTGGTCGATAAAGACAAAGCACGTCAGCGGAGGAGACTTTTGTACTGCATTCAGCTCGGTACCGCTTTGCGTTTGGATTAGCATTTTAAATCGTTCCAAGGTGTCGGTGACTGACAATTAAGTGGATTTGAACCTGGTTTACAGACAGGTCTCGAAAGGTATTTTCACTTGGGAAATGGTGATGGAATGACTGTTCCCTGGGAGGTTGTGTGGGGATTGGCTCTTGATGCTAAGGCCTTTCATTCTATCTTTTAAAAGGGTGATTGGGATGAAATTATAAAAGTCCCAGCGATAACTTTTGCAGGAATTACAATGGGAGGGAGCGATGGATAAACTGGACAACTGCAGCCTCCACACAGAAAAGTGAAGGTGATCCTCAGGTAAGGAGACAGAGAGGCACCGGCTGCAAGATGGTCTCTAAGTGCCTTTATTTGACACTGGGGAGACCGTCCTAAGAAACCCCTGGCTGGTTTTGGTACCCACTGCTTAAGGAGTGTGTAAAAAACAACCACAGAGGAGACAAATATAATTGAAAGGATTAGAAAGATGTGAAGGAGCTGAAGAGCCCCTTCCAGTCAGGTTAGCATGAAGTTAGGAGGTGACTGGGTCCTCGTCGAGGGCCTCTGACATTCAGAAGAGAGACCCGAGCCTGGAGCAGGGGGTTCCTGCACAAAGCCAGCGCAGAAAGAGAGCCCGCGGCTCGCGTCCGCGGCGAGAGGAGTTCAGGAGAGACAAGAGACCCCAGTGCATGCGTGTCTAGAAAAGTGCCCAAGGATAATTAAGCCCTCCTCCCCAATTACTGAGGACTGTGATGAACTCCCCATCAGCGGTGAACTTTAAATCAACCAACTCACCTAGCAAGGTGCCGTCCAGGTAGCGGTGCCTTTGCAGATGGAACTGGCCACCCTTAACGCTGGGGGCCGGACCGGTGGAACAGAGCAGCCCTGGTCTCGGCACACGAGTTGGATGCAGCCCGAACCCCGGTGACGGTGGGGGCCCGACGTTAAGTGAAGGGACAGCAGCCGGTCGCCTGTGTTGCTTCCCAGCTTCCCAGGCCCTGTCCCGGTACCTGCTGGAGCGGCAGAGGCCGAACAAAACAAGACCCCGTCAGCGAGCCGGGGTGGGCTAGCACCTGCTTTGAGGGGTGCAGCTTCAGCACCCAGGAAGGGCGAGAACAGCCCCAAAAAACGGCTCAGTCTGGGGAAACCGGCGCGTTGCACCAAGCGGGGTGGGGGGCAGAGGGAGCCCGACGCAAGACTTACGGCGTGGACCCACCGAGGGCATCAACCGTCCCGTCGGCGCCGGCTGCCTGGTCCGGGGAGCGAGGGACGCCTCGGCTCTGCAGCAAGCGCCGGGCTTCACACGCTCAGACCTTTTACCGCACCGACCGGTTTGGTACCCGCAGCCTCTTCTCCAGTCTCCGGCTGAATTTGGGCACAGGCGGCCTTTCTCCTAAAACGACATATCTCCCCCGAGCAGCCTCGGGGACAACCCTTCCCACCCAGCTCCCACCCCTCCTGGAGCGGCGGCTCCGGAGCGGAGGCTCCAGCCCAGAGGAACCCAGCAGAGGAGGTTTCATGGGGACGACCGCGGCTCATGGCACACAAACAAACCAAAAGGAGCCTCTTTGCAATATAAATTTGTTTTTATTGAAGCAGCAGTCACATGACCTCGCATCTAGCCTTTAGGATAGCGACAGAATGGATTCGGCCAGGTCAGCCAGCCCAAAAAAGGATTTTTATTTTTTTTTTTCTTTTTTTCTTTTGCGCTAATAGACATGTCATGTTTAATACATACATTATCCAGTACCGGAAACCCAACTCAGAGATAGCTACGTGCTGATTTGCTGGAGGAACGGTCCACTGGACGTGGTCTCGACAAACTTTACAGATCACCACCAAATAACATTACTAATGGGATCAAAATGATAAAAAAACCCAAACAAAACCAAACCCAAACAACCATGAGTGCAGGATTCATCAAAGCCAGCAGTTTACACAGGTTCTTAAGTTCATATCTATAGGTGGACGGTAAAGGAAGATTGGTTGGTTTTAATTTGAAATATTTATGTCCCAGGGTTCCTCTCTCCATCAAATCAAACGGTATCATAGACAAGCTGGCATCTCTTGAAAAATAGCATGGAATAACACAGCTCATTTAAGAAAACATGCTTATTTCTTGTGGTTTTAATTATTATTACAAAGATTCACGTCCACCTATTCTTGCGGGGTGGAAAGAGGTGTGAGGGTGAGGAACAAGGGGTGGAGAAGGGAGAGAGGAGGAGGAAAGAAAGGGGCAAGTTTTTGAAATAAAGACCACACACTTGGTATTTTTTAAATTTCATTTCCAGGCTAACCTACTTTTTATTTAATGCAAATTACAGTACCAGTTAACTATTTCCGAACCGAGTCACACAGAACAAAACGTATTTACAAGGGGAATGGGGCGGGGGAAATAATAAAACATTAAGCATACTTTCCACAAAAAAAGTTTATATTTAAAATGAAAAAAAAAAAAAAAAATCAGTCACAGAGGCATTCAAGTAGTAATAATGTTATACAGGTTTTGCTTTTCCTTTAAATCAAGACAGATTTGCACAAGTGTATGCAATAGTTTGTATACAACCCACAGTCCTTAATATATATATATATTTTTAGATTTCTGTTTTTAAGATGGAAGTGGTCACGCTAATTGGTGTGTACAGGCCCAAGTGATCCATCAGCAACACATTAATGAACGCAAATTTTACAGGCAAGCAAATTATATATATATAAATATATTTTATATATATATATATTAAAAATAAATTGAGAAAGACCAACACAAGGAAGCTACTTTTCTCGAGCTAACCCCTTAGGTACTGTTTTCCTTTCCTGTCGTTTTGCCGTTATTGCAGTGTTGCAAAACGAAGCCAACTACGACCAGAACCGGCTGAGAGCCCCGTGGAAATCAGCTGCCACCCCAGGGGTACCCGCTGGCAGTCTCCGAAAGGCAGAGCCCGGACCGAATACCCTACTGTGCTTTTCCTCATCGGCTTTTCCTTTTTCTCCGCGGTGGCCGAGGTTCCTAGTACAGGAGTACGAGTCTGACAGGCTGCTTGACTTCTACAAGTACTGAAAACCGGGGGGAAATTTTAAGTTGCGAGTCGCAGGCACCTGCTGTTTTTTTTAGGTAAAGCTTGGCTTCGAAATAAGGGGACAAAGTGTTCGGGGATCTTCTACCAGCCAATTTTCTTTTGCAGGTCTTTTTTTTTTTTTTTTTTTTTTTATTCTTTTTCTTTTTTTTCCCTAGCAAGGTAGATAAGTTTAACATTAAAGAACACCAGCGTCTTGATCGGGTGTCCGTGGGGGGAGACCAGACTGCGATCCAGTCCGGCTCGGAGACCCACGCCAAGGCAGGGCTGACGGAAAGGACAGATCAAGACCAGACTGGGTTAAAAAACAAGCCCGAAAGAGAGTGAAAGAAGAGAGGGACAGCTCTGAGCGGACTGTCGCCAACAGCTTGGCATCACTGACCTTGGTGTCATCAGAAAGAAAGTGCAGCCTCTGCTTCACTGGAATGAACACGAGATGCTTCGAAATAAAACAGCAACCTTTGGTTTGGTAAAGAGTTAAGTGTTTTCCCATTCAAGACAATCTTATGTGGAATACTAACAAGGTAGTAAAACACAAGCAAACTAGTTTTAGAAACAAGGCCTTCGTGCTGGGCACAAGAAATCAAGAGTCATGTTAAACTTATCATCTCAAGAAAACAAGAGTGACTTTGGGGAACAGTGTGGGGAAAAAAAAAAAAATAGAAGAAAGGCAACAGAAGGTCCCCCTGGCAGAAAAAACCACCGCAGCCTCCTACAGCGCAGCATCCCTGGGGGGCGCGGGGGGTTTCCCTCCCCGGGGGTCCTTTCCGCTCGCCGGGGCCCGACCGCTGCCCCCGGCACAGCCGCAGGGAGGGTGGAAAGGCCGAGCCTCGGGGAAGCCGCTGCTGCTGCCGCCCAGCCGACTTCTGGGCGCAGGATTTTGGGGGGGCGGGGGGGGGCAGGGGGGAAGAGACGAGCGAAGTCTAAACGAGCTGCTAGGGCAAGTGTCCGAACGAAACCGGTCGCTGCTAGCGGGAGGAGGAGAGGGCAGGGTGGGCAACTTGGGAGAGATCCAGAACAAAGCCACGGCTCCAATGAAATGAATGACGGTGGAGACGGTTTCCTTTCGTTCCGCTACTGATCAGGGTTATCACCGAAACCTTACAGCACTCAAAGAGTTAGAAAGCAGGGGGTGGGGAGCAAAGATGCGGGTTTGGGGTGGGAGGCGTTGTTAATAAAGGAGGGGGAGGGAAGAAAAAAAAAAAAAGAAACAAAAAGGGAAATAAAATTCAAAAAATCATGGAAGCGAAGGCACTCCAAACTATATAGATACACTATACATCGCTAGAGTTATTGTTACAATAATACAGGCCGGTACCTACTGTACAGAGTTAAAACTATATGGCTTTAAAAAGCTCGTCTACATTTTGTCTGATTATTAAACAGAATCACTGCCCTGAACGGTAACTTTTTGCTCATTAATAACAGTTCCTGGGTCCACATATTTACATACAAAACAATAAAACTCAAAATTCAAAAACAACCAAAAATAATAATGTACAAGCTTGAATTTGGTGAGGAGCTTTGTTTTTTTTGTTGTTGGTTTTTTTTTTTTTTTTTTTTTTTTAATTATTTACAAAAAAAGGTTATTCAAAGACCTGGATCTAACTTGTATAAAAGAGTGTGTGATCCTGCCATGATCCTTGAAAAAAGAAATAAAACCAGAGGGGTGCCCCCAACCCTCCCCCCAGCCTAACACACACACACACGCACACATGCACACACACACGACACACACAGAGACGCCGGCACAGTCACGAAACCAGAGAGAAAAGCTCTTAACTCCCCTCCGCCAGTCTGAAGCAAAAAGGTAAAACAAAAAAGAAGAAAAGCCACATTTCCTGGCACAAGCAGCAATTTTTCTTCATTATTTTTATTACTTTTTTTTTTTTTTTTAAAGACTCGGTCATTTACTGCCTCCAAATAACAGCGTCTGTGGCCGATGCTTCAGCGGTCTCGCCTATACAGCAGATCCATACCCTGCCACTGTCCTACTTTTTGAGTTTCCTGCATCTATTTGGATCACTGGGTCAACCAAGCTCCTGCACTTACCTTTCGGGACACCGACCGGCCGAGCTCTCGCGTTAAGATGCTCTTCAACCCTTTCTATTAAGTTGCATGTAACGATTTGGAAAGCCTTCCGTTTCTAAACGTGGGCGTGCTTTCCTTTGCGGCCAGCCAGAATTTAATGACAGCTAAAAAGCTTTAAAACCTTTTGTTTTGTTTTGGTTTGTGTGCCCAACAGCAAATCGCCAAGGGATTGATGAAAACATGAGGGATTTATCGGTTTCACGGTAGGTGGTCACTCACCTCTTGAAACAGCTCCTGCCTCCCCCAACCCTCCCCGAGTGTCAGGCAGGAGGGAGAGGGCAGGGCTTTTGTCAGCTCCAGGGCTGCTACGAGACAGTTTTCCAAAAAAAAAAAAAAAAAAAAAAATCCCACATCAACAGCATCAAAGGTACAAGAGGAAACACACCGAGCTCGTGAGCAAAACCCCCTGCCGCCCCCGCGGCTGCTGAGCTTGCCGAAGCCGCTACCGCCGGCAACCGCCAGGCCACGCGAAGGTCCGCGCGTTCCCAAAAAGCAACCGCTTGCCTGAGAGATCCGCAGGTCAAATAACAGCTCGATAAGCACCAAAAGGCGACTACGGTTTCTCTGAAGGAGGATAAGGCCGCAGCAGACACCAACCGCAAGCCTACGACAAGATCGGGTCTCCAAAAGTCTCGTTTCTACGCCGCGGCTGCGTCCGGCCGCTCACCCGACCCTTTCCCGAGGAATATTGCTTTGACTTCAGGAAAAGAGACGTGGATGCTCACGCCACGCGCCGTCGCAGGGAGGAAACCCGGACCCTGAACAGATGGGACTAGAACAAGCATTCACCTCACGCTTCAGTCAGACTGTTTTGAGATCGTAGACAAAATAAAAAAAGCAGTATTGTATCTATGTATACATGTATATATTTATATAATATATATACACACACACTCATATATAGCCAGCTTTCCTACAAGTCAGCAGGTACAAATTACTGTCGAGAGCACTCGGATGTGTATTTTATTAATATTCTACCAATGTAAAAACATAATGGCGACGTGGCAACGCGCATCAATAAATAGAGATCAAAAAAAGCAAGAGGTTAAAAAAGATGAAATTAAATACAGATTCTAGCTGTGGATTTAAAATCGAAACTATCAGAGAATGTGGCATCCTGCAAGTAAAAACTGCAGTTAAAAAAAAATATTACAAAATAAACCAGTAGACTCTTACAGTTCACATTATAAACCCTGGTGTCCTTTTCCTGTACGCACCTTGGGAAAGGGAAGCCTGTTGAAATCGAGAGCCGGGGCAGGGCGGGAGGAGGAAGGGAAAAAAAAAAGAAAAAAAAAGAAAAAAAAAAAAAGAAAAACCCACCCAAAACCACCAAGTTTTCACAGTGGCCGCTTTCCAAAAAGTCCCTTAACGTCCCCGGCTGGGCTCCCGCCCCCTCCAAGGGTTTTGTTCGTCCGCTCTTCTCTGCTGAAGATGGGAGCCGACCTACCGGCCGCCTCCACCGGCCGTTTTGCCCTGCGCCGGCCCGCGACGGGGGGGCAGGAGCTCCGGCTGGGCAAAGGAGCTGCTTCGGTAAAGCTAACCGCTCGTGTTCGTGCATGTGTGTGTATTATATTATATATAACCCACTGGGGTAAGACTTTTCCCGTAATGAAGCTGCAGGTTTCTTCATCGCTAGCACTGATTTTTTAAAATGGAAGGCTTCCACTAGCGGTTCAAGCCTTAGACACACGGCAAACCCTCCCCCCCCACCCCACGGCAACCTATTTTCCTACCACGTCGCCTGCTCCCCATACCGAGCCGGGGCAGTTCTTCAGACAACCTGGGATATGGATTCACTGACAAGAAACGCTGAGCTCTGTTGAATGACCCCTGCTAAGCTCCCGACCAAATTCAAGCTGTGCACTACATCAAAGTCCGAAACTTCACTTAAAAAGAAAAGAAAAAAAAGAGGTTAAAAAAAAAAAAAAACCAAACAAAAAAACCCGAACTTCAGCAGAGAATTAGGTTTGGGGTTTTGTTTTGTTTTTTTTTTTTTTTCCTTCTTTCTGTTGTGGGAGGGGGGCATGAGGCAAGAGTCCTGGTTCTGAAGTACACAACAGCAAACTTCCAACATGAAGAGATTGTCGAGGGGAGAGACATTGGTGTGTTGTATTGCTCCGCTTTCCCTCCTCCCCCCACCTAGTCCCCTGCCCCGGACACCCTGCAGAGTGAGAATACAATGAAACTGGTTTGTATTTATAGATATTTTACAAGGTTAAATAAGAACAACAATAATAATAATAAAAAATTGAACACTAAAATGAACAGGTTGGTTGGTTTGTTGGTTTTTTTTTGTTGTTGTTTTTTTTTTTTTTTTTCCTCTTTTTAATTTTCTTTCCAAATGTGACCAGTGTTGCTGAGCAAGACTCAAATTACTGGTGATTTTTCCTGTGCAGCTGGCTGCTTGGTACCGGTTCAGGTGGAGTTGGAGGCTGATGCTGTAGCTACACTATTGGTCTGAACTCGTTCTCCTGCGTTAACATCTGCAGCAAACGACAGGCGAGAGGAAGGGAAAAGAGAAAAAAACAACCAGTATTACCTCCAAAATACAGACATATTTAGAACAACAGCTAGGACATTCTCCGCACAGGGAAACCCACGACTCCCACCGAGATGCCGTTTGATTAGGATGCTCTTCCTGACTTCAGGGGGTGCAGATGGAACACTTTGGTCCGGGGAGAGGGTGGGAAGGGGGTCTTTAAGCAGGAAAAAAGCAGCCTCGAGGGCAGAGGGTTGCAGGCCAGCACGCGAACACCCAGCTGGGCTCTAATTTTGCAGGACGTAACATCGCCCGTGGTTACGCTCCAGTAACTCTAACTACAAGACAGGCGCACTTGCGCCGCCAACGCTAACGCATCAAGTATCGGTGGCTGCTACGAGGTTTCACGTTGGTGCTGAGGTTTCGTATCGTTAGCCTTCTTCTAACAAAGCTGCCTGTTAATTGTGTGAAAGAGCGCAGACAATGAACGTGACAAGCCTGCTTCCCTGGCAGAAACAGCCTGTGTGTTAATGTGTAATTCGTGCACTTGTTGCCTCAGAAAACATCTTTCAAGTCTACTGCTTTATTCTGTGTTGCTCAACCAAACAGTGGGATCTGCCACCCCCTGAACTGCTGAAGCAGACCAACGTCAAGGCCTGAAGCCAGTAACGAGGTTTACACAAGCATACGGCATCGTTAAAGGATCGGGTCTCTGCAGTAAATGGTCTCCAACACCTTGTCTTCCCTTCTCTGGGAGGGACAGTGCTCTGCAGAGAGACAAGTCATAGGATCACGGGCACATGTCAAAGTGCATTCTAAGAAAACACACGGTTTGCAAAGAAATGCCAAAAGCAAATCCACTGTAACTGTGTTTTCAGAGGCCACATGCATCAGGTGTTTTCTCTAAAAAACCCTGTTCTTCCCATTAGAAGAGTTAGTAGGAAAAAAAAAAAAAAGCATCAACTTCAACTGGAACCATCCTACATGGCATCTAATTAGCACAGTCACAAAAAGATAAGTGGATGAATGGTTAAACACATAAAATACTCAACACAATAAACACAGGATGGGAAAATGATATTAAGCGAGGTTTTCTGCAAGAGACTGTCATGCATTTCTCCCACTTAATTTAAGTAAGGTTAACTGCAAAGCTATCAATACTGCAGCAGGAGGGAAAAAAAAAAAGAAAAAGAGAGGTATTATCTCAGTACAGAAGAGGGCAGACTGGGCAAACAGTGCATTCGAAAAAACACGGGGAAAAGGGCTCATAAAAATAAAGAATAGATTTACTGACCTCAGACTGAAGGACAGTATGACTAGCATAAATAGACCTGACAAAACACAACTGGTGGGCGGTGGGGATGCAGTAATACTTCTCCAGCCCAGAAGAGCTGGCGAGGCAACGCAGGCAGGCAATGCTCTACAGTCACCTGCGAGCGAAACCCCGCTCCTCTCCTGCCAGGCTGACCTGACCAGAGCTGGAAGTGCGGCCATGAGCAAAGGCAATGAAATGAATGAGAGTCTGGAGACGGGCAGCGCTTGCCGAGCGACAAATTAAGTAACATACACAGACAACGGCAACAAAAATAGGAAATCAAATAGCAGCATCCAGGAATACAAGGGACAAGTGGGAAGAGAGGATGATGCCCATTTGAAAAGGAAATACTGCGACAAGTGTGGGGGAAGAAAGGGAAATCCTCGTGTGGGCAGAGGATGCAAGACAACTGCTCTGGGAGTTTCCCGTTCCCTTTCCTCTCACCCCAAATTAATTGCAACCCCTCCCTCACAAAGGAATGGCCACCATGATAAAAAAAAAAGCTCACACAATTATAGCACTAAGACAGCAGGACAACAGTACCAGTGCTGTTTGGAAAGCTAGCCTTGCATGCGAGAAATGCCCTCCTACGTGGAGAATTTCCCCGAAGGAGCAGCTCCCAAATCCCACATGCATGCAGACCAACTATGATCACGGAAATCAAAAATGACCCAGCCAGACAGCTAATAGTTTCCATGTGCTAAACTCTCACTGTGCCTGTTCTAGTTTAATTTCCAGGTATGGATAATCTCCAGTTAATGCAACATCTGCCGTGCCTGATGCGAGCAGTCCAGCTGGAGTCTGTACTGTTGGCAGAGGCTTTCTCTGTATGTGTACAGAAAGTGCTTGTATTTCATTTGCTGAAATGAAACGTGCCTTTTGATCTATTCCTGAAGACAGCAGAGGCTGAAATAGTTATCATTACATTGCTACTGAGCAGAGATAAAAAAAAAAAAAAGGAGGAGATGGAACTACTTCATGTAACATATGCTCCTTTTCTATCATCACTCTAATGGGGGAGTTCCTGAGAAATATACACGCCACATGTTAAAAAGGAAATAAATCAGGTGATGCAGCTCAAGACCATTTACATGGAGCTTTTCACAACAATATAGAGAAGTCCACCCAGGCTGGGACAGAGAGCGGAGCCTGCTCAAGGCTGTACTGGCTCCAAACCTGCAAGAAAATGCAGTATTTTGACATTCCAGCTTGTTCTTTGACTCTGCACGACAGAACATTTGGGGAACAAAGACAGGCTCGTTCCAGAACATCTTTGCTGAAGCACCAGAAGAAGAGCACAACTAGAGTACGAGGATCTTGGGACATTCACTTCTCCTCACCATGAGAAATCAGTATTTGGGCATAAGAGAAGAAAATCCAGGCCTTCGGCAATGCTGCTAAAACCTCTGCTTTGCAAAGCAGCCGCCTGCGCTGCTGTGGAGTGAAGCTAGGAGCTGACACCAGCTTCCCGGCACGGGACAGATGACTACGCAGGAGGCTGCGGCTTGAGGTCAGGGCAGCCTCCTTGTCCTAAAACCACCCGCCTGACACCTCTGCCTGGGAGGGCAAAGAAACCACATTAGGGCTTAAGCGTGAGCCGCTTCTTCCAAACAGAGGGCAAAAGTATCTCTCGTCAACGTAGAGCACCTCCTCCAATTCAGCTTTTCCCTCTGAGGAATGCCGCGGCTCTCTTGCAGGGTACGTGGCACTCCGTAGGAGCCTCCCGGAAAGGAGAGATGGGGCTACAGTTCAGAGAAGGACAGAGACGCCAACTCAGTCTGAGAAAGCCCATTAGCACTAATGACAGCATTAGCTGGTTGGATCTGTAGTGCTGACAGACCGCGCTGCTCATCTGCAAAGATACAGAAACGGAACTGCCACCAGCCTGGAGTCCTCACAGGAGAGCTGAGGAGACAGGCCAAGGAGGAGAAAAGCCCGTTTTCCTATTGTGCCTGCCTACGGATGTCGAAATCCAGGGCTCAGAGCAAAACTGGCGAGCTTGAAAACATGCAAGCTCTACTCCTCTATCGTGGATCCAGCCCAGTGCTGAGCTTGCAGAAGCCTAAGCAAATTGCTCGCCCCTCTTCTCCTGATCAAGGAATTGAAGTTTTCCAAAATTCCTTCAATGGGAATACCATAAATGCGCTAAATCTTATTTTATGGAACGCTGTGGTCGTTTTCAACTGCCACACACTGGCAGGTAACACCGGCTCTAATCTGTTTTGTTGCCGAAAGTTCAGGCACACCATCGCATTTGGGATTACACGGGATCAACGCAGCGGGATGCCTAAGACGATGACCCCAGCATCCCTGCTGGCGCAACTTCCCTGCAGATGGCAATTACGCTCTTCCCATCTTCACGCTGACTAACGGAGGCAACTACTGCTGCTGGCTGTTCCAGGAAGAAAAACACGTAGTCACACAAGCAGATACGCATTTGGCTTGGTGTGCACGCTCCTCTCTCAGATGCTGTGGCTACGCAGCTACGAAACCATCCTCCTCCTCTTCCTCCAGCTAGATCAAGTCAACATCCACACAAATAAAACTGCACTGGCATTTTTAGTCAAGGGCCACTATAATTCACGGAAAGCTAGCACACCGTTTCAAGCAGGAGCCAATAACTCCCACCTTCCTTTTCCTCCACTTTGCTTTAGACATGCCACTAATATCGCAGAGAATTTCTCACAAACGTTTAGGTGAATTTACTAATGGTGGTGCAGCAAGGTTTCATACTCCCACTGCAAAGCCAGGTTCCGTTAGTACAGCGAGTCCAGCTTTATGCCTCAAGACAAGAGGACATTTACAACAAATACATTTTTTTAACACTCAAAAATTACTGACAGTAATTCCCCTGCACTTAAGAACACGATCCCAGGATTACTGCTGCACTGTGCTATCGAAATCACCACTGTGAATCTATCAGTTAACAAAAATTACTTGTTTTGGATAACTTTTAAAAATGCAGTTGTGTGTCACATTGGTTAGCACAAGGGCTAGTATTGCTGGCTTGATGAAACTGCACTGTTAATGTGGTACGTTGAAAAGCCAGCCTTTCCATCTCTTAACGCCGCACCACCGCTGAGGCTCCTGGCAAACACTACTTTGCTAGACTTCAGACAAACAGATCTCATTTTTCTAGTTATTCTCTAACTATGACCCAGCCTTGGTGCACGATAAAAAGCAGTACCTTACACCTCATCAAAAAGCTGGGATTTTGCCATGGCTGCATACCAACATGACAGCTATGGAAATGGAATAACTGTCTGCAGGCAGGTAACAACAACCCACCTGGATTATCTGCAGTGATGAACTAGTACACTGCATTTCAACGTACGTGCACCTTTGCCTCAAGCCTATGGAGTAGGCAACTATGCTGGAGGTAACAGCGGACACTTGAACCTCAGTATCAGTTCTACATCTAGAGGGAGACACAAGTTACTGTAATTCACATTATTAAGGTGCAACCCTTTTTGCCCTTCGAATTAGCTTGAGCGCTACATTTTGTTGCATCATCACCACTCAAAAAAAGTAGTTTCTGAACTTGTACCGCTTAGTCCCACAAGCAAACATTTTGCAGAAAAGTCTCCTGCGTATCGGGCCGCCCTGGGTTAGGTGGGAGAGTTGCTCCCATGCTGCGTTAGCAGCTACTGAAAAACTAGAAATTTACTGCTCTGGGATATGCAGGGGGTATAGGGAAAGAAGGGACCTCTCCACGAAAATCTCTTCCCAAGTGTAGCATCAGCATGCAAAGCACAGCAGATTAACATAACCTCATATAGGACCTTATCCTAAAAATCACAACCCTGATGAAATGCCCACCGCCTTCTGCGAGAACCCCATGTGAGTAAGAAGCTACCAACCAGCTGTGCTGCAGAAACCCAAAGCTGCAAGTTGCCCAATACTGAGCTCAATTTCACAATTTCTTTTCAGGCTACAAGAATATTTTTTTGTGGGTTTGGTTTTTGTTGTTGTTGGTTTTGTTTGGGATTTTTTTTTTTTTTTTAATATACTTCACATTTAGGACTCAGCCTAATGCATTTTCCCCCGACACGAAGTCTTGGAAAGTGCTGGGTGAAAACAGATTTCTTAACCTCATTTATTCCTCAAGACTTGTATCTTGGCAAAGAGAACTCCTAAAAAGGCATGAAAGGGACATTAAAAGAAACAACATTTTTCAGAGGGCCTAAAACAATTTTCCATGTTTTTATTTTGTAGTTTTTCAATCACTTTTACTACTTTATCTGCTTTTTTTTCTCACTCATTGTTGAGCAACAGATGCACGTAAAAAGGAAACAGAGAACATGACTATTTGCAAAATACTGCCAAGTGTATGAAACAAACATACTAAATTTGAAAATAGGAATTTTGCTTTTTCCTAAATTCAGAGCACATAAACTGTACCGGCTGTATCTTTTATCTACTGCTACTACGTGTTCAGAGAGAAGCCTCCTCTTTCAAACCCGGGTGCGTCTGTCTGTCCTGGAGTATGAAAATGCTTTCCATACAGCACTGGCTGGACCAAGCGCATCAGATACCAGGTAACCGTCCAGCACATCAACCTGCGAGTGCTTTCCCGCATGTTTCAAGAATACCTTTTTAATTAGGGCTTCTCCTTATCAGCTACCCCACGCTGAGTAAGTCTCCTGCACCTCAAAAGGGGGTCACAGCCCTTGACAAATAGGACCGACGTGTACGTGGGATACGTATGGAAACACACCCATTTTGCAGCCTGCCTCGCGTTGCCCAAGCCCCGAGACAGCCAACTGGGGTGCTGACTCAGCGCTGACTCAGCGGAAGAGTGCCATACGCTGAATCACCTCTGCCACATCCTGCAGCACCTGGGATTTTCTTTGGGAGTCTCCCGACTGATATTACCCAGCTTTTAAGCTGTCACTGGAAACAGAATACAATATGGAGTGGCTACAGGCCAACAGCGAGCTTTTAAAAGGTTTCTGACAGAAGCTTGAGTAAGAGCGAGAGAGGCAAAAAAGAAATTCACTCAGCGCTGGCCAAAACCCAAAAGCATCTGCCTGGCGCCCGAAGGTGACACAAGCAAACTCGGTAAGAAGCAACTGCAACTACTGAGATGAGGCAGTGAGCATGCTGACTGAACTCCCTAACTAGACTTCTAAGTGCTAATGCCTTTGGGGAAAAAAGCCTCTCCATCCACGCTCCGCCGAGGCCACGTGTACCGAGCTAGCTGTTTCTGCTCTTCCTAGGCATCACAAACTCATGCTTCCAACTCGGTAATAATTTCAGACTGGCTGAGCGCTCCGAAATTAGGTGCAAACCAATCCACAAGGATTGCTAAAAACCAGGTGAGATAATGATTTTTTTTTTTTTTAATTACGGAAGTCTGAGTGAGAAGGACCAACAGACTAAACAGTCAAACGCAGTGTTTAAGTGCCCTGGGTTAGGATTTGGGTTGGTGACCACTGCCAGCACTTGAACGACCGCCTACCAAGACGGAGATTCCAGCGATGCTGGAACGAACCCTTCCTCCCCGTTCACCCCGAGGGCCGAGGCAGCTCGCGAGCCTCAGCGGAGGGAAGGTGCCTGGGCAGGGGGAGCGAGGGTGGGGAGGGAGGCAGGCAGTTGCATGTTCTCACCTGAGGCCGCTGTAGCGTTTGTAGGGGTTGAAGCAGCTGCTTGGTTCCGGGCATGAGCAGGGATGAGGATCGAAGCCAGAGATGGGTTACTTGACAGTTCTGGAGGGGAGGTGGAACAAACAGAGTTAGCTCATTGTCCACGAAGAGCCCCGCGTGCAGGCTCAGCTCCTTGGGTTTCCCCCCGTAACGGCAACCTCGGGTGAAACGCATGCCCTTACAGCCAAAGGTCACGTTACGTTTTCTTCTTTGCTGACCAGCGAGAGGAAACCACAGTGATATTCGGCAAGGCAGTCTCCAGAGCCAGACTGTCAAAACTACATGTAGTGGTGCATTATTTCCCAGAGAAAGACAGCATCTTGGGAGTTAGCAAAGAACCAGCCAAGCCTGTTGCTTATCAACAGCCTGAAAACGCTGTTACCTTCCGAGCACTGGAAGGGTTCCCTTCACAAACCCACTGGCGATCAGTCTCAAGGAGAAGCCTGATAACAGTGGTGCTGCTTTGGGCACTGGTTCAGCAAGCAAGCAGCTGCAACAGTTGCTCCAAGAGCTTCAGGGATTTAGTTCTTTGGCTCACTCAAGCATCACTTTCTCAAGGACCCAGGAACCCAAGACCAAGCTCTCACAGCAGCCTCCTTGGGCGATGCCAAGAAGGGCTGACATCTCCTTTAAAAGCACGGGGAAAGGCAAGGGGAATTGGTCTGCTGGGCAATTTAAATGGACAACAAAATGCTGCAACCACTCTTTCCGAAGACATTAACCAAGGAAAAAATAGTCATGTCTTTTAGGCTACAAATCTAATATAGCTTCGACGTGTATCAGAATGAGAAATAGGCATCTTACAGCCACAACTGTGGGAGGATTAAGGGCAACACATTGCCAACAAATGACAATCTTCTGGCACCCTTTCAACAGCATCTAGTGCCTCACAGAAGGTGGGACTGAGCCGAGACAAGACAGGTCCTGTTTGTTTCAGAAACAGGAGTGACTGGCTGTCTCTTGAGAAAGCAATATCCAGCGAAAAGGATGTTAACAGTCACCTCGCGGAAGGAGACTGATGACTTTTGGAGCTCCAGGAGGTCATCTGGAGGAGAAATGAGAATAGACAGCTTTTTACGTAAGACCTCCAGATGGCAAGGGCTCTACAGAAACCCATCCAAATCATGCCATGGGTTCAGTAAGGGGGTTTTGTAGACAGTCTTAAGTTATTTGGGCTCATTTTTAAGAGCCTATTGCTTTTCTTTAACGCAAGCTTTAAACTTAGGGCCTGAAGGGATCAGTAGTCTACTTGGCGATTTTGTTTTCCTCCATTAAGTTACACTAAGTTCCTTTACTGCTGGGAGGGCAAGGTGCAGAAGACTCTCAGCTGCTTCCAAGCCTCTTATTACTCCACATTTTGAGACTGCGTTTCAGCACTTATGAACACAAGCTCCAGTCTACAACCAAACCAAAGTTGCGCCCTTACCTGCAACCCATCCAGCCTATCCTGCGATACGCCAGTTAGGTCTAAGCAGACCTAGCTAGTCCTTCTAGAAAGCCTCAACACTCACAGCATTTGTACAAATACTAATCCTCAAATTCACGTTGGAATAATTCAGAATTCATACATTCATAATAGAATTCAGAATTCATAAGTCTACATTTTAAATGGAAAAATAAACTGAAGAAACATGAATCCTCAAGTGTCAAAGCTGAACACCAAGGATAAACCTATACTTTAATACTATCTTGGGTATTAGCTGCTGTGTGCTAGAAAATGTTGCTCCTTTAGTATTTTTTCCCAAATCTGTTTCTCAAATCTGTTATTACTGGGAATCTGCTGTTTAGCTCGCTCTTTCTGTCATCCCCGCGTTATTTTCTGCTCATCACTGGCAGCAATATGGGGCTGTGACCCAAACAAAAGCAGAGCTAAAATGTCAAAGAACCCAAAAGACATTTGCTACCTTCTGGTGCTAAGCGGTGCCTCGAAGATGCAGCTATGGGCTGCCTGCATTGCTGTAGCCAAAGAGCCCGCTGATCCAACAGAACACCACCCTTGCAGTGGCACTTCAACCCCATTCTCCTTCCTCCCATACGTTCATCTAATGCCATCAGAATACATCCTTCTGCAGCACCAGTTCGGGCAAATATACTGGTATTTTTGTTTTTTGTTTTGTTTTCAAGGCAAGTGCAACCATTTCTCTGAAGCTACCTTAAAGAACTTGCATAGAGACTAGAAGGCTGATCTCGTTCTCTTCTTCTCCAACCCCACATTAGCTTTCTTGGTATGAAGTTTCTTAAACTCAGCATGCTCTGAATGTCTTGACACTTCACTTAGAGAGGTAGGTCAATTCAGACAAGAAATAACCAAAGTAAATTAAACTCTTTTGGCTGAAGTTTAATAGCAGCTTTGCTTGAGAACTTGTTTGAACTCTTGTTCTACTCTATTTCTGCAGTCATCCCATCTATAAGGATGAGACATATCAATACCAAGGAAAAAGCTTGACCTGTGGTATCTGCAGTCCACAAAGTATTGAGAACCTCTGTTCTCAGCAATTTCAAACACAGTATTTGGACAAGCTGTTGAACTCTAGCCTGCTTATCTAAATCAAACTTGCAATTCAAGGTTGGGTTAATTACAACCCATACTACTGCAAGAAGGTACTGTGATCAAGGCAATCCAGACAAAGTTTTCAATACTGTGATGTGAACAGAGCAGCTATCCCAATTCATTAATGAGATCCCACTCCCATTCACATCAGTTGGGAGAACACCTTTGGCTTCCTCCTGACCTAATCATGCCATTTGCAGCCAGTTTACATCTCCAATAAGGAGCAGGAATGAAAATGTCCAGTTTTACTAGACCACCAGATCATCTTCATTCCCCAAACACATGAAAATGCTGGTGCTGGGAAACAGTGAATTGCTGGTTTTCAGTATCCTTACATTTGATATATCAACACTTCCAGAACCCCCTGGAAAAATTAGTCTTGTATCATGTTTGCTTTGTCACAATAACAAACTTTCCATGTAACTCAAGTTGTTCCAGCGGTTTCTCCTCAACCTAGAAGAGCGCTGGAAGCAGCACAAGTTTCATCATTTTCCTTTCTTTCCCCCTCCACATGCCCGGAGCAGAAATAATCTGTCTAAAAAAACCCTAGGTGGCACTCAAATGGTCACACTAAGGATTTCCAGTCACATTGAAACAGTCTGCTAAGAAATGAAGGGGGTTTTGTATTTATTTTCATATATATATAAAAATATTTTTTAAAGGTCACAAGCCAGACTAATTTAAAAAAAAAACCAAAACAAAAAACAAACCACAACCACCCTTAGCATATAACGTTTGTTTAAATACTAAGAGAAACTTACAGGCAAGACATTAAGAATTACCAGATAAAGCTCTCTTGGACAGATCTCATCTCTACAGTAAACTAAGAACCTACATGCTGGAAGCCAAAGACCATGATCTTTATCTTCCATATACTCTCACTGCTTTTTTCCTAAAGTCTATCTGAGCAGCATCAGTGCCCAGATCAGCAGATTTGGTATGACGCTTAGGTTCTTTCTGAAAATCAATCCAATGCATTAATGGTCAGATTTATGTTGTTATTTCTAACCGTTTTGCCTTCAAGCCTTCTGCAGCCACCTCCTACTTCATGGCTATCAGGCAACTGGATATAGCCCAACAAAACACTTCTAAAACTTAATATTGTCTGTTGAAAACAAATGCTGTTCAAAACAGAAGGATGTATTCCATTACTTTTTAAATTACCACAGATGACTTAACGTGAGTCATCATTTGATTTCCAACGACCTGATCTATTTCCCAGCTGAGATTTCTGCTCTGGACTAGCCAATTTGATGGGACCTCGTACAGTCTGGCTAAAGAGCCATGACCGCACAGTGGTCACAGGAGGAGCAGAAGCTTCTTGTGCATCTTGAGGTCGTAATCAGGACTGCTGCTACATGAGACTCACTGCTGCACATTTATTTATATAAAAGGCATTAAAATCACTGCGCTAAGAAATGTATTTATTTAAAAAACCCCCTCTGGTTATTTTTTTGAGTGTGGACGGTCACCTACAACAGAGCTTATCTGGAAATGCATTAATGACCAGCCTCTGTCCTGCCTTCCCTTTTTACATGGTAAAACTGGCACCTGCCAATGGCAGAAACCTGCTTTTTTGAATCTTAAGGAATTGCTCCACTGAAACTGATTTCTCTTGCCATTTCCATGAGTCACTGTGAAGGGGAGAGCACATCAGCTCCTCAGGATGGCAAAAGAGGAACTTTAAATTTGCTTGAGCATTAGTGTAGGTTACCCAGACATTTCCACAGTGCCTGGGGGGAAACTAGGGATACATTCCCAATACATACATTTATTTTTCCCCTGAGGATTTGTACAAAGACTCACTATAAAGCTTTCCAACCCTTTCTAAAATCCTTGTTTTCATGTAGTAGATAGGCCCAATCTTAACATCATTAAGAAACAAATAATAAGAAATACTTTCAAAAAGAACAGGGGTGAAGCTGTATTAAGATACTGAAGATGGCCTTAGAGTGGGAAGAAAAGGCAATTCCTGAGTACTGTAACAAGGAAGGACCTGCAATATAACCACTAAATTCATAACAACAGGTGGAGAAATCAGCACAGAGGACAGTGACCTGGAAGCACAAGCTATTTTCTTGAACACTTTAAGGTGTTCATGCTTCAGAAATGTTTCAGTATATTCAATATATTTACCTCTGCAAAGCAGCCACTCAGAGCAAGTTAAAAGTTTATTTCCAGGCAGGTTAAAATACTCCTTTGTACAGACACAAAGCTTTTTGCCCCCCCCCCCCTTTTTTTTTTTTTTTTTTAATAAAAGGGCTCCACATGTTGAAGGAGAGGGCTCTGTTTCACATTTTGGCAGATGGGCACTGCATGCACTAACCGAGCCAAAACGTGTTTCAGACTTCCAACAGAAAATGCACACAGATCTATTCTTGCTCAAAGGGTGAGAATTGGCAGCTAATGGCTTAAAAAAAAGTGCTCCAAAATTAATTACTAGCATATTTGTATGCCATACTTCTCACATTCTCTGTCTTGGCAGGCAAAACTGTTCTAGGGGGGGATATCAGTTTTATATTTCTGACTTCTGTGGAAAAAAAAAAAAATAGATGAATGGTTTTAAAATTTGATACCAGTCTGGCTTCAAATAAAAAAGTTAGTTGTCCATCATTTTTACAGTTTCTAAATGACTGAGTCAATGCAATGCCAGATGAACCGTACAGCACATAAAATCTGGATGCTAAAGCCTCTGTATTTATCTCGCATCCAGAACCAAAACGGGCAGCAACGCTACAAACCTCCCTGCCAAACCTAACATGCATTACTCCTTGTTATGGCATTTCAGGTATGAAAGAGCAGGATCATCTCCAAAACAATAATCTAATCTCCACGGTCCACTGACTGTGATATTTCACACAAAGCCATCACCTGGATTGCAGACACAGAACTGGAAACGTAAGCCTTCTTGATGGGATCCAATAGTAACAACCCTCGGTACCCTGCACAAAATTTGAATCGAAGGCACCAGGCATCTGAAAATCCTGTAACCCATTGCTCCGAGTCCCTTTCCTCTCTTTTTGAAACGGACAGCAATAACTTTAGTCCCGCTCGGAGATTTTTACTTTTGAGCGAGTGACATCTGCATTACAACGAACATTTATCCCAGTGCTTCTTCCTAAAGAAGGGATCCTTCAACGCTCACAGGCTACCTTGAGTGGTGAAATTGAAGAGTGCAGGTTTCTCTCGCCCATTTGGTAACTTGACATTTGGGTCCCGTAGTTCATCGAAGAAAGAGTGCGCACAGGCCTCCAGGGGAGTCAGGCGGGCAGTGGGGGTGTACTCCAACAGACGGCTACATAGCGCAATTGCTTCTGGTGGAGTGCGGGGCCGGAAGACCTAGGGAAAAAATAATAATAAAAAAAAAAAGCAAGGAGAAACAGGTTGCCTGGGTATGTTTCTTTTCTTTGCTGACCAGAAGCAAGTCAGAGCAATTAAACCTCTCATGGCCCAACAAGCTGGAACAAACTTGTGGTTTGTGCTAATCAAAGTCCTCCAGTAAGTATGGGAAAATCCAGTTCCTGGGGTTGAGAAAGGGTTAATTGCAACATCTTGCACTAGAGTGAAGGTGCAATGCCAGCAAGAGACTTCATGAGAGCGCACTCAGGAAAACAACTTTAAGAATGAAGGAGAAACTCATTTGAAAATCATGATAAACACACACAGGTGCTACCAGCCATGCATATGAGGTGGAGTGAAGGTGGGGAGAAGGGTTCAAATGAGCAGGATTCACTGAATGTAAAAATAGAATAAGGCCCCGCTACGGTTTTGGGTTGGGTTCGGGTGGTTTTTTTTCGGCTAGTGAATGAAGTCTTACTAACGTGGACTTTTGCAGGCAGGCAGGTCAGATTGTTGCTATGGAGGCTGCTGTTCAACTTTGGAGAACAACAAGGAAAGCACGGGTGGGGTGCAGGAAATGTCTAGCTCTAATTTGCAAGTTACTCCTTCCGTGACCTTATTCCGGCAAGTCATTCCCATAAGTTTATTGGGGTAATTCCTGCACATTTGGTATTCGTAAGGACAGCTGAAAATTGCGTCAAGAGAACCAGCTATTTGACTGTAACAGATTTTTACCTTAAGCAATTACAAAAAGGAGTTCTTCGCTGCAGCTTTGTTTTAAGCCTCTAAGAACTGTTCTACCCACCGCTTATCACACCCCTATCCTCCTTTCTCATTACGTCAAAAGCAAAGTATGAGTTAATCATGTCCATGACCTGGATGGCCTCCTCAAGCACTTGTCTTTTGCTATGTTGCAGGTGATATGCAGGCTGGGGAAAAGGGAGTGGGGTGGGTGTGAGTGTTAAGTTCTGATGCCAGCATTTTTGGTAAAAATTGAGCTAATCCAAAATGCTTTCACACCAGTGCAGGTGAACCCAAGCCACACAGCACCAAGGAGAAAAGAAAAGGGGGGGGGTGTGTGTGTGTGTGTGTGTAAAAAAAAAAAATCAGTGCATCACATGCTAATTACTCCCAGATGAGGAACTTGCACAGGCACTCCTTAAGTAGGTTTTAAACCAAAGATATATATGCTCTCTTGAATGAGAATCAAACACAAATGCTAAGGTCTCCAGGGACTGAAATTTCGTCTCTTTGGTGCCCAGCTGGCTCAGGAGCACCCGGGTTTGCTGCAGTGCGTGCTGTACTAACTAAATTGTGTGGCAGGGAATCCTGACTGGGGGAGTCAAAGAGCCAGGTACCGAAAAAGCAGAATTTATTTCTACTCCTGGGTTATTGCAAAAGAAACCAAAAAAGTTTTCTGACGAGGCCTATAACGACAAAAAGAAAGGCTTTAGCTTAATGCTGCTGGCAGAGAACGTCTGCTGCCCACCGCGCCGTGGACGTACGGTCCCGAGGAGGAACGGCAGAAGCTGCTTTGCGCCTGCTGCCTGCAGAGCTCGGATTGCTGACCACAGTCCACAACGGATGCAACTATCACTTCCATGTCACAGCCTGACCAGCACAAAATCTAAGACTGTCTCCAATTTAAAAAAAAAAACAAAAACCACAAAAACCCCACCCCCAAACTCACTCACTCTCTTTTTTAAAAAATGCCACTGTGAGTGGCATAAATGAGTATGTCTTGAGGTAAATCCACAGAAGTGAAGTCGCTTGGTATTTAACATGAGGTTAAAATTACTGAGGTCTCCCTCATGCACCTTTGTGCTGATGTATTAACAGGCTTGATTTCCCACAGCTTGAAACTGCAGTACTTCACTCTTAGCTGTGTTTCTCCCTCAGGACAGCTCACATATCAGCTACTCTACAGATTTTAAAAAGAAAAAAAAAGTCATCTTTTTCCTTAAGGCAAAGACAACAAACCCTTATCTTGAGCAAATTAGTAGGCAGACAGTCACAAATCTGCCATCTATAAAAGGAGTACTCGTTTGTCCACTCTTAAACTCCTCAATTTCAGGTCACTGAAACCCTAACGTTCGTTTCCTAAACCCCGTTGAGGACTGCTCAGCCTGTCTTTGGATCTGAAATTAGTCACTTGGGGCAGGCAGTTCCCAAAGTCTGCCCTAACTGCTTCAAAACCAGGGAGGGGGCGGGGGAAAAAGAAAAAAAAAATTTAAAAAATTAGAAGGCCTCACATCGCCTCCCCCTGCAACAAGTGGTGACTAACACATGAAGTGAGTTACAGGTCTGTGCCCATCTCATCTCCATCACCTTGTGTTACAACATTGGCCTGGCTGCTGCCTCACAGATGCGGTTTGATCTCAAATATTCCACTTCTAGCATTTCTCTCCTTTTTTTCAAGGCTAGGCCTAGTAATTTGAAAAAATGTTTAAGTACATACCCGTACTCCTGAGGTGAAATGTCCTGTTCCTGACGAGTCCTAAAGATGATAATGCAGTGAAATAATCCAAACAGGGGGAGTCAATCCAAAAGAGAATAGTCCAGCAAGGAAAAATATAGCCAATATTATAAGAAATCCATGGTGTGGGGGACATAGAAAATGTTTATACAATTAGAAACTTTAAACATCAGTCTCCATAGCAGCAAGTCCAACTTCACCACAGTGTATGCCAAAAAATCGATTGTGCAATGGTGAGGCATAGTATAGAAACATTTCTATATTAAATTTATGTTCCAATGCCAGTGCATTTACTAAAAAAATAAAAAAAATTGAAATCAAAACTCTAACTCGAACTAAAAGGGTAATTGAAATTCCCATCATAAAGAATTTTCAGTCCTCGGTCCTGGATATAAACGTCCGCAGACAATGGGGCCAGATTACTTTGTCCCCAAAGGTGCATCCCACTTGTAAATCCGTCCCAGAGACACAATGTAAACTTTTGGGTGGTTTGGGTTTTTTCCTAAAAAACCCAAACCCCTAGCAATTTATAATTTTTGGCTGAAGAGAAAGTAAAAATCCGAGATCTGTACTTTGAATTTGGATGCTTTTAATTTGTGTGAGCTACGAGTGCCTCAGGCCGCCGCGGATTATTCTCCATTTTGGATTGACTTCCCCCGCCACTGGATTTTGTTTGCTGGCGTTATCTCTTTAGGATTCTTCAGGAACTGGACGTACCACCTCAGGAGTGCGGGTATGGACTGAATTTCTCTCTAGTGCGGGTTTATTCCCCCTCATACCCGTCGCACCCGTTACTTAAGAAATTTTTTTCCTCTCAATTTGTCCCCTCCCGCCTCCCTTTTGAATAACGCCCTAAGAAATAAAAGCAAAAACCCCTGCGGTCTTTTAGCTCTTCCCATTCAACACAGTTCCACCGGGAAAGCTGCCCAATTCGCCCACCGAGAACTACATGAGCGGCTGCCGCCTGCGGCAATGGCTACGCCAGCGCTTCCATGCCACGGGGCACCGACGCCAAGGCAATGCCGGGCCGGCGCTCCGTGGTGGGAAGGGGTGAGAGGACGGACAGACGGTGGGACTTGGGAGCCGGGAAGCCCCTTGCACGTACGGCTCAGCAGGAGCTTCAGGTCTCTGTAGTTCTCAGTGAGGGAATCGTTTTTAGTAAATAATCCGCGGATTATTTTTAGTCTGCGGACTAAAATTTAGTGCACGGACTAAAATCCGGCCCATCGGAGCAAAGTCTGTCTCGGTCTAAAATACATCTGGGTGAAAGCAAAAGAAAAAAAAAATTAAAAAGAAAGAAAAAAGGAGAAAGGAAAAAAAGGAAAAAAGCTAAGTGCACAAAGTAAAGTGTTTGGGCGGACTAACATTTAGTATGCAGACTAAATATGGCCGGGCAAAAGGCACAGCAAGTCCACAAACAAAAAACAAAAATAAAACACTGACAGGAACTTTTAAAGCAATCAAATACTACCCCACCGGCGCAGCAATTCATTTTTCTAAAATGAAACAAGACCTTGTGTAAGGCTATTTGTCCACAGGAGGGACCGAAGGCTCAAGTTTTCATTTTAAAAAATGAACCTGTTTTGGAGATAAACAAATGCAAAAAAAAGGCTTTACATACAATATTCTTCAAGGAAAATTTGCACTTGCATAACTCAAAACCTCTTGTTTCTGCAAAGCAAATGAATTTCAGGCTGAGACCCAGGTCACTGGTTTTTTGTTCGTTTTTTTTGTTTGTTTGTTTGTTTTGTTTTTTTTTTTTTGGATGAGTTACAAAAATCTCTGAATGATCATGTCAAATGGAAATGCCGACTCATCCAAAGCCACAGCTTTTGGTGCTTTTGTTTCTCCCCCCGCCCCTTCAGATCCCAATAAATCTATACCTCACCAAAAAGCTGAGGGACCAGTACAAGTTTGTTCTTTGTTCAGGCATGCTGGTGATGCTCAAATGCTGACAGACCGTAACAGCTAGACAGCAAGGCCAGACACACTCCTCTCCTTTCTAAGTTACGCTGCTATCAATGCAAATTTTTTTATGTTACTCCCCCTTCATTTTTCTGGAACTACCACCTTCTTCAACATTCCAAAAATGATTGCCCAGCTTAAATGCCCCTGGTGCACTATGTGGCTCTCATCCCCAAGTGACTTCAATCTAGATGAAGTCTTTGTGCACTAGCAGAACGGTCACATTTCGTCTTACAAATTTGAAATAGTTCCTACCAGTGTAGCGGAGTTCACACCCGTTCTGAATTTTATTTTATTTTTTTGGACGCGTGGACAGATGAAAGAAAACGGATGGAAAGCAGAGGATTCTCCTACTTCGCTTCACTCACATCAGCATTCAGCTCTCAAATAAGACCACATGGGGCAAGGGCTAAGTATTGTTTTAACAGAATGGTTGCTCTGACTTTCAGTTCATTGACATTCTTCAAACAGACTTTCCATGCACAACACGGAGCTCCGTCGTCTTGGTCTAATTAAGCCCCAAAGCCAAAGCTTCACAATGTTACCCCAAGGTGCTCTTCTAGCCAGTGCGTATTAAAAGACATGACTTCATGCCATCAACCACCGTGCGTTTTGCATGCAGATTGTGAATACCGCTTGCATGCTGCGCTCCCTAAGAGAGCAGAGGCTTATGAAAATGACATCTGTTGCTAACGCATCAAGTTTGTGACACCATGGTTAAAAATTTCCTCACCGGCTTCAGAGACTCATACGTTTTGCCAAGAACCACCCACACCACCGATTCAGGCTGACAGTCTGTGCACATCTCCTTTCGGTTTGTAAGCACATTTTTGATGGCACATGAACATTAAGTAAGAGGGAGCTCCTCCCTTCAACCAAAAGCTTGTACTGTTTACAAGCAAAGTCGTCAGATGTAGGACACGACCCTCAAATCAACTTTTAAAAAATACAAGCACACAATACAATTACCACGACTTCACGACATGAAGCGGTATTGCGATCCTGCAAGTTTAACGTAATAACGCTTATGAGAAACGTGACACATTCATAAACACAAAAGGAGAGGGAAGAGACGCACGCGAGACAGCAATGTATGCACTGAGTTCTACCTGACACAAAGAAAACCAAAGCTGCAGCTGAAGCTCTGCCCTTGGGACCAGTCTCGTTCCAAGGGCCTGAGAATTTCAGAACAGGATTTCTGAAATACGCCATTTGGCTATTTGGAAGTGCCTAAAACTCACGTGATACAAATGCAGGTTAAAAAAAGTCCATGGAAGAGGCACTGGTGTTGGGAGTTATTTCAAAATATGTATAAGCCCCCCCAGCTTCCTTCTCTGATTAAATGCCCCTATGTTTTTTCTAGAAAGCAGCTCAGAAATAGTAAACGCCTTATTAGTCAAGAATCCCTGTCAGATGGCACAGATAGGGGAAAATTAAATAAAGACAGAAGGGTTAAGTGGCTTACAAATGAGCCAACACAGAACTGGGAACAGGCCCAGGAACCTGTCTCCAAAGCTACTTCTTGTTGAGACCACACACTTGTTACTGGGCTCCTTCCATTGAGGACCCGGTGGAGACAGAACAAGCTAGCGTTTATTACCCAGGGCATGTGCTCTACTTCTATCAAACTCGAAAGGAAAGCAACAAAGCTAAGCAGAACAAAACAGCCCCCCTTCTTCTCCGAGAGAACCCTGAAAAATATACCTCTGAAAGCACTCTCAGCCCCGACGGGACAGCTGCTGTGAAGAGCCTAGACAGATGTGTTGCAATGGGACGGCTAAACAGACGGTGCATTGCAGAAGACATGTTAAACTTAGCATTTGATTTCCATAGTTGCACTGATGCAAATCACGTCTTAATGTTACATTAGTCCTCGCTCATTTATTGTTAGGCAGTACTTTCTTTACTGCATACAAATTGGGCAGAGGCAGGGTAATTTACCACCCAACAAACCTGGCTTCTTTTCTCATGCTTTAGATGGAGATAAGAGATTTACACTGTCAAAAATCATTGCTCCTACAAAAGGAGCTAGGAAAACATGAGCTTGCCAGAAAAACTGGGGTTTTTTTCTAAGTTAGTCTCCAACAGAGCTGTTTTGACTCTTTGCTTGGGAAGTCATTACACACCAAGTGAAATACAGAACTGTAGTCTTCAGAAAGAGATCAGGACACGGTTTCACAACAGGCACAAATCACCTCCAGTTCATGCTGGAAAAGACAGTTCTGCCCTTCTCTGGGCCACGCAGGTCTGCCCTGTTCACTTGTCTCAACACTTGCAGTCAGGGTTGAATGGTCAGCCGGATAAGAAAGGTGATCCAAATCCTGAACGTTCGTGTGATTCAAGAGGTTTTTGCTACTACACAAACCATAAAGCAGAAGGGGGGCATCAGGAATATGCAGGTGGGAGGTGGAGAACTGACCCTGCTCCATGATGAACTTATGCCAATTACAAAACTGCACCCAAAAAACCATCTCATCTCCACTGCACCTTTATAGCTCTACAAAAGGTCAGACCCCAATCGCAGAAAGAAGAGTTTGCATTTTCAGCTTTAATTCAAATGCAAGTCCACTTAACAAGATTTCTGACAAAAGAATTTTTGCTTTCTTTTGTCATCAGTTATAATTAGAAGTGACAGAACGAGCTGTCTATTTATCCATTTTACTGTTTGGTATTCTTCCTCAAATCTACAGTATGAGCAGTCACTTTGGAAGCATTACAAGCAAAACAATCTGTTTAAAAACCAGACGAGAACCAGGAGAGCAGGAGTAGGACAGGATGAAGACATGAAACTGATTCTGGAGGGTGGAAAAACATGCTCATGAGAGAGACCAGACTCTTTACGTCCCAGTCCCAGAGTACGGGGAAGATGACAGGACTGCCTGCTACAAGCACAGAAAAATTCAACATTCAAGGTAAAGTGATTAGTATGGTAAAACGTATACAAAGAATACACACACAGAGAGGATACTCAGACTAAAATATTTGCAGAGTATTTTGTAATATTAGCAGAAATTATTTCATAATACAGGTAGAAATATGGATCCTAAAGTCAAATATCCAAAGCTACTCTGTAATACAACTAACTGTAGTTCTGCACAACTGCAGCTGCAGCCAGGAGTGGCCAATTGCTTTGGAAAAGCGCCAGAAGGGATGAGCTAGAGCCTGAAGTTTCATCTTGGATACTGTTTTCCTCTGCTATAATAATTTGGCTTGAAGACACAGACAGAAGAGCACTCTGAACAGTATAAATAACAAAAAAAAAAAAAAAAGAAAAAAGGAAGCACTTACGAAGTTGGGAGGGACCCTGCCCTAATCTGCTGCAACTTTATTGTGATGGCAAAGTGCTGCAGAGAGAAGTCCTTGTGTATTCATCCACAAGAGTGCACTGCAGAAGAGCAGAGATGCTCAAAACCAACCTAGACGTGACAGTTTTTCTCTCTCTTCCACTGTTAAACAAATGACTCCTGTCTTTTTCCATCTCAACACTAACTCGGAAATTAAGATTCAGACACCAGGTAGCTATAGATTTGGGGATGGTGAGTGAAGCCATTCTTTTGAGTACACTCAAACTTATCTCAACAACTGTATATTTTAAGAAGTGCTTGCACGTGTCAACCATCTTGCAAGTATCTTCAGAACAGGAGAAACAAAGGCCACTAAACTACAGCACACTGAAGAGACGTACTGTCCATTTTAAGGAGCTGCCTGGCTTCCATGTCTGTACAATGAAGACAAGGCAGAGGTTATGATCTGACTAAAGAAAACAGCCTTTGCTGATATAACCCATTGTGTCGTTCTGCCACCACGAACCATGGGCATGTTCGTAGCTCAGTAGATCAGTCAGTTCATTATATTGCCGTTACCAGCTAATGCGGAAGTATCCTTGGGTGGGAAAAAAAGTCCAAACGAGCCATCTCCCCCATGCAGAAGAGGCCTAAACTACATAATCATATTGCATTTACATTATTCAAATGAGATCCTTTACTAGCTGGATGCAAGGGGAAAGGCAGGCTGTTGCAGACGGACATTTTTCATATTTCTGGAAATAATCATAGCACAGTCTTTGTTTTTCATAACCCAAAGGATTTGAGATCTGAAGGTAGCATCTGAGTAATGCTAGGATAAAGGCCAGCTGTAATGGGGCCACAGTAAGCAACGCCTGCCTAACACAAGCTTATGAAACATGCGTTCAAGACCTTTCGTCAGCCACCCCACTGTCCCTGCCCCCCTCCAAAAGGGCCGAAAGCTTCAGAGAAAGCTGATCGTCAAAGCTGAATTTCACCAGCCTCGTGATGTACGATTTTGCACTTTATCTCAGATTTTCTTCTTGGCTTTCCAGTCACACAGTTATAAAGTATTGATGAAACTTAGTCAGAAGAAGAGAAACAAGTATAAAGATTAGTGGCAGAGATCAGACTGCACTTCCAAGAAGAAAGAGGGCTCAAGAAGTTGAGGTGGCTGAAAGACACAGAAGGAAAGTTCTGACCTAGTAAAGATAACAGCAGCAAAGCCTCCAGAAAGGGTAGTAACTTTTATTTGATGAGCTGATACAGTTGGAAAAAATGGACATGTTTTCCGACCCATATAAACCTGAAAACGTGATTGTGTGTCTCAAAGCCCACCCATTTTTTCCCAACTGTATCAGTCAGTAAAAAGATATTCCCACCCCTGCAAAACCTTGCTTCTTTATAACTTAATGCTGCTTACTTGCAGACGAAGCAATAGGATGCTCCTCCATGAATACAAAATGTTCTATACTAAGTGAAAACAAAGGGAGGTCTGGATGAAAAGAACAGCTATGTTACTAAATCAAACACTCCGTAATTCTGAAGAGGAGCCCTCCCTGAAAAACCAAAATTGTCACAGATTCTTCCTTTTGGGTCTGCAGTTGCGGGGGGTGGGGTGGGGTGCCAGAAGAGATGTAAAGAAGTCCTGTTTTGGAAGAACTGTTTGTTTGAAAGATTCCTGGAAAGTTCAGCTTCTCTTTTCTTTTGCTAGCCAGGGACACACTGAACTCCCACCATCATCTGCATCATGCACGTAACTGGTACAAAAACACGCGCATGCCTGGGCAACACAGAACTCTATTGGAGAGAAGAGAGGGAGGCCTCTGTATGTTTTATAATGAGAGATTCCAGCTCTTAAGTTCCAAAAGTACTTGAATCTCAAATTGTCAGATTGAAAAACCAGTCTGAGAACAGTTTGCACTGTAAACTCGCATTATTGCTGCAGCATAGAAAAACATTTGAGAGTATTAGCTTGACTTCTCTCCTAATCTATCAAGACTCTTGTTAGTTTGAGATATTTCTTAGTACTACTAAAATCACATTGAATATCAATACTGTGTTCAGATCATACCAATCCATTTCTACTGAAAAGTCTAAGATACACTTATGAAGGTAGACTTCAAATTTCCATAAAACTTGTGCTCAAAATTCCAATTTAAGCCTGAAACTGAATGAATCTGAGAAACAATATCCCTTCATAGACTCATCCTTTTTCAGTCTCAAACAATTTCTCTGGTTCTTAAAAAAACCCAGAACCTACTGCATTCTGCTACAGCACCAGCCACCATTCTTTGTCACCTAGTAGCTAACAGCAAATGTAGCAGATTACACCACCACAGCGATACCGAGTAGGAAAAGAATATATCTATGCCTGCCAAAAATACCTAGAGAGCAGACCAGAACCAAGTACATCTGACGGAAGTCCACACCACAGAATTTCAGGTGCAACCTATAGGTACTACAGCTTCCAAAGAAAATTCTTAATCGCCATCTACACACATTTTGCAGACCAAGAAAGTTCCCGGAAAACCAGAGCAAACCATGGACTTTACTTTTGTACAGATTATTGGCCTGGATACAACCAGTTCCGGACTGCATAGAAGACGTTAAACTTCTAGAGAGCAGCTAAATATGCACCTTCACTGGGCATCTCCACCGCATGGAATGAACTCCAAGTAGGACCTACAAACCCCTCAATTTTGAAAAATACCTATGTTGTATTAAATACCACAAAGCAACAAGGAGAATGCCCTTGTGTCAAAGAGCTTACAGCAGGGAGTGACTATATCCTTAGTAATTCTCTCTCAAAAATGCTGACAGCTAGCTGTCTGCAAGTTCTTCCACACAACCCCCCCTTAGCTTCTGTCTGCCAAGTGCCCTGGTCAAAACTAATCCACAAAAATAACAACCTTTTAACTACTGTAATCTTCAGTAATGTAATTCTTTAGCCTAGATGGCAAAGGCTTGTGCTTTTGAGGCTGAAACTTAAAGTTCAAGTCCTGCTGGTAACTACCTGTAGCACTCTAGTTACATACATAGTTATAATAAATAAATAAATAAAAATAAATTTGCATTTTCACTTCTTCAGTCATTCCTTTTCTGCTCAATAGAGAGCCAGAGTTCAGAAGTGCCTTTTCTCCCACGCTTTTCAATTCTAAGATGCAGAAGCTCCAAGAGGATGCACATGCCCACTGCTGTGCCGTCAGATGTTACGCCAGTACAGCTGGGTAAGGAAGACCAATTCTACATAATACTACCACTTAAATCTTTCATGGCGCAACACGCTCAAAATGTTGAAAGGAAAGGATCTTTAGAAGTAATACACTGAGAGGATAAGCATCATTACCAACACCATGCTGGATAATCCATTTTGTTAATTTAGCATTTGCATAATAAAAGTACAGATCTCATAAATGAAGTATCACGTAATGCGACTGTAATAAACTGGTTTCAATGCTATTCTACACCCAGCCAATGTCAAGAAGAGTTGTGTGCGGAATGACTCGAGAATGAGAAGCTATGTTGCATGCATAGCTCTCCAAAACTAATTGTGTCCTAACGGAGAATGCAGATTTGATCTCAGTTCTCCTCTCAATTCTTCATAATTGACTTAGTTTCACTTGTGATCCTTTAGAACAACCAAAAAAACCCCCACCAACCATTCATATAAATAGAAGGAAGTCTCAGTTTTTTCCTGAAGCTTCTATTAGCTGAAAGATCTTTGTTGTGGTCTAACAGACCATCAGGTGCGTACAGATGATTCTTAAGACTATTCAGGCAGAAGATGATTTGCATAGCTAGCTTAGATGCTTAACTCCATGTCCTACAGTACATCTCTGCACTCCTACTCCATTGCATATTAATTTAACACACACACCCCCAGCCCCCCAGTTGAAACACCTTCAACCGCAGGAATTCAGATGCACCTTAATATGCAGTGCTATAAGGCTTTTGGACTTATTCTTGCAACTTTTAACACGATGCAGTTCAAAACTGAAGAGACCACTCCCAGGGATTTCATTTGCCCTAATTTTTCCCTTGTTAACATAAGGTATGAAAAAGCCTTGCTGGATTTACTGACCTCTCCTACTATTATAAATCACTTAACCAGCAAGCAGAAAGAAACTCTGATATGGAAAGGCAAACCAGATATTAGTGGGGAATAGGAGAATTAAAGTGGTGCATAACTCATTGGAGAATCTATCACAAAAATAGTGACTCGCAGTACCTGGCTGGCATGTACCTATCAGGTATGTGACCTGTTATCAATTAGCTCCAATTTGTTTATCCAGAGTTTCTATCACTGCAGAGCATTTGGTCTGGGAGTCTGACCTGGACATGTGCTCAGCTAGGAATGCAACCCTTCCACGCTTACAACGACTTTCTTAGCCGAAAGAAATCTGAGCCATTAAGGTATGATGACAATATACTGCGACTATATCAGACATTTCTCAAGCAGCAAAAAGAAGGTGTTAACTACCCTGGCTTCAACTGCTTAAGACTCAATATTTAACTTATTTCACACCCAAGAGGCTAATTAAATGATTAATTGTTACCCTGTCCCAAGTCAAATATTCATCATTCCTGGATATGTGGAAGACAGCTTAACTGTGTAGCAATGTATTTGTTTCAATACTAACAGTTTTCTTTTGATCATGGAGGTTATAACACTGTCTGCATGGACTGCAATAGCATTTGCTTGTGAAAGCTAGATAACAAGAAGTCTTAAGAAGTAACTCCAAGAAAAAACAAGCCCCCTCAACAGCACACCTATAGGAGTAAAAATATAATAATATCTATGAGAGAAGCCGTTAAGAAAGTGACTGTCAGCCCTCATCACATTATGTAACAGCATTACAAAAGTGCCACACTTATCACTGGAACACTTTCTCATTTGTAGGTGACTTTTGTGCATATCAATTTATAGCATGACAGGATTTAGATAAAATGCAATCTGCTATAAACACACACACCATTGTTAAAAAAACCCCCACAACAAACCACCTGTAGGCAACCTCAAAAACCCCCAGACCAATAGGTATTACAGTGCGCTGCTTCAATACCTTCTTCTCCGATATCAAAAGTTACCGGGTCCCCAGCTTAAAGGCACCCAGTTTAGACTAAAAACCACCAAGCCACTAAACAAACTGAACTCCTTGAATTTTTACTTTCAGCCCACATGTCTATTATTCAGTTCATATAGACTCACCTTAGTCCATGGATGTGCCTTAATCTGAGGGAATTTGAATTCAGTATAGTTTGGATTCATTTCTCTAATTTGCTCCCTTGTAGGCGTTCCCAGAACCTAGAAAGGAGAGAGAGAAAGAAAAGCAAATTGTTTAGATATGCTTCATATTCATATGGGAATGAAAAGCGCAGTATAACCTATCACATACTGAGACAACTGAAGTCAATCTGTGTAACTAGTAAGTTAATACAATGTTGAAAACAACACAACAAAACTTTTGCAAAACCGTTCAAGTTGGAAAGGACGTCCCTTTCCTCGGAGCTTCTGATCCAACTCCCCTGCTCAAGCAGGGTCAGCTGGAGCAGGCTGCCCAAGAGCACGTCTGAGTTTTTAGCATCTCCACAGAAGGAGACTTCACAACCTCTCTGGGCAACCTGCTCCAGTCTTTGAGTGCCCTCACAGTAAAAAAGTGTTTTCCTGCATTCAAACGAGGTTTCACGTGTTTTACTTTGTGCCACTGCTTCTTGTCCAGCCAGTGGGCACCACTGAGAAGATCCTGGCTGTTTCTTCTTCATTCCCTCCCACCAGGTATTTATACACATTGATGAGACCCCCCTGAGCCTTCTCTGCTTCAGGCTGAACAGTCCCAGCTCTTGCAACCTCTCCTCATATGACAGATGCTCCGGTCCCTTAATCATCTTTGCAGTCCTTGCTCCAACTTCAGTAGTCTCTTGCTGGTAATTTGGTTCATGCTCCAAGCTCAGCGTCAAAAATTTAATTCTACAAAATTAAATTCACAAAATTCAAGCGTCTTTCTCAAACTCCGTGATATTTCAATGGGGAAGAGAGTTCACTCTAATTAGACTGTTATAAACCAGTACTGCCGAACACATTCAGGGTTTGCAGCTCACTGCATATGGCTGATTAAGGATCAGACTAGTAACACAGACTGCATTTTACAAGTCAGCAGCAGCAGCCCTCTGATGAGCTTAACAGATCAGCCAGTTACTGCTGAGGGGAAGCCAGACGCGTTCTTCCCCCTGCCCCGAACTGTGTGGGTTTTCGTGGTGGTTCCCCACCCCAGTACGTCCACATGGAAGATAAACTTAGTTTAAACCTAACCTGGAAGCAACTACATAAAACGCATACCACCCCTGGTTTACTTTTACAAATTTTCTATTTCTCATTCCCAGAATCTGCACAATGTTATTTATATGCGCAAATTAATAGTTGTATGAGAAATAATACACAGTCGCACATCTCTTTGTAGGGGCGGATAGATTTTGAAAGGATTTCGGAAATCCCCTCAGGAAATAAGCCCAACAATACAGCATTAGCACTCTCTGTTCAGTTAGCACCAAGCGTTAAGATAGCCATTGCCTTCTACCTCTATATAAAAACCGCAAAGCACATTCAAGGAATGCCGTTGTTTTCTGCCTGCGCCCAGTGGCTGGGTATCCTTTTGTTCTGCAGAGAGAAGTGGATGGAGAGGGCAGAAGGCCGAGCTGAGCTCAGGTTCATCTTCCCGTAGGAACCCTGTAGCCACACTCCTCTCACCCCTTGACGAATCTCGTGCCGTACAGATGAGTACAGTGTTATCACCTCATCTCACGAGACTGCACTGTTGCCGTCAGGAAACACATGATCTACAACGTGACGTTAGCACTCTATGTCACTGCTCAATAAAGAAATATTGGGTTACATATTCTGGTATCCATGAACATCTTCATTCTCTTACAAGAGTGGAAATGACATAAATGCACTCTAAGGAGTCAGGTAGAGGGGTACGAGAGCAAGTTAACTGCTGTCCAATTAATTTGGGCAACAGAGAAACTATCATCAGGTATTACGAAAGGAACTTGGTTTCTCTTTATTATTTAAATATGGGCTGTACGATACAAACTAAAAGAGCTACCCACAAAGCAATCTTTTAAATAAACAGCAGCAGCAGAGGAAATAAACCCTGCAACTTGGTCAGACAGTTGCTTCTTGGAGAAAAGATTTAAGCAACAAGTTGTACAAAATGAATGATAGCGTAACTCCTACCATCGCTAACCAGGATTCAAATCCCACCTACTCTAAAAGCCAAGAGTTACCTTCAGAGCTGACAGAAGATTTTTTCCGTGCACGTCTGAAAACGCTGGTTTTGCTCAGGTGGTAGGAAAGAGGGTGTTTGCAGGATTCGGTACATTTTGCTCAACTTTCAAAGGAAAGAAGCCGTCGGGAAAACGTGCCCTTTCCCTGCTGGTTTTCTGTCTGGCTCCCCCCGAGCAGCGGCCACCCGGCCGCCAGCCCTGCCAGGATGGCACAGCTCTCACAGCTTTGATGACCGCCACTCTCAAAGCTTTCCAGTCCTAAAAGATGAGGGGATTTCACACCTGCAAATATTATTTCATCCCAATTCAGGATAAAAGCCACTTGCAAACCCTTGGAAGTTTTTTTTTTTTTATTAAATTAACTTCCTGAAAAGTTACACAGAACTTGTATTGCTCTCCCACCATTTCCAAAGGCTAAGTTTTCAGGCCTCCCTAGTATAAACAGGACTTTTTTTAAAAGCATGTTTATCTTCTTTACCCTCCTCCTCCTCAAAAAATTCCATTAATAGCCTTCCTAAGAAGAGATAAAGAGCAAATTTTTTTTTTTTTTTTTTTTATATAGCCAAAATTCAGCAAACGGGCTCAGCTGCCAAGGCTGCTCAGAATAGGAGCCTACCCAGTGCAAGTATCTTTATTTAAAGACTGCCTATAGCATCAGAGAGAATTCAGATTAGATAGGCAAGGGCAATTTCACGGAAGGACCCACAGACAATGTCTATTCATACATTTCACGAAGAACACAGCTGTAACTTCAGATGATGGGAGGGTGCAACTCCTGAGCTCAAGCACAGGCATCGAAACAACAATGCTTAAGGTCTCACGAAAGCTTACAAAAGAAGGTACTGAAGAGGGATCATGCTAGCTGAAAGAAGGGATCGCCTGATCTTTCAGTTACACAGCAGCCTTTAACACACAAAATAACTGTACAAAAGGAAAAGCGACTTATATTAGCCACTCAGTGTATTTACTTTGTCCTCTCTGGATTGTAAAGCCAGATTGTGCTCTTAATTTTTACTGAAGGCAGATTAAAGCAAAAACCAAAACACATCCCCCCAAAAAAAATGAAGAGGAAAGGAAAATAGATAGGAAGAAGAACACAAGTTTTAAAGACTGTGTCAAATTCAAATCACAATCCATAAGAAAAGTGTAGGATGAATAAAGTAATAAGCTATAAAATTGTACCAGTCCTTGACATATCTGGAAAACGTCCTGTAGTGGACCTCTCCCCAGCCCCCAATGCACCAACACCATTTGCTACATGATTTTGAAATTGTACCTCACTAATTCACACTGAATTTTCAGTGTATTAGGAATACATTCAAGTAACCTTGGTGAGTAACAGCAATCATTTAAGCTATTGCAAAAATTGGGCAAACTTCCTCTTTTAAAAAAGGCATGTATGTGACTGCTCTTTCTGTTTGAAATGCAAAGGAGAAGCATAAATTACTTTGCACATTTTTGGCAGAATTATTCCATGAAACAGCTGCTCTTGCTATACCAACTCTGAAAATACTATGGAGCAGATGTTACTCGGAGAGAGGTTTCACGGAACGGTTGAGGTTGGAAGGGACCTCTGGAGGTCATCTGGTCCAACCCCCCGCACAAGCAGCGTTGCTGAGAGCCCATTGCCCAAGACCACGTCCAGACAGCTTCCGAGTATCTCCAAGGATGGAGACTCCACAACCTCTTTGAGCAACACGTTCCAGTGTTTGACCACCCCCACAGTTAAAACCGCTTACTTGTGTTCAGGTCGAATTTCACGTGTTTTAATTTGTGCCCATTGCCTCTTGTCCTGTCACAGGACGCCAAAGGAAAAAGCTTGGCTTCCCTCTTATTGCACCTTCCCTTCAGATATTTCTGTAGGCTGCGAGATCTCCCCTGATCTTGCAAAGGTCAGAGAGCTTTTAAGAAATACAGGGTCCAGTACTGAATTATTCAGGTGCATGCAGATTAGCACACACTATTCTACTTCTTGGGGACAGTCTTATGAAAGGTGATATTGTCAACTGAAGACTTTGGGGGGCTTGGGGGCACTTAAAAAAAAAAGACACACAACCAAACTGGAGAAGTACTAGAATAATAAAAATGTAGCTGTCTGATGGAATCAACTCTTTCTGGACTGAAGACTAAACTTGTGAGAGAATGAAAGGGATCTATGTGAGACTACAAGGGATCTTCCTGCAAGTGAAGACCACAGGTCAACTAGTCTTGTTCTTCATTCCCAGTTGTCGTCATCATCTCTTAAATAAAAATAAAGAAGCATTAACTACTAAGATTAACTAAAGAATACACTTGCTGAGAAGACAGACACTGCTCTGATTCTCTTAGGATGAAACTTGAACACAACAGGTTTCACAAGTATTTTCTGGAAAGGTTTTCCTGGGCATTAATCTGTAATAGATGAAGCTCCCCAAGGAATATTTATTCCAGGAACAGGGTTTGTGAAGGTAGGGTAATGGTTTGTTATCTCAAAGAACTAAAGAAAAGCTACAGGCTCCCAATAATGTCGTCCTTACCAAACAAGGGGAGATTTATGAACCTGGAATAAGCCCAGAATTTGATTACAAATAGCATAAAGACCTTCATTTTATGTTCTTGCAACCAATTTTTCATAGGAGAAAAAAGACGGATGATATTCAGCTCCAAAAGACACCTTAGTTACAGCCCAGTACCGAAGACAGCTGCTGTCCACACCTGGCTTCACTGCGTGAAACTGTGCCAAGTTATTTATGACCAAACCCACACTGTTGCAACACCAGAGGAAAAAGAAACTGCAACGGTCTCAACAAAAACCAGTGGAATAAAGGCCCTTTCCGACAACCATCGTTACTGCTAAACTTTTGCCAAAATGTAAAAATCGGTTAAAAGCATAAGGACACCGAGAGTTCAGAAGCTCCAGCTGGTAATGACTGCACTAGAGAGGGGAGAAGGTGGTTATTCAAATCAGAAACCTCTAGAAAGGCATGGTTACAGCAGTACAGCGCTCTTGCCTGGGCAAACGGTGCAAGTTTACAAGGAAACGTGCTCCAGAAAGTCTGGTGTGTATGGCTTACCAGATGGCTTAATTAATACTTCTGCAAACATGTCTGCACCTCTTCAGAAAGTTGCGAGAGGTGTGCCAAATAGTTATTTAAAAAAATTCAAAAAGTGCAGGCATCTCAAGCAGGAAACATGGGTCAGCCTTGAAATAATACTTCAAGAGGTCTATGGTAGAAAATACAATAAACTTACCCATTTTATATACACTTTCTCTCAAAACCACTCGCTTGTCAAACAAAATGAAAGCCAACTAAATATAGAGATTTCTTCTATTCGCAAACACGAGAGCAGGTATACATCAGGAATAGGAAGAAACCCACTGTCACCGCTGACATAAGTGTTCATCAACTTTTTTTACACTGCCTGCAAGCATTGGAAGTGACAAATTACATGAGGCACAGGAACAGCTAAGTTGTGATGTGGGGGGACATCAGGGAAAAAAAAATGCCAGGAGACTTCCCTTAGGGGCAAGGAGAGAGGACCCATGCGAAAGCCTGTGTCAGCTGCAGGCAGGTCCTCAGCACGGGACCACATCCAATAAAATGAAACACACTCTCCTACTGCGTATTCTTCCGGAAGAGACGGCTCCTCTCTCCCCATTAACTATTGCGACTGAATTTATTGTATTTCAAAAACCGAGCCCAAAATAGTACCTTGACATTTGAGCATGAGACATATATTATAATTGCAGGCTATACTTAGCATTCGGCTCAGTAAAACTGTCAGAGACCAAAAAGTTACACATGGATAGGATTCCTGATACTATTGAGCTTGTCTTTTAATACATTTTTTTCCCCTTGCCCCCCCCAACCCAGAGAATATGGGAAGATGATTTTATTACTTCTCCTAAATTACCATGAAGTGCAAGTTTTGGTGCAAGGAATAATCACACCATTGAGTAGGAACCAGAATACCCCAAATAAACATATCCCCCCACCCTTTCCTGCAGTTTTCACAAGTTAGTTGATGCATCTCATACTCTAGATTGCAGCATATGGAAAAAATATTTCTGGTAAAGACAACGCAAGGCAGATTGGCAGATGCTGTCCTCCCCGTGTCCCAGGGCTGCTCAGACAATTATTACTGCTTCATTCTTCTGACAGAGATGACTTGTTTTTTTTTTTTCTTTCTTTCTTTTCATTTTTGCAGGGAGTAGGGGGAAGGTAATATTATCTTTGAAACAAAACCATTACGCTTCCGAGATTCCTTTTTCGCAAGGGGAATAAAGAGTAACCACTGTCTGCGGGAACTGCGGTTGAAGATGTTTGAGTTTGGGGGAGATATCCCAGCCAGTTTTCCCTTGATGGTTTTGGGGTGCTGCAGAGCTGGGGGGGGGAGGAATGCCCCCAAGCTCTCACAGGGGGGGCAGCAGTCCTGCAGCCACCGCTGCTGCACTGCAAGCTGTGCACACAAGGTCGGACATTTATGAAGGGATCTGCCCCTGACTGCATCTCAAAAAAATCCCTCTTGTGGACTAAGAATTCCTTCTTTGAAGCCGTATTCAGCAGTATCCTACTTGCACAGTGGATTTTAAATAGGGAATTGTCAACCGCCAACGCTCCTGGGCTGCTGGAAGGAGGGATTTCACCCTTCCATCGGGGACAGGACTGTATGACTGCTCCGAGGCATAGCGGTTACTTGTACAAAATTTCTTTACACGACCACTGATGAAACCCACACTGCCGCTACGCCTGCTTCAGAAACTGAGCACATTTCTGAGGACGATGTCACTCGAAAGGCAGTAGGGGCATGAGTTTTAATGAATATATCGGGTTACCCACTTGAGATATTCCCAGCAGTGGGATAACCTAACATTTGGAATAGCTAGCAAGAGCTAAAAATAAGGAGGAAGAGTCACCATTCAAGATCAAACTTTGGAAAAAGCACAGCACATGATTTCTCTCCTGTGATAGTGAAAGTATTCAAGAAGAATGTACTTGGGTTAAATTATTTCTTCAGATGGAGCTCCAAGGCAGTATTTTCTCCATATCAAATATCATTTTGTCAGGGTTAAGTGGTCAAAGATCTCTCTCTCCTAGCCAGATTGAGAACATCTGGAAAGACCATCTTTAAAGAAATAGGAACAAGAGAAAAGGAAGCTAAAAAGGCGGCGACCGTCTTTTGATTCACATGAACGTGATGCTGTGGTTCTAGAGGGGGCACAGTTTTGCAGAGCAGTCTGCAAACATGCAATAGGCCTAGAGAGACTCCAGGTGCAACTGGATGGAGATGATCTTGCAAGATTGCTAGAAATGAAACTACATGAAGACTGCTGAAAGTGAATCAAAATCTGACAAAAGCCAAAAATGCTTCTGATGCAGCAAGAGACTGAGGATGTTGGGAATGCAGCCTGCAGGAAGGACAAGCCGTTCCGACTGTCTTATCACAGAAATTCTGTCTTTACAAACACAGCCACTGAAGGGATGTCATCAAGAACCGCATCAGAAGGAAGGACTAGTTTAACATGATGGCCCTTTGAAGTCATTCTCCAGCCTAATGCAGAAACTTCATACCCAGGTGTAGCATCCAATTGCTGTGTTGTGAAATGAACTCTGAATAATCAAAGCTGAGTAAGCAACAGAAGAGACAACTGAAAAAAATTATCTTGGCTCAAAAAATGCTACAAGAGCGACTGTAACTCAGTCATCCTGAATTGATAGGAACCAGCAGAAAGGTTTCTAAGCTGACCTCTCTTGCAGTGCAATCAAGTAAATTTAAAGGATGAAAGTCAGATGCATTTCCAAATGTGTGGATAAATACTTTTTTTACTATAGGCCTTTTTAGGAGTTTAAAATACATTTTCTCTGCCCTTAAGTTTCAGACATACAGGTCCGAGGAAGCCATCTGTAAAGCACAACTCCAGGATAGTCAAACAGCAGCTTAGAGGTCCCAACCCGCAACCTTCTACGAAGTTCATTGCCGTCGTACAACTGGCAGATCCCACAGCTCTGCTTTTCCTACAGCCAGTTAGCGTTAAGATAAGTCTGTGTTACAATGAAAGCTTTAAACAGTAGTACTCTGTGGCAGTAAATGGAAGAGGTGGACAACCATCTGTAAAAATATTTTTTAAAATTAATCCTATTCTAAATGAAATCTCATACAACCTAACATTTTACACGTTGTGCCCAAGGCTTAACTTTTCTGGTAATTTTTATGCTGCAGAATTGCATATGTCTTCAACCATATTGAGGCAGAAGAACCCGAGCTCGGTCAATAAACACAGGTTGCCGTTTTTATGGTAACCTTTCAAATCTAAGTCGAACTTAAGCATCATGCTGTGGATGAGTGGAGAAGAGCAGAATGTTTTACGACTTCTTCACAGATTTGAAAAACAAATTGCTCAGTTTGATTGTTGGTCACTTAAGGGATACATAGTAGATGGGACAGAACCCTACCAACAGAAGGCAAACTAGAAAATTGAGGACTTCACTTTCTACTTTTTCCTCATTCTGAAAAGGTGAGGAAAAATTACTTGAAATTTGAGGTAAACATGCTGTTCTCCCTCTACTCCCACTATGAGAAATAATTTGTCAGTGCATATAGCATTACCAGGGAAGCACCTCATTGCCCAGTTCATGCATTTTCCTAGACAATTTCTCACAGCTGTTGATTTTGAATGCAATATACTCAATTATAACTCTCTCTGTATTGTCAATTTAGCCTTCTGCAAGGGCTTTTCTGAATAGTTTATGCAAAACTTCACAAGATGTGGTGGACAAGGGCATTGAAAAACAGTCCACTTCTGCAGTTTGCACTCATTTTCTCTTCCAGTGTTGCCTTGAGAATACATGCTGCCTCAGTAACAAATATATGGGCAGAAAAATATTCATGGCACCAACCTATTCGGGCTCACATTTTCCATCATACTTCCTTAACAATTCAGCAAACATCCTTTTTTGTGACTACGACTGTAAGATTCACAGCATTTGTTCTCTCAGACTTTCCTAAACCATATTGTCTCAGTACTGTAACTTTTTAATTCAAGAGACCATGCTTACTATAAAATGGAGTTATCCCTACATTTGTTTCACTTAATTTCTACATGTAGGGGGCTACATATCTAACAGAAGATGAGAAAAACCCAACCCAACACAGGCGCGGATGATCATTCAGTATCCCCCTTTCTATCTCTAAAGAAATGATTCTGAAGTTTGTTTCTGTGGACATGAAATCGTCATCTCAAGCTATAATTTACTGAAGTTCAAGCCTTTACACTGCATACTCCTTCGGCCGTCACGAGAAATAACATTAGTTTGCCAGTACTACATATTCAGCTATGAATTGGTCAATAAAAGTTACCACACCGCTCACGGCAGTGTCATTTAAAGAAACCACAGATGGTACATAGGCTATCAGCCATTTTATTAAAGTACTCCTCTGCTTCACTACAACTGAAGTGTAAACAAAGCAGAATCATCATTGGAGCACATATGTGCTATAAAATTATTAGTTCACAGATGTTTACTTCCAGTACTGCAGAACTGAAAACATCCAACTGATGATAACAGCTTCTAGCAAACTTTGAACCAAACCACAGTCTCTGCTTGGCAAGCATGTCAATAATGAGAGGACATCTATTTCCTGATTATTTCACTTCCACATTGTGAAAATCAAAGCGATGGTAAGGCAGAGCACTATGGTTTTGCTGATAAGGCCTCTACTCTCAGATTTCTGATCGAGTCACGGAAGGACTTACAGGACTGTCACCCCGATATAAACAGTTGTATTTACAAAAAACTCATTAGATGCAGTTTCTCAGGACTGCAGATACTAATCAAGAAACAAACCAGGACTTTTTGAAAACATCCAAAGTCCAACACCACTGGTTATTGAACAAAGTCCTGAGGAACTCTGGCCAGCTGAAGTGTTCACAGTGACCACTTCACGTCTCTCAAAAGCAGCGTAGCAGAAAGCAGTGCACCACTCCAAGACACTTGTCAAAAGGAAAAAAATTGCCACTTGTGCCATCGTCAGCCCTACTTCTGACAAGAACTAGTTTTCCACTAGTGTTTCCTATGTAAACGGACCCAACTTGGATATCCTGAGCTTGAAATACACTGGGCAGAAAGGCAATAATAAGAACTCAAGAAAGTCATAGGAGAAGTAGGTGCAAGACACGGAGCCTCCAGAGGAAAGTTACTGACTGGAGGATTTCCAGCAGGACAGACACAAACCCACTGTAACAGAAGCTAGGTTTACACGGTCAAAGGCTGGAGGAGACATGGCAGGAGCCTAGAAGGCCAGAGCACACCCCATTGAGACCAGAGAGCAGGCCACAGAAACACCGAGCCTCGCCAGCCCACGTTCTCCACACAGGAGAGTGACCGCTTGGCGTTGGTTGGTGTCATACACTCTGTTAGGACGGGGCCAAAGACACCAGCAGCTCTTCTAGTGAATAACACAGATGGAAGTAGAAAGTTCTACTCTTCCACCCACACATTTTGGTTTTGAGGGTGTTTTCACGCAGGTGACACACAAATATACAAGCATCGAGGTGGCAGTTAAGTGACAAAACCATGGAGGAAATTCTCTTAATACAGTCCCTTTTTGGTGCTGAAATCAATAGAGCCCAACGGCACGTGCACAACGCTTATCCTCTGTAATACTCCCATCTTATTAAGTGCATAGTATAGATTCAGAGGAAAAATATACTGCTCTTCTCTAGAAACCTTGCTTCCTTCATTGCAGAAGTTGAAGGAGGCGGGGGAGACTAGGGTGCTGCAAAGTCAGACACCAATCTTTCAAGCTATGAATTATTCTTCCACGCCTCTAATTTGAGAATCACAGAATATTCACAGCTTACCAAATGAAATCAACCAAGATGTGTTTGGACATAAATGATATATAAATGTTATGTATTTTGAAACACTAGGTCTCTTTCACTTGAAAAACACGACTCTTCGGGTGGAAGGTACCTTTGCCCTACATTTTCTGATTCTCCATCTGCAAAAAGGAGTGCCCTTTCTCACCTTTCACCTCAAAGAGCTGGAAGGAAGAAGAGAAGAAGGCTACATATGTGAAGAATCTGGCACAGGGAAATTTAATAACACTGTTTTCAAAGCCAAGTACTAATTGCATGCAATAAAGGAAAAAGAGCCAGATTCTTAAAGAATAAAAATCACACATTAATAAATATTGGCTCAGTATGTAAGCACTATTTCCATGCACACTGAAAGTGCAATCCTTTAAGAGGGAAAACCCCCATATAATTAAAAGATGATATATCATTATGCATGACTGCGAGGGGAGCAAATAAAGATCACGAAGTTCTCGAAAAAGCATGAGAAGTATTTTCAAACATGCTTTACATGTAACACTCTGTACAATGGTGACAGAATATATACGTTGACAAGTTTATAACAATGCATGTTTTCATGCTGATTCCCAAGAATAATGCAGTCAGAACAAGATTTAAAATTCCATACCTTGATTATTTCCACCAACTGATCCACACCACTGTCACCTGGAAAGATTGGTTGTCCTAGTAACAGTTCAGCCAATACACAGCCTGCTGACCACACATCTAAAAAAAGGGAAAGGTATCAGTAAAAGGTATGTATTAGGCCATTTATATAAAACTCAGCAATTTTAAGCTACTTACTTTATTCTTTGCCATGTTTAATAGCAGATATAACGCAGCTAAATATAAAAAACATTCCTCTCCTAAATGTTAATCTAGAAAACACAGATACCTGGCATAAAGCAATGGTGGGCAGACAGTCTTAGAAGTCAAACCATGAGACCATGAGAACTGGAAAATAATGTTAAACACCATAATATATTGACATAAAAACTTATACATATAGGGAAAAGACCTGAGAACATTCTGAAAATTAAGAATTTCCCCAAAAGCTCTGTTATTTTTAAATTACATTGATCACGAACTATGCATAAGTATCATCCACTGCAACAGCTGATGATGTTTTTACTGTTTCTGAATGTTGAGTAGACTCAATTTTTCATCCATATATTGAAATGATATATACACTAGCAGATGAACCAGTACTGCAAGTATTACTCGTATCCTGCAGTACATGATGATTAAGGGATCTGGGAGATAGCCTCTGTAACTCAGCCACATCAAGACCTAATCTTTATCCCAATTCCATTTGCAAACTTGGCTGGATAACAGAACTGCAAATCATAGATCAGGTCGACAGCATACATAGAAGAAGCCATCAACTAATTTTCATACATATACCGAAAGCCAGAAGTAGTCACTAGCAGGCAGTCTTCTACATGAAGAAAATTGTCATCATCTATTACAGGTATATCTTCTTACATATAAATAGGACAATTAAATACTACAACAGCAACTTAAGAATGTATCTAAGTGTACTACAGAACATATAATTTTATTTTTTAAACAGTTAATTTGAATGAAAAATATAATCAAGCAAATGCAGTAAACACTGCATAGCAGATGTTTGTGAGAATCTGTTGTAACTGCACACTGAATACTGAAGTTTAAGCTGCTCAACACCGTAAAAGTATTGCACCTAGACGCAGATAACTGCTTCTCAACAAAAAAAAAAAAGAAAAAAAGATTAAAAAAAAGATTTGAATATAAGCTTTCTAGAAAATCATCATTTGTTCAATGTATATCTGAAACCTTACACTAAAAATCTAACCTCAGACAATCAGCAAGGGAAGATCTGTAAAGCCTACAATCTTGTAATGCCCCAAAAGGGAAAAGAACAAACCCAGTCCCCTCCACCCATCTTTCTTTGAGCTCTCACCTACTTTTACAAGCTAACCTTCCCCCCCTCACCCCTGAAATAACAGTACCATCACCACAACTGAAACCCCAGAGAATTTCCCTCCTGCGGTCTGTTCCAACCACACTGTAACAGGGATCCTTATTCCCTTAGTGTATTTAAACTATGCCATTAGGAAGCAGGATACACAAAACAGTCAGTTACAGCTAAAGATCTGTGTAAGGAAAATGTCTCTGACAGTTCTCTAAATAGTCTATTACCACTTTGTCACAACCCCTACAGACCGATGCAAAAAATAATAATAATAAAAAAAACCAACAAAAACTTTCAGGAATTCAAGACTGAAAACAGAATAATCTGCAAGTCAGAACAGAATTTTCCTTCCCCCATTTCTAAATGAAAGAGAGAAGGGCTACGCAAAAATACTTCACCTTCTTCTCAAGAAAGATATGGTTCAATTGGAACATATGGTAGACAAAAAGCACTGCTCATTACCGCAGCTTTCAAAATCATTCACCTCTAAGTCAAATGCATGCATTTTTACATAATGCCTTAGGACAAACACTGCATCAGGGTTTATCCTAAAAAGTAACTACTTGCAATACAAACAGCAACCAGAAATAATCCAAAGATTGAGTCTTGATTTTCAACAAGCAAACATACCAGGTTATACTTTTTGGTCTTTTAGTCATATTTAATAAAAGCTGATATGGCCACCAAGGTGCTAAGATCTCTTTTGGACAACAAATGAAGGAGGCATCACATAAAGAACATATAATTGCATCCAACTGCTAAACAATGTCTCTCTGATAGCTCCTGCTGTTGGGCCAACGCATACAACAAAAAGATGACGCAAAGAATCACTTTTTCTGTCAACGCATGCATGCTGGGTTTATAGGAAATTACACAACAGTTCAACAGATAGTACAGATTTCTTCAGAAGTAGTGAAGAAACAGATTGAATATACTAAGCGGTCAGAGTACTGTAACTTAAAAGTCTATTTAAAGACACCTTAAAGGGTTTTGAAAAAGCAGAGTCCTTTACACGGAGTATAGAAACCAAGCAGTACTCCAAAGCTATAATCATTATTTACAACTTCAATCCTTATTTTGCACTGAAAAAGAAACAATATATGGGAAGGAAAAGTATTTGACAGAACACACAAAAACCCAAAGCTGACATGAGAGAAAGGCAGCATTCACAACTCACTTCCTTCTAGAATTTTGAAACTACGCTAGCACATTGGTGGTTTTTTTGGGTTTTTTTCCTCCAAATTAGACTGTGGCTTTATAAAACTATTTTAAATAACCTTCTGGACTGGCTGCTCTGTGAATTTAGCTTTGTGCTGTTTTATCCTTTCCCAGTCTCCCTAAATGCCTTTGCACTCCACCACCCGATTTCAGACAAGTCTGAAAGGCAGAAGTCTCGAATCCATTACAGAAGTTTTGTAAAATACAGTGGGGAGAGCATGCACTAGTGTCGCTGCTGAGGAGAGGAGAGGAGGGCTCAGTCCCTGCGGGACACGCCGGGCTTGTCCCCACCGTGGCAAACTGCAGCAGCAAAACAAGTCGAAGGACGTGCAGGTCCTTGCTCAAGCAAGGAGGCCAAGCAGAAACAGCAGAGGGTACATGAGAAAGCTGAGAGCATCACAGGGGGAGAGAGGAGAAAAAGAAAGGATCTAGGCCATGAGGAAATAGCTGGGGAAGTCTGAGGAATACCTGCTGGATTCATGATGGGTTTAATCCAGCAAATGTACAACAAATCCATTGGACACCTATGTAGTTGTTCCTCATGCAATGAAATCTTCCAAGTCGGGTGATTTAATGCCTTGTTAAAAGTCTATTTTAATTTTCCTTGCTAACACTTTAAACACACACTGAAATAAGATACAGGCATTCCAAAATCCCCAACTTTTTTCCAGGAGTGTAATTTCACTGACTTCCAAATTAGGACTTGGGCAATGTTCCCTGGGCAAGGAAGTGAACAAACCCTTGAAACATCCTCACCAAAAGCCAAAGAGCAGAGGCTAACTTCGGCAGATCCAAGCAGGGACAACAACAAAACCCAATTTACACAGGTGTTTATACAACTCTAGTGAGCAACCAACAACAAGGAAGAAACTGGGAAATTTCAGCTCTGCTGAAACTTGATGGAGTCCATGCCATTGACTTTAACGGGACAAAAATTTGGCTCTGGCATAGTTTGTCTTTTATTTTCCCTCCCTTTGAATCTGGCATTTAAAAATTTAATACTTCCAAATTTGGATGGTTACATTTTTCTCAAGCCTGAAGTAAACAATGTACTAAATTCTATATTCAAAGACATGTTACTTAAGAGAAGTGATAAAGTAGTTAATACTAGTTTTTGATAGCTTCTTCCCAGATCCAACTCTGCCTTAGCAGAGTTACAGCTAACTATTATAGGTTAATAATCTTTCGAGCAAGCTTGCAGTGTAACTACCTGCTCCCATGGGTAGAGAAGCATTTTCTGAACTATTTCTTTTCAATATGTGCAATTTAATTAAGGAAAAAATACGACTATCATTCACGTGCTTTAAAGTAGTTAATAAACAAGATGAGAGAGCCTTAAGAGAGAATAAGTCAACAAATCATCCTTACGCTGAACTAGTTGGGACAATGTGAAATTTTAGGAGAAAATACTGAAAGCTATTAATTTTAAGGAGAAGAAAGTAGGCAAGGCTACTTTCTTCATACCTTCAGTGAAATGTAGTGTGAACAATATGGACAGTAAATGCAACTGCCAGCCAAAAGCAACCTTTGGATAAGCTTATTTCAGATAGCTTTCACACATTATAATAGTAGCTAATGCCACATCTTTTGTAGATTGAAGAATACAGACAAATAACATTATCACACGAACTACCTGCACTAATTTAAACACACAAAAATAGCCTCTTATATGACAAATCTTTTCTTAAATTAATTTAAGTTTCTATTACTTTACTGATCTTCACAGTCGTTCGGTGGACATTAACTTGTCTAATAATATCACCTGTATGATTCCCTTGCTTTTGAATGCCATTCCAGCATTAGAGAAGGTACGAACAGCAGAATTTCTCTTTAGTTCAGGAAGAGACATCTGGCAGGACAATCTGCAAAATCCATTCCTTAGCTTTAATTCTACATGTGGCCAATGGCTATTCCCAGTTGTCTGCAACAGAATACCCTGTCCGCAAATTTCATTTTTGTGATCTCAAACTCTGCCTTTCCAAGCTGAGAAGCTGGCCCCCTTCTTCACGGCACAAGCACCCTTCATTGTATTATGCTCCAGATCCTCTAACTTGTTATTTGGAGGATGTGAAGGGGGCAGGGAGAGTTGAGCCTGCTCTCATCCATTTAGTACAAATTAAGAACTTCCCTTTGTCTGACACTTTATGGGGCACATTCACCTTTCTACGTTTTTTTCAGCCCTTCATCTGTTCATCTTTGCCTCACTACCCCTTGACCTGGATAGACTATCTCCATCTTGGAGGTGACTCAAAGTTGCTGGTCTGGAAACTGTGGGAACAAACTAGCAGGGAAGAAACCAGGAATGAGAAAAGCAGCCCTAAGAAGTCATAAAATCAGCAGCTTCTTCATGCCAAATGCCAGAGCCCAAAGCGCTTTTCATTGCTGCTTGTTTGGAACAATTTTTGGGATGTCAGAACAAGACCAAAATTCTGGATTACGGGCACACATGCTATGCTGGTGCAAGTTTTGCACATCAAGCCACAGCAGAACCACAGATTATAGAGATAGAATAAGGCTAAACCGGCAAACATCAGGAAAGCCATGCTTGTTCCAGTATTTGGAACAAAAGCTAAATGCACATATCTGTATTCTTCTGCAATGTCGAGATGAAACTACAATGACAGGTGATAGAATAGTTCAGTAAATTAATGCACGTGCTTACTTTCAGCATTGGAAGTTGCCATCCAAGACACAGAGGCAAATACTTTTCACTGTTTGGCAACAGGTTTGGGACACACACCTTGTGATGGTTCTTCCCCACGAAACTCCTGAGACAGCCCGACTACGCACGCCTCCAGAGGAGCTTCTGCTCCAGACTGCTGTGGTGAAATACTCTCGCCCAGCTCTTACTAGGGAAGTGAATGAATAACTTCATGGTACTTATTTTTGGACACCCCAAGAGAAGCCAGTAATACAGCCACACTGATCAATCTTTCCCTGCCAGTGGCTATAAATGTTCCCTCTGGGACACTCTCAACTCCTGCCAGCGCAGTGACAGAGAAAACACGCCAAGACCAGCAGATCCTTGTTATCCAGAAGCACCGCCACATTCTGGCGAGCCCTCTATTGCCCCATCACCTAACCTAGTAAAAAAAAAAAAAAAAGGCATTTTATGGAGATAAAGCTTAACTGCACAGCTGCTTTTTATACAAGAGGATCATGTGGCAACAGAAACACCTGCACTAACCCCTGCTTCAGCACCTATGTCTTTCCTAGGATGTTGTAGGGGAAGGTGGGCAGCCATTCCATGGTTTTTCAGCGCAGCCAGCAGCACACCAGCAACAGACTCTGGGATGGTGTTAACGCACATAGACCTGCAAGGGAGAAGCCTCAGCCAAAATGCCTGTCAAGGGATAGCTGAAGGGCTTGGTTTGAAAAAAAAAAAAAAAAAAAACAGAAAAAAACCAAACCCAAAACCAAAAAACCCAACCCGAACCCAACCAAAAACACCCTCCTGCAAATCAGCTGTAGGAACAAAACTACGTGCCATCCCCAGCAAGCCTTAGGGACATGCACACACTTGCAGAATTCATAATCAAAGGTGCACGAATGCCCAAACTGTACAGGCTATGAAAGCACACAAGTGACATGAATGCTTGTGCCCGACCACTGAAAAAAAACCATAAAGTTGTACACAGGCAGACAACAGAGCTATTAGGGGCCTAGATTTGTAGCTATTTGGCAACAGGGATTATTTAAAAACTTGGAATAGGTCATTTCCCAGGTCATTACTTTAACAATAGTCCCAGGTCTGCTGGATGACACACACGGAGGCATTAACTGCAGTAAATGTGTTTTGATGCTACTCTTGCTGTCATATATATTTAAATACAGCTCTAATGCAGTACTTCACAAAAGCGCAACAAGCACTACCCCCAGCTATGAGTTATTTTGAAAGGGACCTTTAGGGTTAGAATTTAAGTCACGCGCTTTGATGAAATAATCAAGATCCTAAAAGTTAAAAGGCAGTTTACAGTTGTGACCTTCAGGATGAAAAGACAAATCCCGGAACCGACTTTAGTTTCTGCTACATTGAAGAGCAAATAATGTCATATGGGCAAATTCATGTGTTAAAAGACAACCTAGACAAAGCCAGACAGACTAACGCAACTTCTGGTTACAGTGCTAAAGAGGATGACAAACTACTGAAATGGTCGTGATGCAGGCCAGCTGTACTGTCAGTCTTGGGCCACCACAATGTCACCACCTAGGCTTAAGAAGCCCCTGTTGCTCAGAAATACTTCCAAGAATTACTATGTTGCAGCATGTTACAATCATAAAGCCTGCAGTAACGTTAGCAAACAACAAAAACCTTAGAAAACAGCTGGATGCCTCATGGATGACGTACAAAAAAGTTCTACTTAGAACACATTTTGGCTTCATATTCCTCACTGATTTTATTTTTAACCTAGTTTTATGATAGCATATTTAAACGGAAGAGTCGAGATCTCTACTTTCCACGTAAGCTCAGTTTTTGTTACCACACACACAAAAGTTTATATATAGAGAAAAAACTGTGTAGCAGGAAAAGGCTGTTGTGCTAACAATTCAGAAGAAAACAAGAACTAGAAAACACACACACGTCCACATAAAAAAAAAGTTTAAAATGCAGTATTACAATAGCGAAGAATTTCACAGTTCCCTATACGTTGAGCTATGGATAAAGTACCAATAATTAAATGTTCCTTCCTCTCCCTCTCTTTTAAAGAAACCTATCTGTGCTTGTTGGTTGGTGTACAAATAACGCTGGTTGTGTTTGGACGAGCAATCCTATGTGAAACAGGGAAGAGTTCTCACTAAGCGCTCTTGCTGCCCATCTAGCAAGAACTCGGGAAAATCCTGGTGTTTACCACCACTGGAAGCAGCAGCATCACAAAACTAAACCCCTAGAACTTCTAACATATTGCAGAACACTGGGAAACAGCCAAGTAAGTCTGTAAAGGCATTTTATTACTTCTCAGCTCCCAAATGCAAAGATTCTGTTGAGAAGGAAGTGGAGGGAGGACAGGATAAGAAGGAATATTTGCTGAACTTCATTTTCAATCTATACTGTGCGAGTTTCAGAGAAGGGGCTTGGGGAAACAGGGTTTTTTGGGGAGGCACTAGAAAGTCTGAAAAACAATTGCAATTCATGATGGTTTTGGCAAGTGGAAAATGGACTCCTCACTATAGAATGATTAGAACTATTTTAGAGACCAGCAGATAAGAAAACAAAAATGGAAACAGCAACTTTAAAAAAGGTCTGCAAAAAAGTGCAAGATTACAGTCATTATACATTTGGAGCAAGAGACATTTTACAGGCTTATCTATAAAGCAGTCTCTTCTGGTGACACCTATAATATTTGTTTTATGCAGTTATCCTCTGAAACAAGTTGTCTCAGTGCACTCTGATAATGCAGCTCAGCCAATCTATTAGCTCTCAGCTGGGAAAAAGATATCAACTGGGATCAGCCGCCTTCCTCTCACTCATGAGCTCCCACCACTGTGCTTTCACCTGGACTCTGCTGCTTATGGGACTACACAGTTATGCTGATTCAACTCACTAGAGTAGCGGAAAGTTAACCTAACCAAACATCTCTTGTCAGCTGAAGTTGAATCGGCGTATTAAACGGTGAACTGGGAGAGCTATGGTATCCAGGGCAAGAAAGAGTAGGGCTGGTGCTGCCACTTTTGGCAGCGGCCAACCGTTAAATAAGTTCTTGCCCTTTTATCTTTATTGTGCCGTTACTTTCCACAGAGTTCTTATGGTTCTGCCTCTTTTTTCTGCTGGGGAGATATGCAAGTGTTGCTACAAGACATGCTGAAGAATGACCAATGGAAAAAAAAAATAATAGTGAGAGCAGGTAACTGTCTGGGAACACCTCTTTATTCAAAGAACTGTAGAGTTGCAACAAGCCAGCCAGCCATTGAATTTAACACTAGTTAGAACATACTAACTTTAAACATACTTTAACTGGCTATAAACATGTTCTGCCAAGACTTGATCATGATCTCTAAATCCTTTTGAACGTATGAAACCTCGCCTAAGTGACTCAAGTCCATAAGCAAGGTGAAAGCTTAGCACAATATTGGCGAACCTGAGAACCAAATGTCATCTCTCTAGCACTAGCACTCGGAGCCCAGAGAATATCTTGACTAAAAAACTGAAGAAGTTACCCACAACCAACCAACAGATTGCTGTTAATATATATGATTTTTTTCATTTTGCTGTTCAATTTTAGGACTCCACTGTAAGAAAACCCAGCTGTTCCCTGTCCTCTGCCAAAATCTCCCGCTTCCCTAACATTTCCATGACACAGCTACGTGCCAGGTATTAGAAAGACGTCTTCATGTTCAAAATTAATGACTAAAGGACAGCAAAAGTTAACACAATAAGTCGAATCAGAAAGACTGTTGCACACAAGATATTAAAACTGTCAAGAGAGTTTAAAGCCAATCATTAGGCTACATTTTCCCTCCCACTAAATCTCTTTACAAAAAGCCAAGTTACAGAATTATTTGTGTCTACATCACAGCATAACAAAAGCAGTAGCTGGTATTTCTACAGTCATTCTTTACAGCTATTTTAAGTCATCAAAATGATTTTCTGGCTTAAGATCTTTTAAACTAAATGGCAAGATCACCTGGATATTTTTGTTCAAAATCAAATTTCTCCCCACACATTAAAAAAGCCCCTTTCCTAAGGTCATCGACACTGAAATCTCAAAAGGTGTAGAAATCACAGCAGCTGTCTACAAAATGTGTGTATTTTGTTAAGAAGCGGTATCTGACCATTTACAATGAAATTCTGCCTCTGGGGATTATATCCAAGTATCTGGAAATGTTTACACTTAACTACAGAATAAAGACTCAGGCAGTTGGTACAGATTTCAACAAATACACATACATACCTATACTGGAGGTATAATCGGTGGCTCCAAAGATCAACTCTGGTGCCCTGTAGTACCGAGAGCAGATGTATGAAACATTAGGTTCTCCACGAACCAGCTGTTTTGCACTGAAAAGGAAAAAAAATAATAATCTTTCAGTAATGAGTAGTTTTACAATATTGCAGTGTAGACCAACATTAAGCTTTGGCACTCTTCACCCACCCCCAATTCCTAACTGCTAAAGTACCATGTTATTTTAAGCTGATGCAAGCCACAGACTCAATTTACCATGAAATCAGTCCAATCCATCAAGCGGCTACCTTATACGGGACATAGTAAAGGAAATTTGGACTACAATCTAGGTGATAAATAGGGTCAGATTTTTGGCTGGCAGTTGTCTTTTGCCAGGTACAAAGGTTTGTTTACAATGAAAAAAGAGGACAGAATACAGTTCAGTCAGATGTAGTTACCTTTTAAGGTTCAAAAGCTCTGGATACTCACCAGAACCTAGAGGTTTGTTTTGAGAGGGTTTTTTGGTTGTTGGGTTTTGTGGTTTTGGTGTGTTTTTTGGTTTTTTTTTTGGTTTTTTTTTTTAAATTTCCATCAGAATATTCTGGCTCTTTGCCGTTTAAGGGAGTGTGGTCTAAGGCAAAAGGTGTATGAGGAGACAAAGGAAAAAAAAAAAACTTTGCCATTGTAGTCACTTGTTAATGGTCCGTGATTAATGTGAAGCCCTCATTTATACTGCAAGAGATCAGCCATAAAGGATCTAACCTACAGTACTGCCCCAACCACCACCTTTGGTAGAATCAAAAAAAATAAAGGGACACGAGAGCACATTACTCTTGGAACATGAGACTATGAACATATACTTCTTTCTTAGTTAACACCAAGTGTTAGATGGAAAGGAGCTGGAAGACAAAACTGTCCTTTCAGAAATATGGCATTCAACTAAGCAGCACCAAACCCAGCAGAGTGGCAAGCCAGCCAAATCCAACGTCCAACCTTCCAGACACTCTTCTCAGCCTTCACGGAAGAAGGACTCCCACCGCCCATTTAGCCTTTCTAAAAAGTCTCAGTTTTCCGTTTTCTATGTTGAAAATACAATTAACAAATAAAAAGAAAGTACCACCTTCCTATGCATTGTTACTTTCGAGTTTCAGTGTGATTCCTATTTAGCTCCAACACTGGTGAGGTAGAGCTGAGGAGGAGATTCCTGAGCCACCAGGCATGACGATGCACTGCTTGAATAACCACCATCTGACATTCCCACTCGCTACAGGCAAGCGAATTTAGCAACAGCAGCTTCCGTGACCTCTCAGACATATGCCCTAACTATTTTAGTCTGCAAAGCTATAGCGCAATCTAAAGACTCAACTTTCCTGGAGAGAAATCTGTCTCCTGTTTCAGTGTGGATTCCCAGAATTTCTGTATCAGTTCTCAGATGGGGGCTGGACTCTAAAGGTGATTCACTTGAACAGATACTGGAAATAAATGTGCCACTGGAAACTAGGCTACAGACGTCCACTATCTGAGAGCTTCAATTAGATGTGTTGCTTCTGATCTTGAGCCTCTACGGTATGTGAAATATTAAGTGAATTGGTGCATATACATGTGGACTAATAAAGTGTAGCATTAGCCTTTTTAGGTTGCTATGCCACTGTGCCTGTCCTCTCTTCCCTAAACACACCTCACCCTAATATTTGGTTGTATTTTTCCACAGTGCTGTATTTCCCCTATGTGACAGCGTGTTTATTTTATTTTTCTAATACCTGCATAAATAACAGGCTTGAACTTTAATTCCCTCCCTCCTGATATCCTTTTCCAGGTCTTTTTTCCTCCCTCTCGTATGAACTCGTTTTAAGAGGAAAACAGAGTGTCAATAATTTTTCTTTCAAAACTACAAATGAATATCTTCTGCGGAACACAGAGGATTTCTTTGCACAGTTGCACCCAGGTTCACTTCGAAGGAAGCTCTTTTCACCAGGTTTCAGGCCACAGATGCACTTACCTTCCAAAGTCGCAGAGTTTTAGAACAGCTGTATCAGGGTCCAGCAAGAGGTTCTGTGGTTTTATATCCCGGTGGCAGATCCCAAAGGAATGGATATAGGCTAAACTCCGGAACAGCTGATACATGTACAACTGGAACACAGAAACATTGCATAAGGCGTGCTTTCCCAGTCAAAACAGGGTAAACAATTGATTTAGCACAAACTCTTAGAAGAACAACAAAATCAGTCAAAGAAGACCCTACTGAATGCACATTAGTGCTATGAAGATGGGCAAGGTACTCACATCCTTCCACACCCACCTTTTGCCACATACCCACACATGCAGTTTAAAATTGTTCATTTATCCATTCAAAAATGAGCACAATTCCAAAAGAAAATAATTGTGCTAGCTTTCCAACATTTATAAGTAGTGGTAGTCATAAAAAACATACACAAAATAAAGGTGTTTCAGTTTGCTTTATAAATCAGCCTCTTCATAGCAATGAAGTATTCCAGGTTATTAAAAAACCCAAAACCTTCTAAACAACCTGCCCCCCCAAACCCTAAAGAAAACTCTTTAGTTGATGAAGTTACGAACAACATTATTAAATGTTGCCCAAGGACTATGGTAGTGCCTTAGCCTGTCACTTGAATTAATCTCCCAGTTTCTCTTGGTGAGGGGACAGACTCATTTTAATTTCAAATCTCTGGGCAAAAAGGCAGAGAAAAACCAACTGTTCGGAATAATCTTATGCAAGGCACCGCAAACAAGTATGCTGAAGGAGAGTCTTCTCTGCCTCTTTTCCAAGACTGGCTAACCCCCTTTGCAAGGAGGAATAGACCAAGGGGAGACGTTACGAAGCCAAGAGCTTCACAGGGCAGGATTACTGGGCAAGGGGAGGATATCCAGCTGCTGGAACTACACGCTGTCGGCTGTGGAGAATAATGAGCTGCTGGATACAGTTCGGGTTGTAGAGCAAGTACAGTCATAAAGGCATGGGAAGCCCTGTTTCAAGGTTGCCAGGTTGTTGTCTTCGTTGTGTCCCCCACAAGGTTCCTCTTAAAATCAAGCTACAGGCAGGACATTGTACCGAAGATGCACCTCCACGCTTCCCTTTTCTAAGCACATTTTCTACACGTACACCTTTAACGGTCTGTAAAGCCGGGTGCAACTGCTAGATATTGATATCGGGTCATATTTGCTTCACTTTCACCACTATGTTTGTCTTTCCACTTTCTCTATCCCTCGTTTTTTTGTTGTTCATTTAGCAGGGAAAGTAGGAGCAGGAGGAGAATTGCTTGAATTTTGGCTCTAGGTCTTTAGTTTTCATGTTTGTTTCTGAAAACCGCAACTCTGCACAAAGAAAAGCAAACAAACATGTTTTCCGAATTGCCTGTTCTAGGCACGTTAACTCTGTATTGTGCAAGGGTATTGCAAAATAATGCAAAAGATTGCTCTAACTTGAGGAGTCAAGTCAACACATGCAGGATTTAGAAAGTATGCCTTTCATCTCCACACAGCAAACCCAAAACATCCAAGAATTTCTTACAGCATGTTAGAAGATACAAATAAGAATTAGCAGAAAGATACTAGAAAAGCTTCCCTGCAGTTCTTTAACAGTTTCTTTGTTACCCAGGGAAGAGCAGCTCTCTGCCTGCCTAGGTATCAATCAGAAGGGAATAAATAGGTCTGATCCAATTTTTGTGTAGCCAAGATGTCTGGAAAATTGCAAAAGCTTTAATGACATCAAGGTGACACGACCTTTTTAAATACAGGATTGTGAGAAAGGCTTGGCTTGCCAGAAAAATAAGAACAGCCTTCCAGGCTACCTGCAACGGGAAGTCCCAAGCAAGATGAAAGAGTTGAAGCAGAATTTTCTCTCAAAGCATAAGGACAATTTTTCCCAAATTCCCATAATGAAGAGCAATTAGGACAAGAGTACTGACAAAAGATACATAAACAATTTATCAAAAGTTAAGCTAACACATTAGGGGGACCATCTAACCTGAAGACATGCTGTTCCACCGACAGACCAGAGTGACCTCGCGATAGAAATTGTTACTACTGGATGATAAAGTTATGTGCTTTCTTAAAAACAGGCACCAATGCTGACTATTGTGGAGACATGCCATTTACAATTTATGCATATACAGTTATGGCACAACACTTCATTATTGGAATAATTACTATTTATAGCTTTCACCTCTGTAACTTTCATCTTCTTTCAATCAAATTGAAGTTTTTTCTTAAGCCCACCCTCATGTTAAGCATTACACTTTTAAAGAGGAGTCTGGAGAAATCAATATGTATCAGGAATATTTGTTGCTAATTTCCATTTAATGTTACCTGGGCGCCACGTTAACAAGTTAATGCCATGTGAAAACATGATCATTCACTAGCATGTGGATTGTGGTCACCGCAGTATACGAAATGGAACTACAAGACCCAGATGGATCCCATGTTTGACCAAAAAAAAAAAAAAAAAAAAAAAATTATTCCTTTTAACCACTTTGTAAAAGACAACAAAAAGACAACTCAAGTGAGGTTTTGAGGCTACAATGTGCATAAAAGTGTCTTAACCCAAGTAGCTCTTCAAGACAGGAGCCAATGAGCTCTAAGTGGGGACAAAAATATGCCTTTCATGCCCATAACAGAAGCACGTGAACTCTTATTCATATGCCAGGAAAAGGGGAAGATCACAGATAAGAGAACATTATTTTTCCTGACATCCTCTTTCAGTTCCTGACCTTTGTACTATTGTGTCATCATCACCTCAGGAAACCGAAGCTGCTCATCTGGCTGGTGTTAGTGTCTACCTAAGCTGCTTCAAAACCAAAACACTCCCCCCACACTCCAAGATTTTTGTAAAGCGAGAAATCAGGAGTGCTTGCTTTAAGCCTCTATTCTTCCTTCACTGTAACAAATAGTCATTCTTTTTTTTTTTCCTTGCCTCAAGGTGTACATGGTCCTAAAAATTTCAAAAAACTAACTATGTCTGAAAAGAGGTATCCATAGAGTCTATTCCTATAATATCCTTCTTCATCAACCATATCTATCAGTTACCTACCTTGACATAAATCATAGGGAGTGTCTGTTTGGCCCGACTATAATGTCTGGCAACTCTGTATACTGTTTCAGGAACATAGTCCAGCACCAAGTTGAGGTACACCTCATCTTTCTGAAAGAGAATAGAGGAAAAGAAAAAAAAAAAAATCAGCAATAGATTTGAAGCATGAAGTACAATTAAAGCATTCAGAGAAGCCAACAGGATGAGAAAGTTGTGGACATTTTAAGTACACATTTTTAGTGGAAGTATAAAGCGCTGCCAAACTGTCTTTCCTTTAGGCTTTGCACTTGTGCACTAATATTTAAGTCAAACTTCTGTTTAAGGTCACGTTAATTAATATGGTCTCCAACACAAGGCATTTTCTGATTATAAATGGGGACAAGGATATAATTGTTCTGCCCAGTCAATATTTTCATTAGGAGATATTTCAAGGTGACATATGCATCATTATTTGAAGCAGTCTATTAACTCATAAGTCCCTCACCTGCCAAAACCCAAGAAGTCCACATTTGAAAGTCCCAAGCTCACCCCCCAACAACTACACATCAAAAAAAAAGTTTAAAAACCCCGCATCTTTTAGAAATGGTACTTTGATCTTACTGAATTCCTAACTATTAAGGAATTAGTAATACATATTAACCATTTGTAGACAGTAAGCCAGTGTTAACGTTTGTAACCATTCTGTTCACATGCATTTTGATGTCCCAGTTATCTCCAACTTAAACATATAAACTTATTCATAGCAAAACAGAACAAGCCAAACCCAAAGACTCAAGTACTGCTTTTAATATCTAGGATCAGGTTAGAGGTCTGTGTGAACATAACACAGAGAAACAACCAAGTATCTTACGTATTCTGTAACAAAGTATCTTATTATAAATAAAGTATTTTATTATAATAAGATACTTTGTTACAGAATACATTAGCAAAGGAAAGAAGGAACAAAGAGGAATTAAATGAGGAGGTACTATAATCACAAGGTGCCTAACTGTGGAACTGAGAATTTTCAGCAGTAAAACAGGTCTTTAAAAGTCTTCTGATATTTTAATGCAGTCTTCTGCGCAAATCCTAGCAGGACTGTGAATACATTGAATGTTTGGGGTGGGGTTATAATTAACTATATCAACCTGAAAAATTATTTTTGAAAGCTAGGTGAATTACCCAGAAGTTACCTCTCCTGCACCTGCTGTATTAACAGCTGGATCTTTCTGTAGAGAAAGACAATACATAAAGACTTTACATGGACGGAAACAGTACAGAACTCCCAGGTCTTAACTGGAGTCCCTTGTCAGCAGCTCCACTGGCTAGGTATCTTAATACCCAAACCCAAACCTCGTTTAGCTATCGCAATTTAATAACATTACTGAGACTTAACATGTCACTTCAAGCACAGAGTGTGGTGTGTTATTCTCACAGTGCTCTCTTTTCCTTACCTGCCTCTGTCCTGCCTCAGCAAAGAGCAGCAGTCTCCAGTGAGTAAAGAAATAGTACATAGCAACACACACAGAAATACACACCTCGAATACACAATATGCAAAGAACTGGGTTTGTGTGTTGTTAGAAACTCAGAATTCAAGATCTCTGGTCACCGTTACCTGAAAATAAACGCTTGTATTTTCAGGACATTTTAATAGCTCTTACCAAGATCTCCTAATAGGCCAAGTCACCTTGCAAAGGCCCTGCCTGCATCACTCTTCCCTACAAAAAGATGCTCTTTTTAATATCATTGCTTAAATGACAGTGGTAGTTAACACCAGCACTAAGCAAATGCCAATGACCCAGTAACTTGTATCTGCTCTTACGGTACTTCTGCAACATAGACAAGGAGCAGCAGCCTCCGAAACCCTGCCTACGCTGCTGCCTCTCCCAGTGCCACCCCAGGAACTTGGTAACAACATGAAGGAACCAGGGTACCAGGCTGGAAAACAAACTTTTTGAAATGGAAGAGGAGGAACAAGTACCAGCAGCGCAGAGGAAATACCAGACCGCTCTGCAACTCCATGGATATGCAAATGTATGCAAGAAAACGATGTATTTTAGGACTTTCCCTTCTGCAACAAGAGAAGTTCGTATTTCCCTGACTCTCGCTTCAAGCCAACAAAAGTCCACCACCACCTCTTCTGAGGGCAGAGCTTTCAAGGTGTTAATTATAAAATACAGAAGTTAAATGGCCTGAAAAATCAAAGTTAACTTATGCCTGGTAAGGCAACCTGTACGCCAAGAGAAAACAGTCTCATGAGTGTGAATTTTTTGATTCAGTGGAGATAGAACCTGATGAATATGCTGAATGCTCGCCTCTTGGAGGATGGGAAAGTCTTATTGGTAAGAAGTCACTGCACAGAGCACTCTTTTATTGAGGTTGATTACTTTCATTCAAGGATTCATTTTCCAGGTATCAAAAGAATTTACATGAGAGAATAGAGACAGAAAAAAATGAGTAGAAATGGAATTATAGTGATTGCATTATCCTCTCATAGTACAAGTAAAAGGAGACATATGAAACAGTAATATATATGATCATTAAACCGTGTCTATGTTAATTCACAACAGCAAGTTTTGAGAATTACAGAACTCTATAGTTCATACCACCTTTCCTTCACTTTTCCTCCGTTTTTATTGTTATTTTATGTTGTGTTGGAAATGGGATTAATTCAATGGCATGACATAACACAAGCACAAAAAAGCTCAAGGCACCTGAATCGGAGAAACAGAGGTTTTACACTCACCCACCGATGCTTATGAATTTTAATGCTATCCACAGTACTTGAACAAACAACATGGGGTTTGCGTGGTATTGCTCCTGTGTAAACACATATCACACATCACCTAGAACACGAAAGCACACGAATACCTTTCCCCTAGCCAACGAAAAAGTTTTGATGTACCATTTGATGTACCCACAACTTTAATATGCAACTATAAAGGCAAGGCTTATGGTGTTGGCTGTATAAGTAGCTGCATATTCCACTCCTACCACAACCAACTGACACTTCAGAAGTGCTCTAAATGACTACTTCCATGAATTAAAGATGATTCAAGTGTTCTGACCTACCTCCTCCTGATGTCACCTGGCGCAAATCTGATAAACACTCAGAATACGGTTTTCAAGAGCCCTCACCCTTCTCTGTGAGCATGAACTGGATGAAAATAACATCCAAGTTACCTGGATTCCCCTGAACAAGATTCAGGACAAGCTAGAAAGCAGTCATGGCCTGACAAGCTCTGAGGATGATGTAACCTGGTTTGCCTACCTCACGCATTCCTCCTAAACACATATTTTTCCAGTGACCCAGATGTATTGCAATAGGAAACAGGGTTAAGCTCAAAGAGCTTGCCAAATGAGGGCAACTGCTTGAGGATCAAGCGGGAGGATCAAGGCTTATCTTTCCATTACAGGAAGCCTTTTTCAAACCTCACCACATATTCCACACATGACTTGTTTCCGCACTGCTGTTTCAAAATTACTGGGCTGGGAACAAACCAAGGTAACCTAACTGTCAGGAGCACTTCTAAAATGCCTCTACAGAGAGCAGAAAGTCCAGAGGAGACTGCATCACATAAATGACAGAAAGCAAACACATGTCATTAAATAACTCACTTCTTACAGACCTTAGGATTGAACAGATCCTTAGCTTTCCTCAGCAGGTCAAATGATAATGTGCATCCATGTTCTCCTGTGCTTGTTGCTAAGGTTATGACCGAGTACTCTTGAAAATAAAATAAAGGTGGGGGGCAGGGGGGAAGAGAGAGAGAAAAAAAAGTGGGGGAAGCCAGACACTGAAATACAGGATCAGTGTATTTCATTAGGATTTTGACTTTCGCAATGCGGCTCGTGTATCTGCAATTGCCTCAAATGTTAGAAGCTGCTTTTTGTCACCTGGCAGATAAATCCTCAGTTGACAAACACTGCTCTGAAGCAAGCCACAAGCAAAATAAAAAACTGCCTTGCCATTGAACTGCTCTGCACCTCCCAAGAACTGACAACGGTTGGGAATGCTTCATATAAGTAAGTACTCATATAGACTATGCCATAATAAGAGGCATGAGAAAGACTAGGACACAAGAGCCAAAACATTCTAGCAACTTAATTTTTTACTTTGTATCAGAAATCGGAGATAAACCAGGCTGCAAGTACAACTACTCTAGCACATGAGCATTACACATTATGTGGCTGAAGACTGAGCGAAATTGAAAACATCACCCTACTGACACGAGAAAGGCTGCATGGAGGACTCAAACTCCGCTTTTAACTCTTCTCTCCTCTTAAGTAATCTGTTTTAAGCACCATCCAGTTGAGCTTAACTGTGGCCAACATAAAGCAACAGCTATTGAATTCAAAGATTCACTCTTCTGGATTGTTCCTTGCAGGGAAAATACAAATATCCCTTCTATATCATCCTCCCCCACCTCAACAAACCCCAGATTAATCCTGAGTGGTTTCTACCAGCTTTCATTAATTTTTTTCATATATCACACACACTACATTTACAACGTGCATGTATAAACTGCAATCAACATTAGTCAGCCACAGTCCAAGTATTTCCCCTATTTACCACCAACACGATGATAGAAGCCAAGGAGGTCATACATGCCAAATGCCAGACTGAGGGCAAAAGGAAAAAGAAAATAATAATAATAAAAAATATCACAGGGTGTACTCTGAAGAATATGTCAGCACCTAGTAAGATGCTAGAAGTTCTCCTGCACTGTCAGTCCCACCTGGAATCTAAGGAATCTAGGATAAAAAGGTTAAGAAGCTATTCTGGGTACTCATTCTTCCAGGATGACTAAATTTACTGGTCAGCATTTGGAAAAAGTGATTAACACACTCATTTAAATTTTCATCTCCTGGCAGATCAGTGACAGTGCAGTGGTGGTTCTAGTGTGGTTTGCAGGTGGTTTTTTGCTTTTGTACTCTTTCTTTTTTTAATCCCGGATCATTTAATTGAGCTAGTTTTCAGATGGACTCCACATGATGAGCTATATGAGCGTAACCGAGAAGAAATACAGGAGTTTCTTAAATTAACTTTGCATTTGGAGAAATAAATGTGGAATTGCACTCTGAAGAAACTCACTTTACCTGCCTATTCAAGCTAAAAGCACATACATACATAAGCAATAAACATAAAATTAAGGAATATGCCTCCAGAATGCACTTCTCCTTATTGGAATTATCCCAAGGCATCAGTAGTGGGGCTATATGAGGTAAATAAGCCAGTCAGTTTACTCAAGGGGATCATGTTTTCTTTACCTTATGACAGCACCCCACGGATGATGTTTCAGAGGTAGGTGCTACACACAGAGCTGTTACTGACAGGATGGCAGCTATGCAAGGGTTCTGTCAAAAAGCACTGAGGGAGTTGGAAAGCAAGAAAACGGATTTTAGCATTTCACGTGGATTATGCCTTCTTTCAGAGTGTGTTATTTAAACACCAGACTGTCAGCATGAGGCAAGATATGCCCTTCACCCTGGCTTAGCCATCTAGATTTAGACAACATAAAAGGTTCAAAGTCACACAGTTTTTGCCCTAGATTCAAAAAAAAGTTATTTTACTTAAAGCTACAACCAGCATGCACTTTACACACGCTTATCAAGCGCCACGAATGACCCACCTTCCTTCTCTTATCTTGAAGGCTGACATAGTACCTTAAAGATACAAAGACTTTGGACCTGCTTTCAAAGACAAAGTGAGAATCTGCAGCCTTCCTCCTCTAACCACTGAGTAGCCATGATACACTGGAAAAATTTGAAAAAGCAAAAAATATTGTAGTTGACCTTATTTGTACGAAGGAATGGTGACATCCAGTGGCCACATGTGCCTGTTTTTATTTGCAGTTTACAACCACATCCGTTTCAAAACAAAGCTGTGGCTGCCACCAAAGTAAAGGAACCGTAAGCCTAGAGGTATAGCTGCAGTTTCACACAGGTAACTCCAGGGGGGTAAGAGCAGTTGAAGACTCAACTCCAGTGTTCAGAAAGATACCAATACTTTGTGTTAGTACTGCAAGTGTTGGGCAAAATATCTCCTTTCGTATCCCCTCACTGTTCATGACTGAGTTTGAGAACTGAGATCTGTCCCAAGACTTCTGTTCCTATACCTACTTGTCAAAACTTACCAAATTGTTCTGTAATGCTCATTACTCTTCAACATAACACAGTCTGATGTTGGTAGGAACTGTCAACTGGGTCAGCTGTGATGGTAGCTTAAGGGCAGAAGTCAAGCCTCCCAATACAGATCAGACTTAAGAACTCTCCTGGGTCGTCTTCTAAGACAATTGGTTTGCATTGTCTACCTTTGATCATTGAAAGAGTCTAGGTTATTAGGTGATGCACTAAGCCTTTCCCCTTCATATATATTAAAAAAAAAAAAAAAAAAAGACAGACATTTTCTGTCATAGTTTCCCCCTCTAAAGAGAAACTATAGTAAAGAAAAAGGTCACTCATGAACAGAATTTGGGTATGCCTGCCAATTCTTGTTTATTTTATGCCCTGTAAAGTCCTTAAGCTTTTAGCATACTTCCAAGGAGAAATATTTCTATGAAGTTGGAAACAGCCACCCAACATCTAAAAGGTGGGATTGATTTGTGATCTTTGACACAGGTGATCTGTGGATATTTGAACCACAGTTCCCAAGCAGGGACTGTGCCATAAGCTGGATGGAAGATGGCTGGAAGATGAAAATTAACAGACAATATTGGGATGACTTGGCTGTCCCTGCATACCTTAGCATAAAAGCGAAAAGCAGAATCTTTGGAGATTCACTGTTTTCTTGCCTGTACGCTACCTTCCAGACCTTCTGAATTGGGATATATCCATGACAGCATACTAGGCAAGATAATCTACAATAATCATTCAAACTATATGCCTGCCTCAAGACAAACAACACAAGCTGCTTTCCGTCCAACACGGCAAGATGAGAGCAGTAGCTAGAGCTGGTAGAGAAATGACTTGGGAACAGAAGAGTGACTAACCAGACGTATTGGATGGTTCCCTGGTCTAGAGAGAAATCACAGAGCTTCCCGTTTCCACTGCATGCATCTACCACGCTGAGGATCTAGCCGCTGCTGCCTACTCCGCCCTTGCAAAGCCCTACTGCAGGCAGACAAAACTGCCGTTTCTATTAACACAACCTACTCAAAACCAGACACTGCTTATAACTACAACTAAGGAAATTCCCAGCATGTTGCGAGCCCTAACAGCAGTAACTGATAATGATTATCTGATGACTGGTGCCCTTTTTGAAATGAGCTTGGCAGGCCTCAGGCAAGGACTACAGAGATACCAACATCACAAAACTCCTCATAATTGGCATTAATTGCTCCTTTGTTGACAGCACAGCAGATCTGCCAAGGATTAAATGGATCGTCGTGACTAAATTCATCTCTAGTGATAGCCCTTCAGCACATTACTAGACTGGTACAAAACATTCACATAGGCTCTGTCAATTCAAAGCTGGGCTCAAGGCTTTGTTAATTGAACTTTTTGTGCAAGATTTTTTTATTATTTTTTTTTTAAACAAATTCAATTAAGAAACCAAATGGTTCAACTACAAGTACTCCATTTTAACAAGGAACAGAACGGATGGTCCTCACGTGAGGACTCAGCTGTACACTCCCACAAGAAAGGATGGTGATATTCATGCCTCTTTGAAGGTAGAAGATATATCTCTTCCTAACAGGGATATGAACCTGGAGAAACATCAACCATTCAGCAAAGCCCAAACTTGCAAATCAGCCGGTTGCTCCCTTCCTCCAAATTTCTTCATTGCAGTTTAATACACTGCTGCCAAAGGGCACATGAGGTAGTGCACAGCAGCTTATAGATGCAGCTCAACATTTATCTCCTGCACATTTATTTTAAACCTCAGTCTAAGTCTATGGGAGTAAATTTCCATCCTGAGTCTGCATGGACTTTTGGCTGCATGCCCTTACAGCTATGGCTAAGTAAGACTAGAAATCAATTAGAGCATGCAGAAGGGCCAGCTCAGCCTCCAAAAAAGAGTCCGCACATTGCCTGTTAGTGATCTCTCTGTGCTTCCATATATGCTTTCTTTGACCCCTCTGAATACCAAGCCACCTTAAAGGGGAGGGGGGGGAGGTTTACATAACCAAAGATGCAATTACTCAACAAAAACTGTATTTACTTTCATATGATTTGATGCAGGAACAAATCTCTCCAGTGACTTCTCTTCCTCTTTTGGGCAAGGGTATGGATTGATCAGACTATTAAACACTCAAAAACATCCATACAAGAAAACCTGATAATTATGAAATACCACAAAGATCTAAACCAGAAATAAAGAGGAAAAAAAAAAAAAAAAAAAAGAAGGGGAGGGGGTAGGGATTAGGAACTCATTTCAGGTTTTACACAGCTGAATAATTTTACTCAGCAGCCACTGATTTAAGAAGTTAGCTCATGCTGTAAAACATTGGGGAATACTCTCAGCAAAGGAGCCAGAGGGATTATTCAGTATGTCCATGTCCGCCCTCCCTTGGAGCACGGCTTAAAAGGTTCTCAGCAGAATTAGGCTAAAAAAGACAGGCAGCAAGACCATCTATCTCCCTGTGCTTCAGTAAATCAACATCTACATTTATATATCACGCTAAACGCAAGGCAGTCCCTGAAACTGAGGAAAAGTAGCAGAAATCAAACCAGAAACGTACGCCTTCCTAATAAAGTCTGATCTCCCAGTGGCAAGCTGACAGGCGAACCAGGCATCTTGTTCAAGACCTTATCCTAACGCAGAATACCACAACTATCAAACACAGCAGAGTTGGCTAGCCCTGTAATTCTGCCAATTTTCTCCAAGGATTACCTAAAAACCAACCACAAGTCACAGAAATACAGCATGGAAAAGACTTGTGACTACTTCCACCAAGTGAATCTTCCATACACAATTCAGCCCATTATTTGGTTGTTGTTCTTTCCCCTCTGGTTCATTCCACCAGTTGTAATTACACATTTTGGACTACTGAAAAGCACATTACAGCTACAAAAGTCAGTGCCCTGTTATCAGATATCTCATACAGCTTCAGAAAAAAAAAGAAATCAGAATCTACTCTGGCAAATCCATTAAGGAAGAGTCTTTCAGAAGAACTGGGTTATCCAACAGGTCTGACAAATGTCTGTAAACTTACAAAAAAAAAAAAGAATTGAGGAAGAAATAGTTTATAGAGGCAACCTGAATGCCAAGACTGTCAACTGTCATGTTAATATATATTACATGCTCTCTTTGAGCTCTCAAACTAGAAATCATTAGTCAAACATGATTAATACGTAGTCAGTACTCAGAACAACTTTTTTATATATATACACACATACATATAAAGGTATAAATATACGTGTGCATACGCATGTATGTGCATATATATATACACACACACTCCTATACAGGATATAACTATATAAAGGAAATACAAATTCAAAGATGCTCAGACAAGAGGGAGTCACCCAGTCACAGAAAACAAGGGAGAAGAAATCAGCCAAAGCCATGTTTGATACAAGACTTTCATGCTGCTAAGGCTGGATTGCTTTTGGCAAAAGCAGGAAGGAAGTTTAAGTGAATGGGAAATATAAAAAGGAGAGTTCATCACAAGGAGAAAGGAAAGATAGGGAGCTCAAACACTTGAACCAGTTCCACAGATAGCTCCTAGAAAAAGCTCTACAAACTAGCTACAACTTTGATGCAGTTCAGGAATAGTCTTACTAGCAAGTATTATTTAGAACTGTTTTTCTATTCAGTGCTATTTTCTGTTGTTTCCAGTTTCCTAATCAAGAATTAAACCCCCCTGTTTTCCTAGAATAAAGCAAGTTTTAAGGTTGCCCAGTGCCTAAAAATGCCTAGCAATTAAAATGAACAAAAGTGGCTATTAGGCACATAGCTCTCAAAGAGTGCCAGTCTGACTGGATTTGGAGAAATCCTTTGAGGTACCTCTAAATCGAAACAGATTTAAGCTTCTCGGGTATTAGCCAAAACACAAAGAAAGAAAAGTCTCTGGGCTGAGAGACACTGGTGTCAGGCACCAGGGAAGAAGGGAGAAGTCTAAGGAACGCTCCAGCTGGAAGAAACAGGTGGAGTGACCACAGCGGCACAAAAACCTTTATGCAAGAAAATGCTTGATATATAGGTATCAAAATTAAGTTCATTAGTGAACCATTTCATTAAACAGATCAGCTGTATAATAGTTACCTCTGAAACTTTCCCATCAGTACTAGACTTGAGTTAATTAGCATAAACACAGACTAATGGCAGTGGACTGTTAAGTTCTTCATGCAGACAGACAACAATTGCAAGCCCCACTCAACACTATGCCACTGCACTCTCTGCTATACGTTTCTTGGATTTTTACATTGCTCTTCCCGTTAGACTTGGCTTCAAGAATTGCTTTATATAAAGCTCTGGGTACCTAACATCTAACTCTGCAACTGTTCCTACATGTCCTTCCTGGTTACCAGTGGGACATGACACTTCTCTCTTTTCCTCCACTCTCCAAAGAGTCAGCTTGATTATGAGGGTAATAGGAAGAAAGAGACTTTACTGCTTCCCAAGCTGACAAAATCAGGAGAAGAAACATTATTCTTCCTTCCCGGATGAGCTTCTGAACACCAACTTGCTGCTCTCTGGAGCTTTTCCCAAACAGCAGCCAACAAACTCATACGCAGTTATCTTCACATGCTGCCACCTACGTGGAAATATTTGCAAGCCAATTACGTATCATTTTGTACTGAACTGCAAAGAGACCTTGCAACCTGAACTGCAATATTAGGCTGCTGATGTTCTGCTGGGTGCACCTTTGCCCTAGGGACTAGTTCACATTTGTCCCATTTTGCAACAAGGTAGCAGTGGAAATCTCAAAGGCACTGAGCAGAGGCATGAAGAGAGAAGAGCAGAAAGTAATCCTAGAATCACAGAATGGTGTGCGTTGGAAGGGACCTTAAAGCTCATCTAGTTCCAACCCCCCTGCCATGGGCAGGGACACCTTCCACTAGACCAGGCTGCTCCAAGCCCCATCCAGCCTGGCCTCGAACACTGCCAGGGATGGGGCAGCCACGACCTCTCTGGGCAACCTGTTCCAGTGCCTCCCCACCCTCACAGTGAAGAACTTCTTCCTTACATCTAATCTAAATCTACCCTCTTTCCATTTAAAGCCATTACCCCTTGTCCTATCACTACGTGTCCGTGTAAAAAGTCCCCCTCCAGCTTTCCTGTAGGCTCCCTTCAGGTACTGAAGGATGTGAAATGAAATAATGTGAAAGAAAGCTTCTCACTGAAGCATTAAGATTGACTGGCCATGGATAGAGACTGCGTTTAAAAAAAAAACCCCAAAACTAATGTTGCCAAGAATCAGCCACATGGAGGTGAAACAGTAAAGTGGAAAATGCAGTCTCAAGCTCAACATCAAGTTAAAGATTTCCAAGAGTTTTACTCAAGTTACTGTTAAACAAAGGCTCCTGGAACAGTGTTCTGAGAAGTTTTCACACTTCCCCTGTTTGCAGAAGGTTTCTAAAAGCCATTAGATAAGGCAGTTGTCTTCTGCTCCTCTCATGAAATTCTACTTAACTCTAGCCAAACTACAAGCTGGTTAAAAAAGCAAGCAAAAAATGAGCACAATATAGTTTAAAAACCTACGCTGCGCTACCAACAAAACAGCAACAGCCATATAACACTGGAAATGCTTGCTATCGCCAGGCAAGGGTAAGGAAAGAAGGGGAAAGGCTGATCTAAAAAAATAATAAAAAAGTTAAATCACATTCTCCTTGATTCCTGCAAAGTGATTGTGCAAGCTTTCCATAGGCACAGGCAAGGCACAGGGCCAGGTCCCCCCCCAAGCACCTCTCAAGACGCAACAGAGCTCCTCCAATTACCTCTCTGTGCACTGCACAAGACGGCAGCAACCTGCCACCAAAAACTTATCTTGGAGATGTCAAATCCTTCTCTAGCTCCAAAGACCATGAAGTGGGTGGGTTGCCTCTCCCATTCTGTTGACTCACTTTGTGACAACAGCACTTAATAGCTTTCCAGTAGCTACCAGCTCTCATATACAGTCCTTTGCAACATTGTGGACACATGTATACTAGCATTTAAAGACAACTAAGGATGTAATCTGCTTTAAAAAATGAAAAACTATAACATTTATATAAATGATCATATAATTTATATAAATATTTATAACTACATATAACAAAAAAATCAGAGGAAGTTCGGAAGGTCATCTAGCCCATTTCTCCACCTCACAGCTTACATTAACTCCCATGCAGACCAGAAAGAGTCTGGCTTTTTTTTTTTTTTTTAAAAAAAAACACAACACTTCGACAGCCCTGCTTTAAGCATGAGGTTGGACCAGATGCCATCTTGAGGTCCATTTCATCCTGAATTCTCCTATGATTCGTAAGATCCTGATACATACATAGACAAGGAAGTTGTTATAACTTCACATTAAAACAAAACCTTGTAACCCCTTTTTAAAAAGCCCAAGGAATTTTTATATTTAGACTGAAAGAAAACATAAAAAGCAGTGTCTACTTCTTGAGATTTAGTAAATACAGCTATTTGCTCCTTCTGGAGCATAAGCATACTGACAAATGCTCCAATCACACGATCATACATTATTCTCTCCTCTGGTCTTTGAAACTCAGCCTGTACATGGAACAGACGCACAAGGAAGGGGGGACAAGCATGCAGACCCTGGGTCTGGGAAAAGTCACAAGTGCTTTAAATCTACAGTGCTTAACGCTGAATCCTAGAAAACATACCTGCAGGTATGGAAAGGTAGTGCTAGAATGTACACATGAAGCCCAGCTGTACACCACTATATTAAAAAAAAAGAGGTGGTGAGTATCCAAATCTGTTATGCTGTTGTTGTGCTACACTAATAACACTACTCCTCACGGACCACACACTTCCATAACCAAAAAGATCTGCTCCAACGTTATCTGCTGGGCACCACTATAGCATTTTCTCAAGGTTATCACGTCTACTATCTTCACACTCCTGTCTCTAGAAATTCAAACAGTTCAGTTATACCCCAGATGGTTACCAGGAGGCTTTGCCTTGTTTTTCATTCTTACCTTCTCTCCACTAGAGTAGAAGAAATAACGCAATCGGACAATGTTACAATGATCCAACTTTCTCATAATCTGGAGCTCTCGGTTCTGAAACAAGAGAAAAGCAAACAATTAAGGAAAACTCTTTTCTCACAATGAGTACTGTAACGTCTTAATATACAGATACAGGAGCTGACAAAACTATGACCAAAGAACAAGTAAAGTTGGAAAGAGGCAACAGCTTTCACATGTTTATTAGTCTTTCTTCCAATTACTTTATCACTGAGAATATTGATATCTTTGAGAACATTCTCCTTCTAAAATAATGGTCCACATTCCCTCACAAAATCCAAGAATTACCTACCTACTTTACCAAAGTTTCAGTGGTAAAAGGCAAGAAGACATTTAACTTTCCATTTTTATTTCCTGATCTTACAATAATATAATATATCAGCCAGAATGGTTGGAAGCCTATCCCCCTTGAATACTGTAAAAATAATGTAAACAACGTAAAAGCAAACATAACATTTCCACCTACATGCCTGCCTTCTTCCACACTGCAGAAGAGGTTTGTGATGGAATATAATTTCCTGTACCATTCTCTTGGCAATACCAACAAAAAGCACCTGAAATTGAATAGGCAACTCAGTTCCCACTTTTATTCAACCAAGGTTTATGCAGGTTTAGGCAGACAGAGTAACAGTGTTATTTTCCCATTTTGTATCAACCCAAAAAAGCTGTTAAAATAAAATCAGTTCATTACATGCATGGTAAACTGGGGACTTTACTGCAATATCCACCATAACTGAGCCCTAAACAAATGAGGGATTTTATAGCCTAACAGATAAAAATAAGTGAAATGTTGAATTGCAGGTATGAATAAAAAAAAGCAAGTAAAATTAGCACAGCTATGTTTTTTATACTTCATTCCACAGTTGTTGCTACGATACTCCTTTCTCCTATGGTCACATTTACACATCACTGTTTTTCCTTCCTCATTTACTATACAATCTGCAGCTTCAAACCCAGAAGGTATTCCAATTTTTACTTAGATCACAGGGTTGCTAATTATGCATCCTAACTAGCTAGGACCAATACACTAGACCAATACTCTAGTCCTAGTAGCATCAACAACTCTGGCCAACGTCAGGAATATTTGGGAAGAAAACTCTTTAGCCACCACCCATTCTGATACTGAAATGCACAAAGCTAACACCTACATTGTGCACTGCTGCTGTTGAAATAAGGATTTCGTATCCTATGTGTATCAGAGGGTCACTTATGGTGCCTATCATTATGATTAAAGCTTAACGAACTCTGCAAGAACGACTCAGAGCTTCTAATGTGAAGATGGCTACGAACTCTGCTTTTAATTCCTCTAAGCCATATAGCCTTAAAAAAAGAGAGGTGTTAGATAGGATGCAGTATCATTAATCCTATCATCCCTGCCACCCACCGACTGAAAAAATACTTCAGTATTAGCCAGCTCTTCACAAACACGAGTGACATCTCGCACAATTATCAGCTGGCAATAATCCAGCCAGTAGTTAAGGAGAAAGCAAGTCCTTCCCTGAGCCTGCCCAGCTTCTGAAGAGATTAAAGCGTAAGTCTGTTAGGTGCACACCATGACAGGCCTATTCTGTCCCGAAGGATGAAGAGAGAAAGTCAGAGAACACTGGGAGAGACCTTTGAGGCTTTCATGTATCTCCTGAAATCCCATGGAGTGAATTTGTGAAAGAGGAATACAGGCTTCCTCACATAACCTCGTCAACAGCCCTCACGTATCACAGAGAAAAGCGTTCTCCTAGTAAGAAGAGGAGCTCAGATATTGTCCGCTATTCATTCTTTATTAAATGCTATCCAATAGAAGTCACTTTTGAGAGTCATGGCTGGGGTTCCTGTGACGCATGGCACAGTTCAGACTTCAGACCGACAAAGACCGCGTCCTCTCGTCCTGCCTGAACCACGTGCTGGCTCCCTGGACTTTACAACCTGGGGCAGATTTCAACTAGCGACCCAAAGTAGGGATGGCTGGAGATCCCATCAGTCACCGAAACTCCATTATGAGAAGAGATTAATTTCTCTAGTTGGCTTTTACAGTGCTTAACAGCGTTACTAGAGGACTGAACCTAACACTGCAAGCTCCAGCACCTCAACCAAAGTCCACCTGCAATTCATAGCACAGTGTAAGGGAAGTCATTTCTTCTTCTCTTTCTCCCACTGGCTGGGAGATAGGAATAATACCTTTTATCTCATGGATTTACTGGAAGAAACACGAATACACTAAGCATTAATGTGCAAATATTATTTTGGCAATATCTCTTCTACCTCCTTGAAATAACCATATATACTCTAAGGTTATTCCTTCATGTTCTTTAGATAGTATGTATACGCTGATCGGATACACTGGGAAAAAAATAATCAGAAGTTATTCTAACACTAGGCTGAAGTTATATTTATAGCTTAGGATCTCATCCTAGCACAAGCACAGTCTGTGCCCACTTTGATGCCTTCCACTCTGATCCATCTCCTTCTGCTCTCATCCTGACCATCTGCTGCAGCTGCACAAACAGTGCTTCGAGAGGTGCTAATATCAGGGATAACTCATAAACCAGTTACACAGTAACCTATATCTCGCATCCTGTGACTAGACATAAGGCAACAAATTTAAACTGTCATCTTTGTCAAATAGTCACCTCGGCCATCTTAAAACCAAGCTGACTTCTAATCACCACTCCCTGGTGGAGATAAAACTCGAAATACTCCAACAGTTGCAAAGCTCAAATTGGATGTGGTGGGGAAACAGCTACTGAAGTTCATGTAACAGAACGATGCTTTAAAGAATTCATTTTTTTCTCACATGAATACTTCGAGTAGTCTCACTTTACCATGTATTTCCCTGTATACATCTTAAATAACTAACAGACTTGTCACATTATAATGTGGGCTATTAATTACTGGTGCACAAATGCACGGGGCCGGGGGGGGGGGAAACATATCATAAACTGGGAACCTTTAGTGAAGTGAACAGTGACAGATGTCCTACACCGAGTACAAGAGAGAAAATGCATGGCTAAATAGAATGCAAACTAAAACCGTTTAAAAACATGCCGATGAGAAAGGCTGACAGTGCATGATCAAAATACAGAGTGGATGAAAACATAAAGCTCGTGCTTATCCTTAACTCATCATTTTTGTCTTCCAAGACACATGGATGTAAAGTCAAAGACTCAAGGAGGAAGTTGTTATTCTTTCCTGTTCTCCCACCCATTCACATGAAGAGAAGGGTTTAGTTTTCTTACTGAATGAAAGTACCAGGCCTGGTAAGCACTGAAGAAAGCAATACCCTTCAGCGCCAGCCTCACCGCAGGAGAGGACCCAGCAGACTTCAGTTCACACGGAAACACAGAGCTCCTGCAGCACACATTCCTCCAAGAAGCTGCAAACCAACAGGACTATGAACAGATTACTCAGCAAATTTCTGTTGCAGTTTTGATTTCTTTATCCAGAATAATTTCTTTACCCAGAAGGCAAGGGGCTGCTGACACACAACTCCAGAAGACTGCTTTACCACCACTGCATTTGAGCCCTTCTGACTACTGAAGCAAACCCAACGTGACAAAACCCTGGTCATCACTTCTGAAAACAACTTTCCTAGCCCAGACTGCCTAGATCTGTTCATTATATTGAAGAAATCTGGTTGCTCATCAAGGTTGAAGATTTGGTTAAAGATTGCCAAGACAACATCAGGTTTATAACTTCAAAGCGTAGCCAATAAAGCTCGTGCATGAAGTGTCATGCATCCTCTCCAAAGCTACAACCCCAATTCCTCAGAGCTGTGCGAACGCTGCAGCTGCTATAAAACCATTAAAGCAAGATCACTTCTGCCTCACTACTGTAATCTGCTATTACAGATTAGGATAACCATCACCCCCCCGCTTCCCTCCCCATCCAGAGATTTCTTGAGCTGTGTCAGTTAGCATTCATCACCCCTAACACCTGGATCTTTGCCTTTCCACCCTCCCCTACTTCACCCCCCCTGTGCCGCCGCCTCCTTTTTTACAACGGGGGATAAAACGACTGGATCATCAGAGATGATGCCTTACGGACTTGCAACTTCCCGAAATGAACAAGAGCAAATGAAGGTGGAAGGTTTTGTACAGCTCATGTCAGCATGACATTATCAATATATACCCAATGAAGTGTAGAAATATCACCTGGATCCAGTTCAGAAGAGAATTCCTTAGAGTTTCCTTAGCTAAAGGGCATGCTGGGTTTTGATTTTTTTTTTTTTCTTCTGAAATGCTTGTTTAAAGTCTCAACAAGGTTCTTTGAGGATTATGTTCAAAGCAGATGAAATGAGAGAAATTATAAATTTGTATTTTTGCCTTGTGTCACACCAAGGACATGACCTGGTTCTTGTGAACGGGTAAGATTGTGTACATCTTGTCCTTTTAAGAGAGGATCTCTCTTTGATGGAAAGGCAGGATAAGCTACCAATCTATTTCAACAAGCAACTTCAGCAGCGGTCTTCTTGCTTAAATCAAGCAAGGCCAGCAACTAAACTTAATGCTCATTTTTGCACTTTTTGAACTAAGTTTTTTATTCTTCTTGGGGTAATACCTTCAAATGCTGAAGCTCAGTATCTCGTGTTCTTCTATCAGGTTGGGAAAACAGAAAATGAAGGGTAATTGTAACATGAACTCTGGCATTATAGATAGACGGAAGCAGCACAGGTAGATCCCAACTTCTCAGTATACGCTCAGTATACACGTATAATGTGTAACGTTACTCAGTATACACGTACCATGTTTACAGCTCCCTCCTTTCTCCTGCTTCCATCATATCTTCTCCACTCTACCACATTTCTTGTTGTTCAGTAAAGGTTTTCCCACAGCGAAGAACCAGAGCAGGCAGCCATGAGCAGGCCAAGTTGGGGAAGAAACTTGTTTCCAGCGGGAGGCATAAAGGCAGTGATGAAGCAGCAAGGCTTGCTTTTTCTTCCCTCTGCTTCCTTCCACTTGAACAGCCCGAATGACTTGTCACCTCCACTCACCTTCGCCTGCTGCACTGCCGAGCCTGCCCAGAGAACAGGCTCAGGCTGAGGCCCTGAGAGATTTAAAGCATTTTCATACGGCAGGAAGAAGCCTCTTTATCCTGACTGTCTCCCACCACAAGAAAAAGGCTGGACTCCAAGCACAGGGCAGCACACGCATGCTGACAAAGGTCTTTCAATGGGATCCTAACCAGCTACACTCAATGCCTCGCAGAGACAGCTGCTTGCAGAACATTTGAGCCATACCTCCTAAACTCGGCTTTGTAAAATATACCGAGACAAAACACTCCAGACCATAGAGGAAGCCACTGTACTACTCCCCGTAAGCTGCCTGTGGTACAGAAATAGCACCTGACAGGTTACCAAGGGGTAGTGGGATCACCAAGATCAGCGTATTTTCACTAATATTGTTACTAAAGCTCCAATCCTAGTATGTCTGGTTTATCCTAAGCTTAGTAGTACAGACTGCAAAATAAAAGCTGTACCACTTCTCTAAAAATTCCAGAAGCTGCCTGACCCATTCCTCCAAAGGTGGATTTCAAACACCACCAATTGCAAGGCTACTTTTAACACTGTCTTGCTGTCAGCAGAAGTAGTACAGAAATTATTCTATGGCTCTCAGAACTAACTGCCTTTCACATGTATATGATAATTCAGGCATTTTACAGAATAAAGGCTAATTCCTACATTCTTCTGTATTTGCCCCAAGCTGTCACTGAAATAAATAAGTGCTTGGAGGAAAAAGAAGTGCGAGAGGGGATTTACTATAGAGGCCTGGGCTGGGAATCTGCCCATGCCAGTCATCAGTAGCCAGCCACCCATGACAAGTCTGTTTTGTAGGCAAGCAATTTCAAGCAGAGATAAATGTCAACAGGGATCAGAGTTTTTCTCATTTACATTTGGGGTGCAGGTTAAGACAAAGCCCCAGTCTCTCTCTCCTGCCAGTGACAGTGTATTTCCAACACCAGCAGATCTACGTTGGGAAGGTCTCCATTTTTAGCACACCTGTTAGTTGCAAACTAATACAATTACGACCTTTAATCCAGAAATATAGGAGAATACCAACAAACGAATACTGTTTATTAAATATCTGTATCTATGACATACCAAGAGCTGTAATACCACAACAGCTGCCACCCAGTTAGTGCCGGTCCATCAACGATTGTTAAATACTTGCAACCCAGCAGACCTAACGCAGAGGTCAGAAAGTCCAGATATCTTGTCCTGCTCCAACCTCTACCGCTGTAACACGTGCGTGTGCCTAGAAGCAGCTTTGAGGGTCAGCATTTGTAAAAGTACTTGGACTTCTATCGTCCAAAAAGTCCTAGCGATGTAGGTACAATACTAATTAATATATTGTTAACATTTAAGGCTTTCCTAAGGGGTGGGAAATAAAAATAATAATAAAAAAAAATAAATCCACGATAGCCATCAGCAGTTCACAGTACAAGTATAAAATCGCTCCTTTAAATACTCGCACCCCCCACCCCTTCCTTGCACCTCTTCCTGCCTGCCATTCATAGGAATCCCAACTGTCCTACAAGGGAAAACCCAAACGCTAAGTGCCCATACAACATGAGATAACGAGTTCGCACGTACTGTGCCACGCAAGCGGGACGAGCAGAGGAAGCCGTGGGGGGGGGGGGTCCAAGATCCAGAATGCTTGTGCATACATTCCTGTGCAACCCAGTGCATTGCAGTTGCATCATGCTCTGTTTTACTACAGAACTAAAAGCGAGGCAGAGGCTTCAAACTCAGCTTCATTTCACTACCACGTTCCGCAACGCCGCCAAACTTTCCACTATTTGTCCTCGCGTAAAAAATCTGATAATTAAGATCCTGAAGCAACAAACGACGGAGACACACAGCAGCGTTGCACCGCAAAGTGTTTCTGAAACACTGGCCCGCGAACACCCAGCAAGAGTCAGAGGTGCAAAACACATGCGTCAGCTGTATTCTAGCCAAAATTTATTACTGAGCACAGCGACCTTCAGCCCTGGCGCGGGTACAAGATCAGGGCAAAAAGCGTCGGCTCCAAATGCAGCAGCAGCAGGCAGGACCTGCCTGAAGAGGCCAGCGGGCAGAGCGTGCTGGGCTGGAGCTGGGGCCGAGCCAGGACGAGCCGAAGGCGCAGGGTTCAGGCCAGCGTAGGTGGGGCCACCGGCGCTCTCCCAACCTGCAAAGCCATGATTTATGACAGCTTGACTGAAATTAGAGAGCGGACAGGGGCAGCAGGAGGAAAAAACGTGCTTGAAACTAAAGCTCTAGAATAATGAGTGAAGCAAAAAGTCACACACTCGCCTCAAATGTGGGCTAGACTTCATTAACCCCTTAAGAACTAGACAGATTTGAACCCCAACCATGCAGTAATGAGCAGGCTGACAAAGGCGTACTGGATGAAAATCTGAGATACCAACGCACACCTTGTTTCCACTCTGTTAATTCTTTTTAGTGTATTACCACCCTCAAACTCAGGCACTACATCCTTTCTCGCAAAGGGACTGTGTACTTTGAACTTCCTAACTCTTCCCCTAGGCAGTCAGCAACAGCAAGTGCCATATTATGTCATCTCCAGCCTGCTCTTGCCAATGCAGAACACAGTCCCTAAGCAGAAAACTTGAGCAGCATACAGCTATTACACATAGTTTCCTATAACTGGAGACAGAAATGGCTTATTTGTGTCCTTAAGAGAACATACAACAAGCCTCTATCTCTTGGGAGAGCAAAAGAAAAATTCTGACTCTTCTTTCATTTCCTCCCTGTATCTCAGCAGTTAATCGAAGGGTGGAAGCCAAATTCTTCGTTAGCTACTTGCTGCCTTTTTGAATGGAAGTAGAGTTTCAGAGCCTCTCAGCGACTTAATACCATCTCTAAATTCCTGCCAGCTCAGGAAGCTCAACACTAAACTTGGAACGCAAAGTGATTTCCAGCATCGTGTCACTTCTAGACCACAACCTGAAATTCACTTAAACACTTTCCAGTGTTTGTTTCACATATTGTGACCTGAAGAACAGCTCGGTTCTACATTTCAGTTCTACAGCATCTACCCCGCTCTGCCAGCGGCAAGTGCAGATGCAGCAGGAATTACAGTGCACCCAAGAAAAAAGATAAAAGTTAGAAAAACAGAACTAGGTCTGAAACTCAGAGAGATGGTTCAAGTCCATTACAACATTGAAATAAAGTGCAGGAAGGAGAATAATTGAAAGGAAAAGTATTTTCTAAAAGGCAGCCCTATGCTTTCAGAGATAACAGCCATTCTTTTTCAGCGGTAGCACAGAGGATCTCTGTTGAAAAACTCTCACAGTAAAAATAATTTTCCTTTCATAGGAACAGCAGACATTTTTCCACATGTTTTGACTTTTAACTCTTCAACTATGAAGAAGTAAGTATAAGAATGCCTATAACATCAGTCCCCAGGGAGTCTGCAACATCCATAGAAACTTACACCTGCAATCACAACCGGAACAGGTTGCAATTAATCTATTAATCAAATAAGTTCCAATCTCCCACGGGCATAAGACATTTGCTGGGTTGCTAATCACTATGTTATTAAACATTAATGAAATGCTTTATTACTCTCGGCCTTCTCTTCTTACATATGATGCAGCAGATGTTTCATGCAGACAAGATTCCAAAGGACTTGCAAAACAAAAATAATTTCTCCTCGGCCTCCAAACAAATTTTATTTAATTTAGGCAACAGGTAAGTGCTGCCTCCAACGTTTATTTTTCCTTTGTCCCAGGACTATTGCTACATGACACAAAGATGTCTGATGCTTGAAGTCACTAGGGGCTTTAATTTCAATCCAAATGTAAATTTCTGACTCCCTAAAACCTTAGAGGAAACATCCAAATTCAAAGGACACAAGAAAGGGAAACGACAGTTGAAGACTGAGCAGGGAGCAAAGGGGGAGTGGAACTGGCAAGTGGAATTAACTGCCTGCAGATGATTATTTGCCAAGCAGAATTAAATCTTCCAGAAGCACGAGTCTTAATAATGAGCTCCCAGATGACCAAGCTTTTAAAAGGTTACACATTCCCTGCTGAATTCAGAGGGAGACTGGGCAGCTCCTCCTCTGGAGGCGGGGGAATGGGAGAGGAAATTGGCTCAACTCCAACAGTGAAGTTAAAATAGGGACTTACACTCCTTACTTTATGCACTTATACAATAAGCCTTTCTCCCCAAATTCCTGGTAGGTTCCCCACCCCCTGGTTTGGTAAATTTGTTGTGAGCAAATATCAGTATTTACTAGCTAATGCTATAATTCAAAACCGCCACATGTGAACGTCAGCCTAAAATAATAAATACCCTACCAAATTTCAGATGACAGCCACACATGTATAAGAATGTTTCAACACTCATTCTTCGTAGTTTTATATATAAAAACAATTCAAGCTTCCCCAAATACATATCTTCATATTAAAAGGCAGCAGCACATTCTTTTGGCAGCTGCAAAATTATTTCACCACTTGACCTTTGCTAGATACAAGAAATTTATCATACACTTGAAAGGGAAAGCCAGCTATGTCAAAGTACAAATCCGCTGTAAGCTACTAGAAGGGTTAGTGTTCGAGTTTGATAAAACAGGTTATCAGACTACTTGCTTGAGGTTTTTTTTCCTTAGTCAGCACTAATGCTTTTCAAACACTGTCCTGTTTTTCGAGAAATCATTTCCTTAGGCTAAAGGTGTCACAGCACTGAAATGAAAAGATTTGGAAATTTTCACATTCACTTTTAGCCTAAACTGCCCCAAAAGAAAGAGTACAGAGAAAAAGAATAAGTTTTAGTAACTATTTGCATAGCAAAGCGTGGGGTTTTATGACAAATTTTAAAAGCAGAGACACAACACTATGGTTGGATTCACCATTTAGTCACATGACAAAGTAATAGGGATCTCCAAAAGAAAGAAAGGAGCAGAGAGAAATGCTTTCGTGTATCAGGTTAGCACCGTGAATTTTAAGTGGCACAGGTTAACCACGTTTCAAAAGGCTACACTACCACCTCACGGGCTTCTTATCTCAGAGCTTCCCAAGGCCCAGGTCCAGCTGGATCAATGCAAGGCAGGGGCGACTTAGCTCCCATGAAGCCCAGTCCTTCTTCCCCCAGTATCTGCAAAGATCTAGCAATGTTATCGATTCAATTGCTCCCTTTTCTGACTGGGGTAAGACAGCTCTGAATTTAAGCCTACCCCGGGGTAAGTGTCACAATCAATGTCTTCGGAATATGTTGCAAGGAGTCAGCCTCCAGGCCCTGATTCATGAACAGCAGCAGCTTAAACTCAGAGGGCAGAGGTAGCCATCTACACCCAGCCGCCCAGCCCACCCTTCTCCTCCAAGGTGCTACTATCCCTGCAGCTAGGACACCTGGGTGGCTCATCGGACACCAGCCTGCCATCCAAAGCACAGAGCTTACCAGAACAGAGCTCAACACATACGCTAGGTTGCAAACTGTGGTGGTTCAAGAGCCGATGCACAGCTGCTTTGAAGTTTTTGCTGCAGGGGCAGCAAGAGCAGTGGCCATCTCATCTGCCACTGCCTGCAAGTCCTCTCTCTTCAGCTCTTTCAAGCATCCACTCACTGGCCTCACTGCCAGATATTTGGGCACAACTACAGAGTTGATGCTACGCCAGCAAGCGTTCAGGAAAGGAAAAGCAAAAAGCTGAAGTTATAGCTGGGAACGTGGGCAGTAGTGACACTGCCACTGTATAAGAGGTGTAGCTTCGGGAGCCTCCTGGCTTCCACAATAAAATGAGAACTTGCACATAACACTGTGGCAAGTAAAGAGAAAGAGAACTGGTGAAACCAAGGGACTGAGGGAACAAAGACGACTTGGTCAGACCAATCATCTTGGCACCATATCACCCAACAGTTCAACAACAGCCATCACTGGATGCTTCCAAGGAAGGCTCAAAAAAGCTTAGTTCCTAGTCATCTGGGACGCTAAAACCTGAAGACATCAATGTTTAACCTCTCTTACCAAACTTGCAAACAATTTTCACAAACGCATTTGTAAAACGTAAGACTCAATGACTTTGTGACACTGTGTGCAAGTCAATCACATAAACTATGTCAGAAAGCATTTCCCACATCACCTACCACCTTTTCAATGGACTACACATTCTTTTTTGTTTAACATACAGTACTAGAGGAGATTCTTGTAAGGTAACTTCATTAAAACATCTACTGTTAGTAGTCAGGCGAATTGCAAAACCTTTCACTGACCTTGCCATATACTTTCCACTACAATAATCTTATTTTCCATAGTTTAAGGAGGTCTCCTGCTGCATACATCACACAGAACAGACATACTGTGGGGATGACGTGGCGTTGAGTAATGAAAGGAGATTTGGTTTTAGGACCTTTGCCTCATCTATTACAAAAGGAAAAAGCTCTGCAGGGGCTAAGGTGAGGAACTGCAGAAACAGCAGAACGGTCTTCTCAGTCATAGCACTTTAAAATGCTTTATAGTGAAAAATGGACTGGAATCTACCACTAGTACATAGATTAATCCACATTAACAGGTTTATCCAGGAAGCTGTTATATCTGTTTTACTCTGCCCAGCTCAATATTCTGAAATATTGAGCAATCAAATACACTTGAGCGAGATCAATAGGAGCACTGACATTCACACCTGTCAAAAAGCCAAAATTGGCCTCTTCTGTCCTATATCCACTACATAAACAGCTGGAAAAAAAATATTCCCAATGTCTGCACTTTAGAAGTCACATCAGGAGACAGAATGTGAGATAACCAAGACAGAGGACCTGTTCTGGCCCAAGGTATCTTGCAAACACCACAGGTAGTGAGATGGCATCAGCTTGACTGGGCAGGAGTCCCCTGCAGGCTACCCTATTTCTCACCAGTTGCCCTGCTTGTCCTCCCTAAGCATGAAATTTTATTTGCACCAAATTCAAACTATGGACAAATCAGGTAGAAAATGTGCAGTTTTGACTAGATGGAAGAAGTATTTCTGCTCTGTATTGAAAAAGCTAAATATGTTCAGAGGTATAAGGAACATGAAAATTGGTGACATCCACCTGCCAAACAAGCCAGGCCCATCGTTACCCCCAGATTAAGTTTTCTGAAGGACCCTGACTAAGCCCATGAAAAAATTATCAAGTATCTCTCGAACCCTTGGTAGTTTCCAGTGAAATCAAAAGCCTTTTAAGGACTGTTACACCACCCTCAGGATCACAATGCTCCACAAGGGAGGAACAGTGATTCACTCCACAGGGAAGCCCTCACTGTCGTAGCATTGTTAAGGTATACCTTTGACAAAATTTATTCACAAAGAGGAGGACCTGAAAGACTAAACGCGAAATTTTTAAACCACCAACCTACTGCTACCTAAAGCAATCGAGATAATCACAAATAACCGTTTCCAGACCCAAATACAATAGTGTATCTCTATGCTAAAGCTTTTCTCCTCAAGACTTCAATTCTCTGCTCAATAAACATATTTTTCCCTTTTCTACCCTGATATTGAAGGGTATAAAAACCAGCAAATACTATCTCTTGCCATAATTTGTTTGTTTTTTGAGAAACATACATTAGGCGAGGCATTAACATTTAGAATAGTAACTGCAAAATTTAGTTTATGGCCCCTTGAAGCCATACCTACCTCTCACCTTTATCAAACACAGCACCCTTCATTGGACTAGAAGTTAGTGCCTACCTTGTCCTGCAGCACCTCTTAAAACTAGGCATTAGGTGTTATTTAATATTTCCAGGAGAAATCACAGCAAAGGCACTGAATTCAGTTTGAATTGGCAACTCCCATGAGTTACCTTTCTATGACAAGTCTTTAGAGAATACAGAAAACACCGTGCAACTTTCCTAAGCAGTACAACACCAAAGAGGATGCTCACAAGTTTCCACATTTTCCTAAAAACCAGCTGCCTTCAGAAGCAGCCTAAAACACCTATCCAGGTGAAGTGATAGAACCTGCACAAGGCCATCTTGCATTATATTCTCCTCCTCAGCACAGGAGTATTACAGCTTTATTCTACAGCCAGAGATAATTGAGCAGGGCTGCTGCACAGGAAAACAAATGCAGTAGGTCAAAGCACGTGTGAATCAAGATGGGTTCTAGGCTGTTTCTGAGAAGCTGAATTTTTTCCTGTGTTGGGAAAAAATTAAAAATCTTAAAGACAAGTTAAATACAGGTGCTCTACTATCCATTTCCAAACAGAATGCTTGCTATCAGCTTGAAAAACTAAACTTGCTCCATAATGTTTTATGTGTATACCTCCTGAACATTTTAAAATACAATTCTGAACTTTTTTTCTTCACATTGAAAAACCCCCAAAATGACTACAAGCCAGTGGAAATGTAACTGGTCTCAATATTCCTTTAAGGTTTTGTTCTATTATATTTCATGGACTATTTATAATTGTGTATTTTAGAAGTGGGGAAGCAAGATATGAAACCTGTTATCCCAGGAAGCAATAATTTAATCCAGTTTTAAGCAACTGAAGGTATCTTGTACTTCACAGTACGTTATGTCATAGGAACTGCAGTTGCTAAAAGTTGGTGCTGAAGAGCAGGCTATAAAAGAGTCTCTGGTTATCAGAAGTGAGGAGACCAAGGATCAAACGCCAGCCAGCTGCTTCATCTCTCTAACTACCCATAGTTAGCCTCTGCAGATCAATATCACAGTCACAGGCGCAAGGTTTGCAACGTTGCTCTTTGTAGCCAGAGCAGACACAGCTTTTAGCAGGAAAGTTCTCAGGATAGGCCCTACGGACAGGAGCATTCAGCAGCAACATACTCACTGAAAATGCAGAGAAATACTAATCAGCTGCCCCATATTTTCACAAGATTATGCCTTCTGAGTTGAATTCATCTCCTCATCCAACCCCAACCAGTGAACAATGCTCTTCCACATTTTGTTGAAATCAAACTCTATGCAAAGAGTGCCGAGAGCCTTTTGCATTCAAAATCTCAAGAGCGTGAACGAATGAAGAGCTACTGCCCACCAAGGATGTGGCAGTGCCTGCTTATGTAGGCAAGACAGTATCATTCCCTACATAGTCTAGGGTTTACTGCACACAAGGTTAGGTTAAGACAGAGCCACCGTATCTTGAGCTGTATTTACTTTCGGGAAAATTTAATTCAAATAACTCTTAAAGGTGAATCAGTTAAGACTTCCAACAGTGTTTGGTTGGACAGCTGAATTCAGAAGGGTCTCAGGCGAATTTAATTCCCTCTGAAAGCCCATTATCTCCTCAAGAAGTCACCTAGAGTTTCATTACCCACAAGCAGATCCATGCAGACAAGCCAGTAGGACAGGATGCCACAGCTCGGTGCTCCACCAGAAGGGACTTTCTGCTACCACCTGCACACAGCGCTCTGCATTTGCGCTGGGTACAGGCTGTTCCCACTAGAGCAAGGCGGACCCTTTCCAAGAGATACTCATCAGGTTACCTCCAAACAAGAGTCCTTGCACTGTTTATCCTTCCTGCTAATTGATGGCCTTCATGCTGCCACAGAAATTGCTCAACGAGCACACTGACTCTGCTATGCTTCCAACACTCCACGCAACCCTCAACATGCCCTAGTTTTCCCGTCTCATACTATTTTCTTGTCCTACTAGATCTGTTATAGCCCTATGTGAAAGTAGATAACCTTTATGCTTGTTACGCACAGTTACAGAAGCGGAGTCATTGCCTATCAGGAAATCTATTCTACTATCTGCAAACGATGTCCTTTTTCGCCTTTTCCCAAGTTATGTTGACTTTTCAGATAAAAAAAATAGAAGTATGCATTGTACCAGGTTCTTGACTATTTGCTCAGGCTCTTCAAACGCTGACTCCAATCACCTACCTGTGGTTTCCAACACACTGGGGAAAGTGCATTTCTATTTCATATGCTCTCATGCTGCTGCTTTTGCAGGCATCTAAATGACAAGTGAATAGTGTTAATAACCCCAGTGTAATCAAGGAAGCTCCAGGTCTCAGAGACAGGCAATTCTAGTACAGGTTACGGTGATACTGCACAAACAGAAGAATCTAACCTAGAAAGAATATAGCACTACATTTTTTAAAAACTATAGAGCTTCTAATACCATTACCTCAACTAAAAATTATCCGCTCTTACCATCTTCTAATCTTGTAACTCAGAATTGCTCACTCTTTATAAAGTAGGTTCAGCAGAGCACCACAAAGAAAACCAGTATTTATCCAGAATTCTTCAGAAATCTGTGCTCACCTCCGATCTCCTGCTCTACATCCTGTTACTCCTTGTCAGACTGCATCTGAAATGTGCTCACAGAGTTGCTCAATGTCAGAAAGCAAAGCAAGTTCATCTGTGTAAGACATTGAATTGAATCTTCCTAATGTTCCCTAGCCCATGCACCACAGCATTTTGGAACGGCAAACTCCAAAGGGCTCATTTCCACACGTGCACACCTACTACTAATTCCCATGTGTTCAGCAACACACCTTTTTAAAGTTTCCTCTATTATTTACCAGTAAACCCAAATTTTTCCACTAGGGTGCCGTACTGGGTTCACACAGCCAATGTGAACATCTGCTATGAACTTTTAGTTTAAAAAGAAAAAAATCCCCCTCTGTACACTTGCAGGGAGAGCAATGCAACTGGTGGACAGCATGGCTGGGAGCTCTGGAAGAAGCATGTGTGTCCCACCACAACACCCAAATAAGTTGCACTGTACTATTTCAGTAACTTAAGGAGCCTGCAACAAATTATTTCATTTATAATCAATCAACATGCTTGCACTGTTACAGTCATCTGGTATAAATGCGATGCCTGTTTTCAAGCCCCAAAAACTTGGTACAACCTTTATGACTCATGTGTCTGGTGACATTAAACTAAGATGAATGCACAAGGGCTTGCACACTCAGTCTGATAAGAGAGATCCTCGGACAAATCCCCAAAGAAACAGAAGCAAACGAATCTTTAAAAGACTTTTAAGTCAGTTATTCTGTCTTCATCCTCATTTGATAAAATTTACCAGGGGAAAACAAGGAGGGAAATAAAAACTCTAGCTCTCCGAGACATCAAGTGCCTTTTGAATTAAAAAGTAAATAATTAAAATTAGATCTAGCTGTTCTTTTACATATGCATTGCTGCGCTTCAATGATTCAGACTGGATGTTTGTATTTTGACTAGTTAGCTCAGGACTAAGCAGTCTAATCACCATGGCTGGGCTTTCAAAGGAACATCACAAATGAAGAGGTGAAATAAGCACCTTTGCTGGGCCTCTAACAATTAGACCTGGCTTCAAATTTTAAGACAACTACAGAATACAGATGTATGTAGTCTGGGTATTTGCATCATGACACATATAGGAACCTTGATGACTCATCCCAGTTCACTATACCAGGCACTACAGAAACAAAAACCCACCCTGAAGAAAGCAGACTGCATTCTACTTAGTTAAAAGTTTGTAACATATATTTAAAAATATGATAAACACCACACCTCACATTTCACCCTAAAGACGAGTGGGTCCCTTCCTTGCTCCTGCCCAAAAACAGCACGAGTGCACGACGACCTCTTCATTGACATCACTCCTTATATTTTGAAACAAGTATCAATACAGTACCAAAGCATCAAGCGCTGTAATTAGAATTTTCCTTAATGCAGTAAGTTTTTCATTACCTTTCCAGAAATATTTCTTATTTTGGGTTATTACATGATACAACTCTTACAAAGCCACTCAAAGAACATCAGATGCAGTTTTACTTTCTGCAGCAGATCACCCAGGAGTCTAGGCCATTCAACAAAACCTCACTGTCCAACATCCTTTAAATTTAGTCTTGGGCATCATATACCAAATTTCCCTGCATAATGCAGACAGAAAACCTGAGGAAAAACAACCAAAGTGGGACATAAAGCCCAAACAAGCTTTTCTCAAAAATGTGCAATGTAAAGTAGCAGAGAAGTAATTCCTTGTACTGTGTAGGCTAAAAATAATTGCGTCGGTCACATCTCACCTTCTCAGTCGTCCCACGAACCAGGAAGTATCTAAGTCACAGGAAAAACCAGCAGCGTTGCCAATTCTAGAATATGCCTGACAGTCTGAAGTGCCTCTGTCTCTGCACTACAGATGCTTGACAAAACATTTAAAATAGCTTCCTTTTATTATTTTCCCATGTCTTGGTACTACTTTTCAGAGCAGCAGTGGGCAGCGCACATTGCCTTTAGCAGCACGGAAAACAATCATCAATTATATGGCTCTCAATGCTTTGAAAACTTCTCAGAACAAGCATGCCAGGTGGTTCTAAAATACCAGGTCTACTCAAAAAAAAAAGTGGCAATCAAAAAATTATTCCCATTTCCATGTTTCCTTAAACCTTCCTCATTTTGTTTGCTGAATTTGAGTTACCCCTCTTCAAGGAAGAGCCAGGAATAAAAGAAGCAGTTCATTTAAAAGGTTTTAAACAAAGCCAGAACAGCTCAACTACAAGACAGTGCCGGAGGGCACAGCACAGCTGTCTTGGTAACACATGAACAAAAAGATCTGTCCACCCTCTTTTGCTTCAGGAAGCCTCCATTGAGCAGCAGGTGGATCTCTTCTTCCTGTGTCTCGCATTTCATCAGTTATCCCCTTCTTTCCCCTCAAGTGTATAGTTGCTACAGCAGAATATTTGAATTAATAACAAATACTGAGTTCAAAAAGGACACACAGTTTGCCACCGCCTGATTTAGCAGCCAATTATTTTAAAGATAAAAATCTATGTTCACTGGCAAAAATTGAAGCCAAATTATTTGACAATACATTCCAGTCATGTTCTAAGAAGGGTGTGTTGCACCAAAGATAATTTAACCAAGCAAGAATGAAGCAAGCGAGAACCACAGGTACATAACGTTGCTAGTTGTAAAAAGTGTTTATGCTAAATCTTCCGTAGCCAGGCAATCTCACACTGTGGGACTTCTAAAAGAGAATACACAACGATACAACAAAAAGCCTGAAAGCAACTGTACGCCCCAAACATCCAAGTCGTCTCAAAAGCACCATTTTTATCTCAACAAGCATCAGCTAATCCTATTTATACCCTATGCAATACTTTCCTCCCTAACTGGGAGACAGGTGTAGAAAGTTCCCACTGAGACATCATTTCCACCCAACATCTGCTTTAATACCCAAGCTCCATACATCAGCGGCATTACCTAGCTACCAAGAGCATTAGACATGCCTACCCCTCTGCCTGTTCGTCTTAGCTAGAAATGCAACATGAAAAAAAAAATCTAGCTTAAAATTGATGTATGACCTCACACAGCAGTGTTATCACTAAATCCCAGAGTTTCAGGAGGACTTGAGGAATTTTACTGTGACTTTTCTCTTTTTAAATGACCAAGTTCAGGCTGCATTCACAAAACCAAGAGCAACTCTTGATTCTCAACTTCCAACGGGCTGCACACTCAGAATGGCTTCCCCATTGCCTCACTAAGAAGGTAGCAGTGGCAGCCATTAAATACTTTATTTTAAAATGAGAATGAGAAAAGCAAAATCTGCTCTACCTGTAATCCACCAATCTCAGAGATGCATACCCAATGTGAGGATATATTCTCAGGCAAGCAATGATATATAGTCTTCATGGTAATGCTTCTGAAAGGCTACCACAGATCTTTCCATAAAAACACTACGTCCACCCTTTTCACAACTGCTTTTGAACACCAGCACGGCACCCCAAAAATGAAGAATGTGGTATTTACAGCTATTTATGTGCTTTAAACTACACATTTCCATACCTTAATGGCTTTGGAATTCTTTTAAACTGTAATCTTCACTCCAAATGTCATTATTTCAGAATAGCATCCCTACAATGTTATTCTTCTTTAACCTCCGTCTCAGCTTAATTTAGGAATATATATATATATATATGGACTACCCATTTCATGGAGTGTATATGTATTTCATGAACATCAGACATATGAACTCACTTCCTTTAGAAGACATGAAAGACAACAGGAAATAAACCAAAGCATTATAACAGCAGCTATTACCATGTGGGACAAAAGACTTTTTATATATTTAATATATCTTAAGGTTCTTTTTGTTGGTCAGTAGATTCACATAGGACAGATCGGTTTAATTTTAGTCTCAAGTTATGCACTGGAAGTGGACAAGAAGAGTGAAAATTGACCACGGACAGCTATCTTGTTTTAAGAATGTATCTATGGCCCTAGTCCAGGGGGTACCGCAGGAAAAACTCATGGAAATAGGAATGCTCATTTCCAAAATAAATGCACCACTTGAACTGCAGCATGTATCTACACAAACGCCTCATGCTAGCATCTACGGAGTAGGGGGGGAAAAAAGCCCTCAAGGGCTCTTTTAACTCCTCCCTTTTCAAAGAACACATTCTTATGGCAGATATTTCCCTACCAATGTGGGTTTCCACACGGCAACATGTGGAAACACATTTCTACACGCACACACAGCCACGTCTGCAGATGAAGAGCACTTCCTCCTCTTCCCCAGGCCAACTGCAGCTGGATGACGCTGCATTTCCTGGGCAGCAATTTTCAGGCCAACTCCCCAGCTAAAAAATAAAACTAAAATCAGTGCTCTTAGTACAAACTCAAATTCACCTCAAATGCCAGACTGAAGACCTATTTTGCATTAACATCTATTATGCACCCAATTAATTTGTCAGATTAGAAAACAGCTGTAGAAACAGTCATAACACAACTACGAATAATTTTATTATATAGACTTTAACATAATACAAAGCAAAGATGCTTCTTAGCCCTCTTAGATCTCTTCTAGGCCACAAAAGTATGTCCAGGGAGGTTTCAGCCGACACAACGAACAGTGCACTGTTTATTTCAAAGACTGCCAAAAGCAAGGGGACAAACAGATGTTTGGTTCTTTAGCAAAACTCAGTGATTGCGAAAATTAGAAAACAGAATGAAATACAAGGTTTTGAGTGAGAATTCAGACATCTCTCCAGCCCCTTCGGTGCGCTGTGAACAGACAGGCACTGCAACTGCAATTACAGCCAAATGACAGAATTGGCTCTGATAAGCTAGCTTTCAGGAGACAGACAGATAAAACACTGCTACAAGAAATGCTATTATTTTGGTAAACAACTCTGATAATCTGGCTAAACTAAGCTGGACCAGAGCTACAAATCTGGCCCCTGTACAAGACTTAAAGGACAGACCTGAAGAAACTCTCTGGAACTGAACGTAGCCCTCCAGCTCTTTACAAGATGAAAAAATATCCTGAACACATGCCCAGGTGTCTCCAATTCTGCAAATAATATCTGATAGCCCCAATCTTTAAGAGAAACTGCATCCTCTCAGATGGGGATATGTAGGACTAGAGTGGTAGTTTTGAAAAGGCTCCGAGTCAGGTTCAATTCTCTTCCTTCTGCTAGTTTTACAAAAGTTTGTAATATTTGCTGATGTCACTGGAAAATATTTTCAACCTTCCTTCCCCACTTGTGATACAAACACAAGCCATCACATTAAAGAAGTCAGAAGACATCTCTCGTTCTGGGTGCTCTTTCTAGCTATTTAACAATAACATTAAGGCATCCTTTTAGAAGTGCCACCTCCATAATGGTCTTATGAACAGTGACTCACTATTCCTCAGATCTTCAAAGTAGCTAAGATGTGCAAGTCCTCAGACTTAAAAGAAAGGTGCTTAAATGTTAGTATTTCTCATAGCCATGTCTTTCCTTTTTGACTTTTTATCCCATGGGTGCTTCCAGCTCAACTGCGATAGGGTAAATAAAGAAGACATTCTTTCGAGAGAAGGCCTTACAGATTAATGTTTGAATATTCAATAATCCTTAGATGGAGATACGAGAGAGCTCAGCCAGCTCACATAGAGATTAAATTAACAAAGAAAGTGCAGTCCGTAGTTCAGTGGAAACCTGTGCAGATAACAAGAGGTCACAAAGAAAGATGATCGTGAATACACCAGAGCAGGTGCAACCTCTACGTTGTATTCAAGACTTAAAACTCTGACTTCAGATGAAGACAGTGTGCATTCTAAACCTGTGATAAATTCCAATTCCTTCTCTAGAAAGGGGTAAAGTACTTCACTCTGACACTGTGAGCTTGAAAGGGTCTACAGCTCAGGCACATACAAAGGAAGTCAGAGTTCTACGTGCTATCTCAATTTTCAGCACTAACGATGGCTTCTCTTCAACTATACATTTAACATCCTCATGGCAAAAGCTATAATACATAGGAATAGGAACCTGGAAGGTGGACTTGGTAAAACGTTAAAAGGCAAGTTTCTTCTTGCATCCTGTCTGAACAGGTTTAAATCTGGCAAAGGGAGACCAAATCTGCACTGAAGAGACAACAATAACTTCTCTCTTAAAGCTTTCCAACTGGGTTCCCCAACACATATCAAGAGGCTGGGTGTCAAACTCCTGTCTGTCAATCTGTAGACATGACTATGGCGCAAGCTTACAGACTGCAAAAAAGACTTGTTTTAACTCTTATTTCTATCAGGTTACTAGGTAGCTCCCTCCTCAAAACAGATCAGCTACACTAACAGTGACCTTAGTAGACTGAAGCCCCCTGAAAATGCAGCCTTTTTTCAATATAATGCTACTATCTGCTGTATGTTAAACAGCCAAGTATAACCAAGAGCCAAGAAATAAGCCAGGGAGGGTCAGCCAAGAGCGGAACTAATTAAACCCAATTTGAAGTCAGACTCTCAGAGTGGTCTGTTCACCACTGAGATTCGAAGAGCAGAAGATACATATCTCATTAGTCAACAGGTTCACACTTTTTGTACTTGCATGTTTACAGAATGAGACCTTCAACCACAAGCAGAGACACAAAACCTATTAAAAAAAACTGGGGCAACTTCAGATTGTTGAATGCTTTGAACAGAAAAGTCTCTGGAAAAGTCAACAGAACTTAAGAACCTAGACACCTAGTCATTTTTCAACGGGAATTCTTCCTTGTGGTTTTAAATTTTTCATGTGAGCTGCTACGATCAAAGTTGCTGTAATTAAGTTAACACAAACAGCGGATATGGGCTCCTTTGAAAAAGGATCTTTTTATACTTAACAGCTTGATACATTTGAGACAGGAACTGAAGGAAAGCTGTTGCTCTTTCAGAAGCATTTCAAACAGCTCACAGAAGTACACGCACCCAGCAGAGCAAGAGAGAAACCAGAACCTCAAGATAGACTTATTTTTCCATCCTGCTGCTTTATTGGGTTTTAAGGCTCAGATTAACAGTGAGATTTTACTTATTTAAAAGAAAAAGATCATGCAAATGGTCACAACATATATTCCTCCCATAACTAAAAATAGAGAAGAGCACTGCCTACTATTCAGTGGCCTCAGCTTTACCAACGCAGGGCTTCATGTTTATGGACCATCGGGGCCCCAGTTTGACATCCTCTCACACCCCAGCAGATCTGCCTATTTAAACAATTCAGGCAACTAAGCCATGGGCACACACAGTTAGATTGCAAAACGCAGGCAGTCCCTGAACGATTTGACAGACTGGATGGCATGAATGGTTCTCGTTACAGAATTTGGCTTTCTCTTGCTGCACACTTCAGGTCTATGTGAGCCATTAACAAGAAATGTGATGCCCCATCTAGATTTCTAGATGAAAAGGTGCATACAGGATTATTAAGAACTCTCTTCATCATTTAGATAGCGACAGCCTAGTGCTAAAGCAGAAACATTAAGTCCTGCAATTCAGATATGAAGAATTTAAGTATTTATTCTCAGTCAGCTGGGAAGCATTTCTAGCAATTCATGCATTCGTTCCAACAGGATTTCTTAAGAATGGGCACAGAATGACAGAAACAACAAAAACTAGACTAAGCATTTCCTATTTGTGCTAACATACCTGCTTACTTATTACTGCTTTTTGCAGAATTAGACAGCAATATGACTGACTCAATCTGAAGAATATTCCAATGAACATGCCAACAAAAGCAGCGCAAGAAAATTTATGCTACCAGTATTTTCTTTCCAAGCATCACAATTGGCATGTGTCAGTAAAGGACCCGCACAGACACGTGGATGAAAACAATTGAAAATATAAATAATTTAACCACACCCATCTTTATCAATGCTTTGCATGAGGACCTATTCTTACGCATCTATGTGATAGAAGCAGAAACACCGTATAGATCTGTGAAAGCCAGGACACAGCATTTAGGAAATGTTGCCATTTGAATGGATTTTGGCCCCAAAAGTTTGTCAATAGCTGTCTTACACCATTTTTCAAAGAGAAACATCTCTCTCTTGCCCTTGTTAACCTTTTAACTGAAAAAAACCCCCAAAGAAAACATGACCTTCCATACTGACTAGAGACAAATTCAACAGCCCCACAGCTGAATGATAAACAGCATGTAGTTTGTGAACTACTCACCTAAGTATCACATAATTGTCCAAAATCACATTACTTAGATTCCTCGCACTTAATATGGAGATCTAGCTTAATGAAGGTAGAACTGCAAACCAAAAAATATAGAGATTTATGCTTATTTTATTTATTCCCCTCAGCCATTTGTCTCTATTCCTAGTGTACCAATACTATTGCTCTAGGTTACACTGAACCGTAGACTTACTCATTTCAAAACCCAGAGCACTTCAGAGACCCTGTTTAAAACACAGCCGTGCAGGAACTGCACTGCCAAGCTGAAGAAGCAATACAGTGCAACAGGGGAGCAGAAGGAAGTAGGAGCATTGCAAACCATCTTTACCATCACAGAAACTGTAAGATTCAGCTGTAGCAAAGATTTTACACTCCCTTCGTTCTGGCATAGACCAATGCTGCTTCCGCTTCAGTGGAGGCTGCCGAGAAACTTGTCACAATAATGGAAAAGGAAAAAAGAAAAAAGAGACAACCCCCCTCTGGTAATTCCAGCTTTCAAGCTAGCTTTAAACCTGGATAAAAGTATCTCAACTTCCTGACAGAGATCTAAAAATTGGCAATTGTGGTGCATTTCCCAAATCTTTACAATAAACCCTCCACATTCATAAACTGCAGAAGGAGCCTAGAAGTTAGATTCTCTTAGGAGTTCCTAAAGTTTTGGAATCACGCCTTTAAGATCCAAGACTTCCTGCTGGCTTTTCTAAAAGCATTTTTTTTTTTTTTTTTAAAGAGCTAAATCACAACAAAGGAATTATACTGCATGTACCAAGAGATAAATCCATCAGGATGTAAAGATAAGCAGGCACCAGCTCGAAGCATTCAGCTGAACATTTTGTTGATCTACACTTCAGGAAGCAACTTCCAGGCATTACTTTCCTCTCGTTGCTTCTCTACCACTGGGACCAGTGCAGACAGGTATTTCTAAAGCGCTCCCTCTCTTCCCTCAGAAGTTGATAGCTGATTTAAATCAAACAAGCTTCTGCCACCTTTGGCTGTCTACGGTAGGGTTTTCCTCATCATTGCCGAACCATGGGTGTACATTAATGACAGGGAAGAAGTGGCAGATTCGTTAAGGACTCACTGGGGCTTGGATCTGGACTCAGGCAGCCGTGCGGGGGTGGCAACAGCCCAGCGGAGCTGCACACCACAGCTCGGCTCTCTGAACAGAAGAGCTGGTCTGCTCCTACGCTGCGATCAAACTGTATGGCTAACAGACATTCAAAGTTCCCTGCTTAACTGGTAAAATATCTGGTGCAGCATTTACAACCTAGATCAGAAGTTCCCAAAGAATAGCATACCCTGAATTAATTGTATGCTATTCTTGATATAAGATACATGTCTCTAGCTTCCAAATCCGTCCAGGCAGAGGCTTTCATCCAGCCTGCAGGAATTTACGCCTCCTGCCAACAGAACATACACTTCCAGACTAGAATGTGAAAAGAAAGGGAGAACTAAACTGATGAATGATGGTAAAAACTAGGGAGCTGAGACCAAAGGTAGATGATGTTGTGCAGTTGGGATACAAGTTTGGGATAAGAACACAAAAAAACGCATAACTTGGGTATTACTGCAGATGTGACCCATACAAATTATGAAGTTAAAAAAAGTATTTTTAAATTAACGCTATCTATCTATAAATCTATACATGCACTTACCATTAAATCCACCTAGTTTAGGGATATTAAAGCCTCCAGGTACTGGATGTTCCCAGCTTATGTCATCATACGTAGGCAATTAGTTCAGAGTCCGAACTGGAAACACCCTACTTAGCTTTTTAGTTTAGTTTCTTTCCTTAAACAAAAAGAGGTCTAATATTCAAAAGATGACATGGTTTTTCAAATCACTTAAAGAAACACTCCAAAATAGAGAGAGGTATATAGTTAGAAAACAAAATGCCACTGAATCGACTACTGAAACAAAAACAATCAGAGACCTACATTTTTTTCTAGATGCCCAATACAGATTTATCAAAAAAATAAAAAGAAAAAGAAAGATGTCAAAAACTATTAGTATCTGATGGGCAGGAACTAAAATGCTTGGCCACGTTTTCATTTTGACACCCTACACAACCTCAAAGTCATGAGACTAAAGAAATCAAAGATTTTGGGCCAAAGCACTAGCTGACATCCACCAAGCACAAGATGGTAAGGGAAATGTCCTGGCCTTTCCCCTAAAACTAAGCAATGGGAAGAGATCAAAAAGCTCCTTTAAGCATGGCTAGGTTTAGAGCTTCTGTTACTCCTCTACTTCTTCCCTTCTTCTGAAATAATCCACTCTTATATCATGTTGCATGCTTCCCCTGTACTAATTGCCTTCAACACATAATACAGTCCAGAAATAACTCAGATGTAAGAACAATGTAAGAACTTTACACGCCTTTCTCAATTAGAAGTTAAACAATGCTGCGTGATTACATTAATTTAAACATATCTTTTCCATTTTTCATCTAACGCATTTGTGATATGCTGATTCCTGTGGTGATGACAGCATCAATTTCAAGACTCAAGGAAAAGGCATACACCAGTTCCTTCAAAACACTTCAAAAGAATGGCATTGCTACCAAAACAGGACACAAATTACAAGCATTACCAGCAAAGCAAGCTGTGTATGAAGTCTTACTGAAAAAATGAGAAAACTGAGATGACAAAAATGTCATCCAATAGTTTTAGAAATAACTCTAAAGGCTAAGAGTAAGTATAAAATTGTAAAGAAGTTTCAAATTGCTGATTTTCCTTAAATGTGCTTCAACTTCCTATTTTTAAGATCAGAACTTTTTGTATTGAAACCACGCCAACAAGATTATCTATGGCACTTTCTCTATACGTTGTCCTTATGCTTCTGTAGTCATAAAAGCCGTGGCCTTCAGATGCTAAACCCCACACCATTAATCTCAGATGCTAAACCCAGTACCTTTGCTATCATTCACTGCTTGCACAAGTCTGCCTGCAGGCCACCTGACTGTAAGGGAAAGCAGTCAAGCACACCAAGTACCAAGCAGAGAGGACTAACAGCAGTGACAAGGTTGCTGATGGTCCTTAACTTTTATTTGGTTTAAATATCACCAGAGAAGATACAGCTATTTGGAAGGCTACTTGTTCAGAATAAAGAATCACTAGTGTATTGTATTAAAACCACCAGAAGAGATCACATTTTTAAATCAGATAACCAAGGGAAGTAACCCGCCTTCAGTCCAAACTGCCCTGGGCTCAGTATTTGTTATCTTCTTGCTTGGCCTGGGGACTTCCCGATTTAGTCAAAAACAGCCTTCCACTTTGTAGGTGCAACAACCAAGAACAAAGCCCAAAGGCTTCTGTTCCTTCCAGCAGCTTAATTACTAATGACTGGAGGAGAGTCTACACTAGAAAAAAAGCAAGCATAAGACAAGCTTTTCCCTTGTTTCCACAGCTCATTGTCTGAAAAATCTAGTCTGCAACCTGGAAACACCACCACAACATCAAATCAGTATTTTTAGCTTCCTGTTTTGCACTAATCCAAATAATCATAACAACAGTGACTCACTGATTTTCAAGTTAAACTATATCCCTTTATCATAAGCCATCTGTTCAATCTTTAGTCCTGGAAACTTTTATGTGCATTTAGGTACTCCAATGAAAATAAATTAAAAAAAATATCAAAAACATTGCCAAAGACATGGAAAATGAGATAACATTCATGAAAATATTCTGAACTTATGCATAGGCTCACCTTAAATCTTTTATCCTGCAGGACTTTCTTAATGGCCACAAGCTCTCCTGAATCACAGAGTTTGGCTTGATACACAACACCAAAAGATCCATTTCCAATCACCTTGGTGTCTGTGTAGCTAACTTCTTGTGGTCGGTCCGGACCTTGTCCAGGAGTTGCCACTACTGTAGTCACTTTGCTGCCATCTTTGTCTCCTGGGAAGCAAGAGATACACAAATAATCAAAATACATGCATGAACAAGATGACCAACAAGACTGAAACAGAAGAGGGTAAGGCAAAAATTTAAATCAGCATGTGTATTTCAATATTATAGAGAAAAACAAAACACCCTGACAAAATGTGAAGAAAGCACTGAGTGTATGTTTTACTGAAATATATTAAGTGGTGACAATTTTTCACCTAGATGATTGCTAACAAAAATATTCCCTTTCCAGGAGCAAATAGCTCAGCAATAAAATGTGATGCATGATGAAGAAAAGTACTATTTCTACATCTGATTAACGTAAGTGGTATTAAACAAAGTGTTGTTTCTATTACCAAAATGAAGCACTTCCCCATATTTTCCTGTAACAGGAGAAACCAAATCTTCAATATAGCCTGCAGAGCAGCACTCTGTCCTTTATAGGCATATATCTGGCAACAAAAACTAGAAGCACTGACAAAGTTACAAACCCACCTACATGTATAGCTTCAGCTTGCACGCATTAGGAAGCAAAACCTTTGTTGTTAAAGCTGGCTGTGTGCACCTGAAGTCAAACCTAGACGGCATGGAAGGGTGCAGTCCTGCTCCTCCCTTTTTCCATGCCTGGATTTCCTTACAAAGAAGGGAGGCACTCACTGGGGCAGGGGGAGGAAGGGGAAGAAGGACGGCGATGGCATGCGCTTAGCTCGCATCTTGACACGAACCAGAACACAGACGGGGACGTGCATTCAGGATGTGAGATTGCGGTGGATGCTGCACAGGTGAATGTGCTTCGGTGCAGAAGCAGCAGCTGTGGGTTTCGGCAGTCTGCAGCCAGCCACGCATCCACTTTCCCATCAAAAGACAAAGCCGCTATTACCTACTCTTAGCACCGCTTATCAGCATTGGTACTTCCCCTCGGTCAAAGTCTGATTTTGTTTGTAATAGGACCACAGTTTTAGGCATTTTGTAAGCAGGCACTAGGCATTTATTGCCCTTTAGTTACAATGGCTCGGGTTACAGAATCAAATAGGGCTGCAAGAAGAAAAAGAATCTGCTGTTCCACAGCAGTCACTGCAAGTCTACAGAAACTGCACTCAAGAGACGCTCGTCACATCTGCTTATTAAGAAACCTTCCTTCCACAACTTCCCCAGGGAGTCTCTTCCAGTCCTTCACTACTCATGCATTTAGAAAGGTTTTTCCAACACGTAGCTTGCATCACCTTTAGTGCAGCTTAGGTGAATCGCTCCTTGTTCTGCTCTCCAAAGGCACGGAAAGTGGTGCAGATACCCCCTGCCCTCTTTCCCTCCCACTACCCCCATCAAATATGTGAGCGGCTATTCCAAAAAAAGTTACCATGATGGAGAAGTTACTTCTCTCTGGGGGACCTCTCCCCTTGCTGCTAAAAATCTTGCAGATACGGTACCCAAAACCAAGACCCTGCAGAGGAAGCTCATCTCAGCTCTACCCAGCACGCTGGTGACTTCTTGTGTCCGACTTGCAACACACTTGTTTGTACAGCCCAGCGCATTTGCAGCTTGTGCAATGCTGCAGCCCGGTTGACTCAGAACCAGTTTGTGTACAAAACTCTCCTCTGCAGAGCTGCCCCCTGTCCAGTCCTTGCCCACTTTACACTTATACACCTGATTACTCTTATCAAAGCCTAATATTCTGCATTTATCCTGACTGAACCACATCCAAGGTTACTTAACGCTCTTTTGCCAGCTTGTCACATCATTCAAGCACAGTCACCACCATGAGATCCACTTCATGTTTATCTAACGAATTGGTGAAAAACAGTGAGTCCTGTGAGACTGCTTAAAGACTCTGCAAAAACCCATTAAACATCTCATCCTAATTTTATCTTGAACCTTTGTTATGTTCAAACGAAATAACCAAACCAGTTTTTTATGCCTTTCAGGGGATTTCCAGTAGCCCATTGTTTTCCTAGGCTTCTCGTAAGAAAATTACTTTGAAAACTTCAGTCAAGATACTACTACTACTACTTCTTCCGTACCTGTACAATCCAGAAGAAAAGTACATTGGCTTGGTATGATTTGCTCCTGAAGAACCCACATTAACTGTTACTCATCTCTTATGTTACCTTTTAGGTTCTTACAAATAATTTGCTTTTATGCATCCAACTACTCCACGAAACAAATGAACAAATTAAAAATAAATAAAGCACATTAGTGCGAAGGGTGCCAATTACTTGCAAAGCAATACACAGTAGGTATAGCCCTTCCCCAAAATATTCCTGGGAAGGTGAGATGCAGATTTACACATTTGAAGAGAAAACAGAGAAGAACAACAAAAAAGGAAAAACAGAAAGAGAGATGAATGTTTGCTCAGAGAGGGAGGGGAGCATAAACAGAAGCACACTAAAGCTGCATGGAAAATTAACTCTCCTCTTCGATAACTGTAAGAAATAAATAGAAGGAAGCCAGGAAAAGAAAGAAATCCTCTTTTTGGTAAACAAGTTGAAAGTGTAATTCTGATAGCAGCCCTGCATTTTACTTGCCCAACTATTCTATGATTAGTATTCTAACTCAGCACATATAAATAGATGACATCTGCTTTACTGCAACAATCCTCATCATGCAAAAGGTAATCCCCTATTTCCCCACTTTTGTAGGGGCTTTTTTTTTTTTTTTTAATTTGGCCTTGGTCACAAGGCCAGAGTATTGAGATTACTGTTAATGAGGTTTGTTCCTCGCTTTCCCCAAAATCAAGACTACTTAAGTCTTAGAGGTAAAAAAAAAATATGTCCCTGGCAATACTGATTGAGTTTTGAAGTACTTGGCATCAAGAGATTTGCTCTAAGGACACTCTTCAGAGCTGCAGTTCCCTTAGCAGTCTCCTCTACCGCAAAAACAATCCCTGAGTTTCAGGCCACATCAGGTGGTTCTTCCCAACATGGGGCTGCAACGACCTGGCCAGCTTCTCCAGAGCTCAAATGAGAAGCCAGTCAGCTTTACACACTTTCCTTTAAGTCCATAGGAAAACAGCTCCCAACTAAACTTGTTAAGATCTTCAATGCTTAAAAGTGTAAGCACTGACACTTTCATTAGCTGCACCAAGAATTACCTTGTTTCTTTACCAGAACCCTACAGAGCATTAAGCCTCCCAGATGTTTCTCCCAGTTTCCTTCTTTCAACAAACAACAGCTTTTGCAAACCCATCCACCACAGACACCATAAAGACTCCAACCTTTCAAAAAACAAGCCTGTTACGAGTTTCAGTCATATTCCATTAGAGAATACTTCAATCTGCAGGACTACAGGGGTAAAATTCACCTTGCACCTTTGACAGCTTTGATCTCGAAGAGTAAAATATCTCACTGCTTTTCAAAGTATACAAACAATATGTTTTCGTACCACAGCAGCATCCAGGGGCCCCAAGCCTGTTTTGCCACTCACTGCATTACATAGATGTATGTGCTGTTGAGAAGACCATACACAGTTCAGAATGGTTATCCCAGTTCTTATTGTCTGGACAGCAAGAGTTGACTTGCCAGCCAGAGAGCATATAAAAAGGAGTTAACTAAAATAGTTCTGAGAAATACTGGGTTTAGCCTCAGCATGACAAAAGATAGTGGAGAGGAAAAAAACCCTTTTCCAGCCATCTTCAGTACCTCCAAACTGAGACTCCTAACAGCAAACACAAGAAGCATTATAACACAGCAAGTCTTAAGAAGCCTAGACAGTTTTCATCTCATCTCTTTCTATTTTGTTTCACTGTCAGACTTAGTGGCCCCAGTGGATAAGCAGGCATTGTCAAACACACAATACTCTTGACACCTTCTATTGTAGGTCTACAATAGAACTAGAACATTAAATTGAAAAAACTAAGGAAGGAAGGAAGGACCAAACACCAAAATACTAAACGGCTCTTACAGCACAGCTCACATCAGAAGAGTCACTAGTATTTGTCCAGAAGCTGCTTTCTGGGTTCAGTGGCAGTATGACCTAGCTTTACTGTAATAAAAGAGCAGATTGATGTGACTGTACAACCATCATCTAGGCAACCCACCTTTATAACATCCAGGACAGAAGCACAAGTAAAAATAAATAGCTATCACTCTGTAATACACTTGTATTTGCACTTGGTACGTTTCATGCAAATGCTTAAAGCACTTTCCCACACCGTTTTGATGTTTAACACCCATGACGGGGCATTTGGGGGTGTTTTTTGATGAAGAGGTTATTCCAGAAGTCTGATGTGAAACTCAAAACAACATCCAGACATTTTAATTCCCGAATGCTGTGATCTTTCTAGCTCACTTCTACCTTTAGCACATGATGACCATGTGGGACAAATCATGAGCATTAGGTAAAGTCAGTGGTTTGAGAATACTCATCAGTTTGTGGGAAGAAGAGAACACACTCCACTTACAAGACTACAGTTTATTAGAGCATCGATGCAAGCTCTACCTCTATTTCCAGTATCTTGGTATAACTTCAGAATGGCTCATGTCATCATTTTACCTAACGACAATGGCCACTTACCCTTTCAAGCTGAGTAGTAATTCAATTTTATACACTCAAAAAAAAGTTGAATATATTCAATTCTGTCTTTCACTTATACAATTCACCAGTTAAATCAAAATTAATATGGTTCAGTATTATTTTAATGAAATATTCATAAGGTTTGGGAACAAGAGGCATGCACCTCAAAAACAAAAAGTGGCAGATGTTTACCCAGATGAGACAAGGGATTCTGCTACTGGACAAGCATTTTGTCACATAAATACCCCACCAGCTGCAGATTCCTACCACTAGCTCAAAGCTGACCCTTCTACAAGTGTACTGCACGTATACTTTTTGCCAGTGCCTAAAGGTAGCTGTCAGTCAGTAAAATTCAGTTTAGCCCTCGGAAACCATGAAAGACATCCTTCACTATTGATCAGAACTCCCCCCATGCCTTCTATTGAATGAGCCTGGAGGAAGTCCAAAATTATGTCTGCCCTACATCCCTTCAGCTGTTTAGCTTCTGATCGAGCAGTAAAAATGCACATTAATACACACATAGCCAGAGATCTATGATTCTTTTTTCTTTCAACTACATACACAACTTCTTCCTCCTCTTCTGTATGTTTTGAAGTTGAAGGGAAGAAACAACACGTTATTAGGAAGTTTACAGCTGCTTTCTTCCTACTGCAAATGCAACCTCAATCCTTTGCGCTGTCGATAAACTCCTCCTTTTCCTCTTTCTTTTGACTTTACCTATCTCCTCTTGCTTCCCTCCTCGAATTGCTACACTCCTCCTTGCTGGCATGTGCACAGGTCCTCCTATTAGATGTTACTTAGGTTGTTTTTAAGTCCTAAAGGAAAACCTCAGATTTACAACACGCTCTCTACAATGTCTGAAGTCATGTAGCTGTCTGTCCCCACTTAAGTATCTTCACCGATCTGTTTTAATTCTCAGTATCACCTCCCTGCTAAGATATGGCTCGATATTAAGTCAATATTGACTACTTCTCCCCTTCCCAAGTCTAAGGCTTCTCCACTCTCCATCTTAATTTACTCAACGTTCAATACAGTGAACAAGTCACTTCCGTGGAAACCTGACACTGCTGGATCCAGCACCTGCCAATTTGAACAGGTTACAACCAGCAGCTGACACAACTATCTAGAGAGAAACGAGTGACCAGAAGGTGATGGAAGTCTATCAGAACTGCATTGGCTTTTTTCAGTCATTGATAATTGAGAAGGTCAAAAGATCTGAATACTTTGTGAAACAAATGTCTTGATAGAAAGCACAAGAAGTTATCTGCTAGGATCTGATGCCAACCATCAGATTAGGCTATGAAATACAACACCTGGCTTCTTAGATATCTGTTCATGGCATATGAAGGAAGAAGGAGATCATCAGCTGCTCTGAGAGTCTTCGGTGAGCAACATATGCTTGCGGCAATACAGTGTCAGCAGTAGAAACCTCAGTGCTAAATGACATTTTTAAAATTATTTTCCCTACATTTTTTAAAAGGTTAATTTCACAAAAGCTAATACTTATGAGCCGGTACCAGGGAGAAAGTATAAAAACGGTATTTATGAACTGTTTTACTAGACAGTTTCCTTTCTTCATCAGTGAACTGCATGAATGTTACCTAGTGGGAGACAGCAGAAGATAGAAATCAGAAAAACGCAGGAAATCAAAGAAAGGAGTCTAACAAAATACAATGTGTTTTGGTTTTTAAGTTTACCCCAAACAAAAGGAGCCCTTGAAATTTCAAAAATAGTTCAGGTCAAACAGTGAATAAAAACCCGCAAGTGTGCCAATCATCACCCAGAGAAGGCAGAAGCACTCACTAAATATATATATACACACATACATACACACTTGTTTTAGCACAGGAAATGTCATCTGACTTCTTGACTGTAACTGAATACTGCAATAAAAGAGTGGCCATCAGACATTACTTAAGATCAGAGGAATCTCACGATTTGTATCCAAGGATTTTGGAAGAGCTAGCTAAGAAGTCTGAGAAGTGATGTTGATTTTTGAAAGGAATCAGAACACTCAGAAAACTTCAAAGGTATATGGGATGATCCATATGATCCTGTAAGTTTGACAACAATTTCAGATTAAGTACCATACCAGCTACTTTGATAATGAATAAAGAAGCAGTAAGGTGGCTTATAGAGACTGGATTGTTGGACTCCATATTGTTGAAGAGATTACAGGTTCATCTGGAAAAGAGAGGGGAAAAAAGCATCGATGCAAAAGCACTGTGACTTCTGTAGGGTTTCTGACTTGCTATCACATCCTAAATTAATGAAGAAACACCTATACAGAAATAAACATGATTATTAATCAAATAATAATATGTTAGCCCATAAGTTTCAACGTAACTATGACCTAATATAATATAGTAGGAGGCCCCACCAGCATTAATTTTTGGCCTCACACTTACTGCTTTTATCAACAACCTGAAAGAAAAGCTATCAAGTTCTCAGACACGAGATTTAGAGGGTTATGCACAGGGTAGAGATCAATGAAAAAGCAGCTGGCCTCCCTTCATAACCCAGGCACAAATTAAGCAGAGGGATCCAGGATACAAGGTGATAGTCCATGCAGGCAAAAGAAGTAAAGCCACCCAAAGAGCGGAGTCATCGACTCTGACTTGCAACGCACCAGGGCACAGACAGAAGTGCCTAACCACAACTTTGCTACTGAGACCTAAAGCAATCCTTAGATGTATAACCAGGGGAACACCAGCTAGGAAACAAACAAACAAAAAAAACCCACCCAAACCAAAACAAAGAGTTCTCTACCCTATTTGGCATCCATGCAACAGGTACTGGAATAGTGTGCTCACTCCTGATAGCTAAAATTCAGGAGTCATGATTCAAAACACTAGAGATTCAGAAAGCCACAGGCATTATAAGGTCAGAAAAATACATTACTTTAAGGGAGACTTTAAGAGCTCTAACAATTTAAGTCAGAAAAAGCTGGAGGATTATATCTAGAAGCTACTCGTTTAAGGAACAGACATTTCAGAGGGCTCTGATCCGCACATGGAGAAGATATTGTACATAATGACTACAAATAGAAATTGCAAAAGTTTGGGACAGAACTGTGGGTGGACAAAATTAATAAGGAAATTATTTTTTCTAAAAACCTCTGAAAGTTAAGGTTATTTTTGCAACACAGATTTTTGGTTTACATTGGAATCTTTTCTAAAGCATATAATACAGCTGAACTGCAACTGCTAGGCTTGAAATAAGAAAGCCTGCACAAGATGAACATAATGAGTCTCTGGGTCTTAAGAAGGTCAGAAAGGTTCAATACCTACACAAACCTTTTTTCTACCCAGCATTAATGCAATGGTGTCATAGCACAACCCCAAATATGGTGCTTTCCACAATAGTCAAAACCTGCATTCAATTTAAACAAAAACATAGTGAAGTGATAAATGATGAAAAGGTGAAGCAGTGATTCTTTGCCTTTATTGTTAACAATCAAGTGATAGTCACAGTTAATTATGTGTCAATTCGCTTCTGTTTGGTTCAATCCAGAGACAAATAATCAGGACAAATTTCAGCAACAACTGCCAAGCCAAAGACCACTAAGGTAAAAGGCTTTTGAGACACTCCACTCTGGAATCAAAGTTGCCATTGCCTCTAGCTGGACACAAAGTAACAAAAAAAAGAAAATATTCATTCCATTTGCACCTCACAATAGTAATGCTTTTTAGATGTCGATCAATTTCAAAACCTTTCAGGAAGCAAAAACCCATAACCCCCAAAACTGCTGGTACCTCTACATTTTGTTTAACAGCTTCTAAAAGGGCAATACAAATTCAAACTACTAAGTTTATGCAAGAGGCAACTGGAAAATGAAGTAAACACAGCAGCAGTGACTGACTTCTGTCCAGGACAAACTGTATCATCACTACAAAATAAGCAGTAACAGCTCAGAAAGGTAACATAACTTTATTAGAAAAATGAAATGGTGTGTAACTCAACTGACCTCTGCCGTCATGCCTTTTTGAGGTCAGTATGACACAAGGAAAAAGAAACTAAATACATTTCCAGGAAAGCGTGACAGGTAATTACGTGGCTTATATGTCTCTATTTGATATAATAAACACATAAAAGTACATGAAGATGCAGGGACATTTTTTCCTATTATTTATCTGTTGGGGAAAAAAAACCAAAACCAAAACTAAAATTTAACTGAAGGAAGAGTACCTGGATTTACTGCACCTCAGTTCAGTCGTCCCAAATGCCATTGCAGCTTTAAGTCTCCCTTCAGAGGTAATCATAGTTTTTTGGAGGGGGCATTCAATTCACTCTCTTTGAAAGCTTAATGCTGAAGACTGTAAACAAGCCTTTAAAAAAAAATGAACAGGGTACTTAGCAGGTCCCAGAACATTCACATGATAGGCTTGTTAAAATGTCCACTGCAGTCACATGAAGCTCTAAGGCACTGACTTTCTACAGGTTTTTACATCTTAACTACGGAAGTCAAAGCAAGCGCAGCACAACGTTGACCATGCAGTTGTGCTAGTCTACCCCAGCATAAGCTTGACTCTGAACAATTTAAAAAACAAAACAAAAACACAAGAGGAAAAAGGATGGGAAGAACCCTGTTGATCCAGCCCAGATGCCTATCATGGTGGCCATCAGACGACCTCCCCTGGAATCAAGTGTGGCAGATGAGATTCCAACAGCCAGCTGCTCAAATCGGCCACCACAAAATCCCAGCAGGTTACCATTCCACTGACTTATAAACCAAGCAGCTGAAGTCAAAAGGGATGTTCATTTGCAGTGTCTGAAGAAAAGATTCATCTTACTAAAGCCTTCCTTCCTACCACTGCGTAAGGTGATGCCTCAGGAAGGCGTGGGCACATCTAAGGCTTATGTTAACCATCCCTCTCAGTAACACATAGCTTGCTTCAAGTACTCTTTCTGTCATGGCAAACAGACTAACACAGTAAACTTCTAAACAAGAGAGCTTTCTCACACTGCAGTTAACACGGGGGGCGGGGGGAACCCTGCCCTATTACCTTAGAGAACAGCATTAAAAGAATTTTTTTTCTGTGACTAAACAAAATATCCACCAGAACACTTCTACTTAAATTTCTGCTTTGGAAAAAAAAAAAAGATACAGAAAAATACAGTTAAGGTAACCTAAACACTGGCTGCTGGTGGGGTTTCATAAGCAGTCTCATGCTTGTTAACAAGTTATTTTTAGTAGGCACTCTTTCTGTTCACCTCTCTCCCCCCACCCACACGCAGACAAACCCACCCCACGAAAGTTATTTAGCTATATAAATCAACTTTAAATTTAGATAAGGTGATTCCACAGATCAGGAAGTGAGTACTGAAGCAATCATAACAGCATTTGTTTTTATAATCTCAGGTCAGGCCATTCCTGCCCCAAAGAGCTTACAGGTTAAATGCAGCTCAAGAGACAAGGACAGAGATAGAGAGTGAGCAGAAACAGTACGACAATCATCATTTTAGAATGAGTCTGTGGCCTCAACAGTATCCCCCCTTTGCTATATAGCTCCGAGTTATTCGATAGCTGAGAAATTCAGCCGATACAGTACGATTTCTTATTTAAAGTTTCCTTTAGTTGTTCCTCCCTCTTACATCATCAGGGAACACGATTTAGGAAACATTTGCCAAAGACAACTATAGCAGTTCAGCTGACACGTAATAACTTATAAAACCGCTGTAACTGAGCCCTGACAGGGCATCAGAGAACCCCAAGTTACAAACAGATCGTGTTTACCCACTTGTTCGTGCCATTCAACAGTTGGCCCTCAACGAGTCTATCAGCATCTTCTAGCAAGGCTCACGTAGTGAATCCATCATTGGGTACCTACCGGCACGCCTGCTTCAAAAGCACTGTCAGACTCCACATCTCCTCCTCCCCTTAAAGACTACCAAATGGTAAACGGCACATTTGGGGAATTCCTAGAAGGCCTACAATCCTCCTGTCAAAATATTTGGTATGACCTGTAAACCCTTCACTAAAGTAGTTCCTTGTAAACCGGTTAAGCAGGAGGCTGTCTACCTGCTGGAGACCTCCGCAGATCAGTTTTAACTGCATTTGTTACAATTTTTGAATCCAGTTAAATGTACATATGTCACCTAGCCAACTGCATCTCTGATCCCTAAGAACAGAGATCATCACTGTTTTTTCCTTTTCATTCCTTCTCTGCATCCACTAAGGTTTCTAATACACAAGACCATAGCATTAAGCAAAACCCACAGAACAGCCACCTGCAGTAGCTGCAAGTTGCCAAGACCCTCCCTACCGCAGACTTGCACAAATTAAGAACATCTTAATACATCTTGGAGTCTCCATCCCTCTGCTGTGGTTTAAATAGGAAATCTTTCAATCGTGTTTATTACAGCAGTGCTTAAGTATCAAGTGTGAATAGGACCCCACTGCACTAGGCACAGCACCGGGAATAAGAGACAGCTCCTGCCTGAAGCGCAGACAGACGGACCCAGGCTGAGACAGTACAGCCCACAGACAAAATAGTGTAATGGCCAGCTGTTTCAGGGAAGTGCCACAGTTATTTGAGAAAGGAGGAAGGAATGAAGAAAGAAGAGACCTAAAAGGATATAGGCTTAAAAAAAAAAAAAAGAAGAAAAAAGTGAAGGTAAAGGAAATGCAAAGGGGGGGGGGGGGGGGAACAAAACAAAACACCCACACAAAACACCCCAAACCCCAGAAAAACAAGAACAACATCAGAACAGTACTAAAACCAGAAAGAGGGGAGAGAAGCAGAAGCAAGAGCAGAGATTCAAGGAGAGAAGAGAATTTGGAGCAGGACTATTATCAGAGTTACACTGGACAGAGAGATCCCCTAAATGAGTCCTCCAAGCACACGAAGCACTCGCTGTCACCACCACCACCGCAGGCAGCCCAGGCCAGCAGAGCCTCCGGGTACTTCTGTGGCCTCTGCAACCCCCGCCAGACTGTGGAGGAAGGAGCAGGGCAAGAAGCGTGTAGTTCCACATCTGCTGGAGTTTCCTTGGCAGGGTCCCTTCTATTACATCGCTGTAGATATCTGCCACAGCATCCGATCCTTGTTGCAATACTGCACCCTCAAACCTCAAGTTTTTTTGTCCATAAAGAGCAATTTCTGGATTTATCAGGAACATCAGTGACCTTGAAAACCCAATAGATAAAGTTATTACAAAACTCTTCCTTCAGTAAAAACACTCTTCTGAATAAACATGTTTTTCTAACAGTCAAATAATTTATTGTCCTTTATCTGCCAAGAAATGAACCCAGGATTCCGTTTTCCTTTACACTTGCATATAAGAAGACATCTAATATTTCACTTGAGATCCTTGATAAATGAAGCAGCACTACAGTAACAGTAACACCCAGTTGAACCTGCAGAGTTTTCCTGGGAGGGCAGAGGACCAAGCTCTCCCCCCAGACAGAGCCCTGGGTTCTGATACATTTTTCTACTCTCCAGGACATCGGAGGACTCTAATTTTTGCTTTGCAATTTCTCCCTTCTGCCAAGTACCCCAGAATTAGTTTCTGCCCTACTAGGACTTGGTATGTTTTCTTACTCTCCAACTTCACTGAACACAGGACAGAAATACAGCATGTACCTGTCATGCTATACCCTGTAAGACCAGGAAACAGCATCACAGATGAGTCCAACCTAGAGAACTCTGAGTTAGACCAGGAATAAAATCACAGTGAGAAACAGACTGTATGGAATACAATACAGCAGCCAAAATCCAAAGAGAAAAACAGAAGCTAGTTACAAAAAGGCATTCATTTGATGCCCATCTTTAAATGTTGGAGGAGGAGTAAGAAAATTGCCAGCTGTTCAGAACCAACGTCCACATCGGATGGGAAGTACAGTGAAAAAAAAGTCAAAAAGCAAGTAGTAGCTAATCTGAATCCCTATGACAAACTCTGACCTGTGGCTGAACACCATTTTAAGAGTGAAAGGAGCATTGCAGCCATTTCTACAAAGAGCAAAATCAAGTTGTGCTACACCATTCAATACACGCTGCAGAACACAGATCAGCTCTAAGAGACTGCACAGCCTCCACGTCTGTCCCAAGTTACTGCTTTAGATTATGCCAGAACTGCACAGAAATGGAACAAGTCAGTTTAGGTTAAAGATGGTTTTGAATTCAAGGAGAGCATTATCTCAATTAACATTAAGAAACTGTAAGCATGCCATCAGTGCAATGCAGATATTCTCCACGGCAGGAATAGCTATCTTGGTGAAGGAGCTCTTATTACAGATGAGGCAGCATTTTAGAAGCTAGATGCATAAGCTTTTTCATCATTGGCAAGTCTTGCTTTTTTATTTATTAATTTTTAAAATAATAAAAACAGTAGGGCAAGAAGAGCAAGACAATTAAGTGTTGGACATGTCTAAAGCTATTTAAGGTAACCAAGAAAGACTACAGCTCATTTTCACATTATACATAACCTGATCAAAGTGGGGGGTACTGCCAAAAAGGACAGTCTTACTTCCCACCTTCACGCTCCTGCCATCGCAAATCTGGCAATCTTGTAGCCTGAGGATGAGTCAGTTGAGCTTACTGATCTGACAAACTAATCCATCTCGGAAATAAAACAAGCCTCAAATCAGCAAGCTCAACTGACTCACCTTGAGGACAGGCAGTTGTTAAATCTGACCAGGGGGAGAACAGAGAACAAGACTGCACCTTACTGCCTATACTCCCAGGTAAGCCACGCTAAGTATAACATAAAACCACACCTTTTGACTCAACGCCATGGTGGAGCTACAGCCTGTAAATGCGGCTGCCTCAGAAGGGCAGTACTGGTCCTTCCATCCCTCCTTGTGCCCTGACGTGGCTTTGCGCTGGTACCAGGTATCAAACAGCTGCTATCAGAGGGTGAGCTGGATCAGAACTGCTTCTGGAGAAACAAAACTCCCTGCCCCGATCCACCCCACAGCAATGTGAGCACTCAGGCTGGCAGAGGAAGGAGATGGAAGCAGGCAATAAGGCCACAGCCATTCCTCGTGATGACAGCCTGCATCAGGGGCAGGCTGAAGTAGTCAAACTGCAGGCTTGGACAAACCAAAGTGATAGCACCTGGGTACAACATCCACTGCTTTCTCAAAGCAAAACACAAGCTCAGTCAAACAACTGACTAATACTTCAACTAAGGTTCAAAAAAAAAAAAAAAAAGTGTTACATTACACCAACACAGGCATTTATTCCAGATAGTAACTATCCTGCCTTAAAATGCATACTTTAGCTAATAGAAAGTATTCTTTTCTCCTAAGGCTTCTTAAACCTATTAGTAAGTTTGTTTGGTTTTCCCCTCTCAGAAACAATACACCTACTTCAATAAGACTTTTTTCCCCTAGTGAAAGGACAATAATGTAATTCAAACATAAGAAGATGTTTCCAAATATTTTATTGCAATATACAGACTTTACTAAAACAAAATCCTACACAGTGGGAATTAGTTCTCTCCGCAAAGAAAAACATGAACAAAAGGAATATTCCTCCTCCTAAGAATGAGCCCAGACATCTGGGGATTCAATTCCCTTCTGCCAGTACATTAGATGACTGAGACTTTCAGGGACAATCTTTGCACATATAGCTGAAATTCTCAAAACTGTTCCTGTAATTGTTTGTTAAGGAAGACTGCTGGAGCTTGAAATCCTGAAATAGAGACAAGTATCTGGAAACAGGGAGAGGAGAGCAGCACTGTTCTAGCAAAACTTCCTCTCAATTATGCAGGCAAGAAGAAGAACAACTAGTAAAAACAAACCTTTCCCAAATTCTGCCAGTTTCCCTGTCAGACAAAGAGTATCACTTTTCAAGGTGCGATGAAGCAGAAAATAAGTGATACTAAGTAGAAGATACGTGTAAAAAGACCAGAGCAAATTTTTAGAAGTTAAACATTTATACGTCTGCAAAAGTTGCATACCTATCCAGAAGTGAAGGTTTTTCAAGGGCTGCTGTTCCAAGTCTATGCAGGTTTTGAGAGCACGTGAGGCTTTCTTGCCAGCAGTGCAGCAAGTTTTCTTAAGTAGAAGCTGGATTGTCTTTGAAGGAAAACAGACTGAGGTCTCAACACTGCTAGCTCATTCTTCTCTTCTTACATGTACCCTCACCCTAGGAATCTCAAGCAAGATAAACAAGGCATTATGAAGCCAAGACTGTGGGTATATGCAAAAGATTACCATTTCTAGAAGGAGATAATGGAGCCTATTATTTCTCTACTGCTGCTATGACTGGAGAATAATCACAATGCTTTATCTGGGTCCAGGTAAGGAGGCTACTTTCAACACAATAATACAGACATCCATCTCGGAGGAGAGGGAAGACAGAGGAGCAGTCTAATGTTCTTCTGCAGACAAGGGTTTATTTACCTGACTCAGAAGACGGTAACTAACGAACAAAGCACTTCAAAGAATACAATTCCTTTATCAGAAAGGCTCAGATAGAGGAGAGATACTCAAATATGGCACCTATGAAAAACAAGGCAGCACATAAGAGAGAAAGCACAGGTTCATCTATCCCATTTTCCCACCTCTTACAGCAGCAAACAGTAAGTGTTTAAGGAAGAGTATAAAACAGGACAAGCCTGCAGGGACAGCTATCCCAGCACACTCTCCCAGCCCCCAGCTATGGGTGGCATGGGAACTTCCCAAGCCAGAGGCAGTATCTCTGGCTTTTTCTTTCTGACTTTGCAAACCCAGCCCAAGATCTGAAGATACTACATGCAATAAGCCAACCAACCATTTCTAAACAGGTGTAAAGAGAAGTGACATCTCTAAAGCGTATCAGTGACAGGACTATCTAGTAGAAAGCTGAAATTTTATCTCAACATCTACAGCAGCAAGTAGTGACAATTCTGTTCAAAGTCCAGGATGGCTAAGACATGTGCATACCAGGCAGCATCCAGGCACTTTTTACTATGCAGGATAACTCTTCACCTTGTTCAGAAATTCATCTTTCATCTTAGGATCGGACAGAAACAATATAATGTAAAACTGACTGACTTAGACTAAATAAAACAAGATCAGAAACACTTAGCATAAGTTTGGGAACAGGAGAAGATCACAATAACAGAAGATAAAGATCAAGTAGCTTTGACTTAGAGTTGAGAACAAAGTTATTCCTGGAAAGAAGAGTACAGAATATGCTTGAATGCTTGCATTTTGGCTGAGACAGGAAGTAAAGTCTTGAATATTAGTTATTTTGCACAGTTGCAGCCACTCACCCACAAATCCACAGTGAAATTTTATTAAGACATTACGGCCTGGCACTGTAGCAGAGATAATGAATGCTTATCACAGCTTATCACAGAAGGATTTTGGCAAAGGCAAGATGAAACTCATCATCTCAAAAAGCTATGGCAAAAAACAACAAAAAAAAGCAGAAAAATTTGCTCGTGTTTCAGTTTAGATAAAGTTATTACAAAATACACTCTTTCTTTTTCCTTCAGTAAAAACACTCTTCTGAATAAACATGTTTTTCTAACAATCAAATAAGTTATTGTCCTCTATCTGCCAAGAAATGAACCCAGGATTCCGTTTTCCTTTACACTTGCATATAAGAAAACATCTAATATTTCACTTGAGATCCTTGATAAATGAAGCAGCACTACAATTCAGGGTGCAATTATGGAGAAACAGCTCTCTTGCCAGTATTTTCTTTGAAACGGTGACATGTAATTGAGTTGGTACACAATTTTGGAATTCGTGATAATTTTTTCAAAAGACATTTCCTCTGTAAGATGACCTGAAAATACAATCTACTTTTTAATCCAATTATTGCCCCTTTCAGTTTGTCACATTCAAAGAGTCTGACAGCTGATACGGAAGATATAAACTACTGAAAGTAATGCATGCTGCCTGCATCACAAATGAAGGAACAAAGAAAAACCTTTAGATATTTTTATATATATTGCTCGTCAGAGGGGGTTGATGTGTGGGTTCATCAAAATTAGATCATTGGGAAGTATTCAAACTCAAACTCATCCCCTTTCCAACACCAAAGATTATGGCAATACTGACATTACTCAAAGACAGGTCTTTTGGTTTAATGATTGATCGCCACCTATCCCAGTGATGGACCTTCATCTACCTTTACTCTTGGCTCATTCACCAAGGCAGCAGAATTATTTTTCAAGAAGTTAGAATCAGATGCAGAAATGGACGGGAGGCATCATACTTGTACAGGATGAATACAGATTGGTTTCCTCCATAATTCCAAGTACTTCAGAAGGTCTCTTCATCTAAAGAATCTAGACACAATTATGCCTCAAGAGTGGAAAGCCAGGGCATTTTATTACAGCATTAGAAATCATATCCCTCAGGAGAAAATGTTCTTGTTCATTACAGGGACCTTTAAGACTTGGAAGCAGAAAGTTGCTTATACAACAAGAAAGCACTGTCAGATTAACTATACTGCCATTTCTTAAAACCAATAAGCTCATTATTTCCTTGATATATTAGAAAGATCTACAGCTAAGAACATGCTCCCCATACATAGACAAAAACATAAAGCATCTTAGGTCTTCACACTAAATCTAAGAAACATCACTAGGTAAAACATCAGTCACCAGAACTAACAGGGTTAGTATTCACAGGTTTTCACACACTTCAAAAAAGGCATCTTGACAATACCACTTTGGTGGTTTTAAACCTAAGTCATATATGCACTGGTTTTTAACAGCTCTAAGTTACTCCTTTCAATTTCACAATTCATCCTCCTACCATTTGCCCCATCAGATATAGAAGTCCCCACAGAAGCCACACAGAACATATCAATGCAATATCATCTACAAAATACACTCAGATTAAGAGAAAAAATATGTAGCCATGTTCAACACCAACTATTAACTCAATCCATCTTTCAAAAAAACCACCCTAAGCCTGTCTGATTATGAGAAACAAAACATTTAACAGGATTCTTCCCTTACAACAAGAATTGTTTAATATACAGATGCCTGTAAGCTTCCAACAGCCACGTTGAGCTCCAGGATTTTACAGCTATCATTCCCATCTCCAACGTGATGGCCCAGCTTCAGCACTGGAACGTCCCTTGCAAGTAGGTAGTCAGAAACTGGTTCAATGTATTTCAGTTTTAAAAGTACACATTCTTTTACTTTATTTTTTCAGTTTTAGCATCAACGGGGACAATCTGAATGCAACATAAAGGTTATTTCAAGCAGAAAAGCAATGTGCCATCTACCCTATTTCCTATCAGGATTCAATAATGACTTACTGTCACCAACACAAGTCTCTCTAAAAATGCTACAGGAGTTCAGTATTCTATTACTCTACTCTACAGCCACAAGTCAGTATTTACTGTGTATTACATATTTGCACTTAATCAATGACACTGTACTAAAAAAAGGTAGCAATGAGCTTCATGCAAGTAATATCACAATCATCACAGTAGGCAGTATTGCAAAGTATTTTCGTATGAAAAATATGGCTAGAACTCCTAACTTACTGGGTTTACATACAGTTGATTGTATAGGTGTACACTGCTCTTCTCTGGTAGCTAAATCAGATTAAGAAGTCTCCCACACACCGCAGCAGCTTATTCCTCTCCCTACTACCATAATTCATCACGCACTAAATCATGCTGATGAAACTGTTTGTGTGGCTATGCTATAAACATCAGTGAAGTAATCTGGGAAAGAAACCAAGCTATGTTTTTTATTAAAAAACATACACTTACAAGTCTGCATCATCTCACTGATGGGGTTCACAGCACAGCTGTGGAAGAAACTAGCATGGGGGACTGAACAGGTCAGGGTCAGTCAGGAAAATGAAACCAGCCTTCCCACCAGGAAAACTAATGCAACTCTCTAATAAAAAATAATAATAAAAAAAAAGCAGCAAGCAAGGGGTAAGAGGTTTATCAGCCTTAACACAGGTAACCACCACGATCAGAACAGACTTACCTTTAACCCAAGTGCTAGGAGCAGATCAGCATTTGCTGGGGTTTTTTTGTTTTGTTTTTTGTTTTTTTTTTTTTTTTTTTAAAAAAAACATTTATACAGTGTTAACTTAATAGAACTGTAAGTAATATACACATTCACATAAACCCATCTGGCTAATTTGGGTGTAATATATCACATAACATAGTACAGATAAAGTCTGCAAGACCTCTCTAGTTATAACTGAGTTTTCACTTCACACTATCCAAACCTGTGCTTTTGGGTATACTGGGTCAGGAAAGGAAGCTTCTCATTACTCCTATGTTTCTTTCAAGTTCTTTGATAATTGGCCTGGTGGGCTCTCCAAAAAAAAAAAGACTCCAGTGGGATTCTTAAGAGTTATAGACTGGTAAATGTGATCTCCATCCATGGCAAGATTGCAGATATAAGGGCATAGCAAACAACCTGCTGGGATAAGTTGAATATGGCTTTGGCAAAGAGAAACCCTGCTGGCACGCCAAGCAAACAGGTAGAAGAAATCCAAGAAAAACACATACTTGGACTTTCAAAAAGCCCAGGCTGCTGCTTTAACAGTCTATGGCAGGAAGTCAAGTTGCCTGGTTATAGACAAAAGGTCCATTTATGGCCAGAAAGCTGGCTAAAGACAAGAAACCAAGGGTAAGACTTAAGAGTCAACTTTCCACTATGAAGAAGAGTCAATAGTGGAGCTGACCTGTCAGCATTGCTAGGAGTCCTTCTATTCAACATCTTCAGTGACCTGGACAAAAGTGCACAGTGAAATTCTCCAAGTCTGCAGATAAAGCTAAGCTTTTCCAGGTCAGCCAGCTGCAACAGCAATGACTATGAACGCTGGAAGGACCTCACCAAACTGAATAAGGAAAAAGTGTGGTAGATGAGCATCAATGCAGGCAGATCTAAGACAATACATATGAGGGGAAAAAAAATAATAATCTAAGTTGTGCTTCCATGCTGAATTTATAGCTGGAGTTTACAATTCAAAAAAGTGATCTTGGAGTTGTCATTGACAGTCCTCTGAAATTACTGGCTTAATGTGCAACACTTGCTGAAAATGTCATCTAGATATTGGACATCAACAGCAAGGAACTGAGAACAAGGCAGAAAGTAATTTTGCTGCTATGTAAAGACAGTGCACTACAATCTTAAGAATCAAGCTGTGGAGACAAGAATGGCATACAAGCAGGGCAGAGCAGAATTCACAAAGGTATAGAAAAGGACATTTAAAGGATTAAAAAGAGCAGCTGTCTTAGGAGTAAAGACTGAAGAGGCTGGGGCTCCTCAGTCTGGATGCAAGACGATGAGAGGTAGGAGGGTGTAATACATCCAAAGCTTACAAAAAACTGATGACAGTAAATAAGATCAACATTGCTAGCAAGGAACTTGAGGAATCTGTTTTCTCAGGATCATGAGCAGATACTAAGGGGAACAGACAAGGATGTAGCCTCTAATGCTGACAGTCTGATGACTGGATGCTAGAACAGTAGGAAGACAGTGAGTCACAGAGTGGCCATGGTCACATGTTCTCCCTAAATAGCAATGTCACTGCCACCGTTGAAGACCACATATTTGGCTACATGAACTACTGACCTGATCCAGCATGGTATTTCTTACCTTCTGAATCAAAACTGGAGAGGAAAATATTAATGTGAAATATTTCAAACTGACTTAATATGAGGAAAAATTCTTAAAATACAATTTAATGATCTAATTCCCATTATACTCTTACAAGGAGACCCACTTCGGAGAAGTATAGATGCTAAGTTAGATGTGGTGAGGAGCTTGGCTTTTGGGATGGAAGAGAATGAACAGGAAGATGACAAGCTTAAGCTATCTCAATTATGCATTACTCCAGGCACTTGGAGTCAAGAAAAGCTCGCTTCCAAAACAGCTACACACCTCTGTGCCACAGGCTCCATATCTGAAAGCTTCGATGTCAGCAAAGGCAGCCCAGGTTAGAAGTGGGCTGCCTGCCCCCACCTGCATGACCAACTGTAGATACAGTTCCTTGACGTCATCTCAAGGGAATCCCACTCGGAGTAAAACACACTTTTAAAAGGCAATACCTGTTTCTCCATGAAGGCCCATCCTCTCCAGGCAAATCTTAAGTTAGGAGGGACAGAAAAAACAAGCTTAAAACAATGGAGTCACTGAACAGTATCTCAGCCATAGAAGTTTCTTCAAAAGAGACAAGGCCATGTCAAGCATTTGTACATGGCTGGTTTCAAATACTAACAAATAGCAGTCTCACTGGTATTACTCTCTGCCTTGGAAACGCCAGGGAGGTAGTGAGGCTCTCATCCTAACATCTGCGGCTGAACAGCTCTACAGGCTGCTCTTCTGACCCAGATCTCTTGAGTCCTTAAGACACAGGTGGTTTATTTCCTTCCCATGTTTTCCTCAAAACAGTCACCCACTCTGCTTCACTGCTTCCTGCGCCTACCACAGGGGATGGCAGGAGAGGAGCGGGCAGAGACAGGCTCTGAAAGCACTGGGACAGACAATCCCCAGAAAAAATATCTTAATATGATGAGAGTTGGGCTCTATTACTGGGTCCTCCACAGCTGGGCAGAGCAGTCTCCTCCTTGGGTTGAGCTTTGGTGCAGCAGGGGGGGTGTGTGTGTGTCTCCATACAGGGCCAGTACTCCTGGGGAATACACCTTAATATTGCTTTGGTTTCTTGTTCTTCACAAGCTGATCTGGAAACAGCTTTCAATACTACGTGAGATTGTGATGGACAACTTGTAAGACAGGCCTAGAGCACACAACCTCTTCTTACCTTGAGACAGGAGCTGCATAGAATAAAACTCTTTTATCCAGTGCTCAGAGTCTGAATCACAGTTGAGGCAAAACGGTTCAGGAGCGCTGGACTGAGCTGAGACCTGGCAACACAAACAGACCCTGAACTGGTATCTGTTCCTATCAGCCAAGCTGGATGTGAAAACAGCGGCGCATGTAGGACCCAGGGATCCAGTACAATTCTTGCCTTGGGTCAGCACCCCCAGCCCTGCTGCAGGTGGGGTTTGGTGACACCTTCCACAGCCCTGGGAGGCTGTGGGGAGACCAAACGAGCCACCAGCAGAACCTGCTGCAATACCATGCCCTCTCTCCCTCCATTTCCAGGCTGTGAGGAACCAGCATCCATTGCAACAATAGAAGAACCGTAAGAAAAATGATTTGGGTCTTTTCCACATCTTCAGATCCCAGTGAAAGAAAATTACCCATTTAAGTGGCAACAAAGAGAAGAACCCAGCCTGAAGCACTATAACCACAAAGAACCACCTGAAGCATACTTACACAACAGCACTTGATCAATCATGTATACAGCAGTGTGAATACCCTAAGCACTACAAAAGCACTAAAAAGACCAATGGCTTCATCTCCACTTAAACATTTCAATTGTCATTTTAAGCAGTTAAAAACACATCCACACAGCTTGCAACAAGCACATATAAAAGCAACAAGTTTCATTTTACTAATGAATTAAAATTAAAGTATTTTTTAAAATTATTAGTCAGTTTCTGCCCATGTATTTAAACTATCTTAAAATTCAACACTTCTCAAATATTACAGTTCATATAACTAAGACAAATATACTTTTACATGCCCTTACTCACCTTGTACTTGGGTTAGGAAAAAAACCCAAACCAAACACCAAACCAAAAATAAGAAAAAGTCAAGCTGACCCTATAAAAGAAAAATCATAAATGACACTCCACTAAAATTAAGATACACTAAGTTGTATCACTTTCATTTGTTATGTCCCAACACTCTGCTGCAAAGTTTAGATTTGAAACTTCTTGGAAAAGTATTTCAAATCCAAACATAAAAAGAATTTCAGCTGTGTTAAGAGTCTCACAGAGCAGGACGCAGCCTTCCCAACTCCCTTCACAAGGATGTGGATGGAATCACCATGTTGCAGAAGACAACAATGAAAAGAATACACTGTTCAAAGACCAATTTGTAGTCTTAAACGCATACAATTTAAATCTGTATCACCGAACACAATAAAAGCACCGTGAAAAAAACTATACTTTCTTGTTTGCTCTACAAGTTACGCAGTTCTTCAGATGCACGGGATGTTAAAACCTCAAGGTATTGGTGGATGAGTGTTGAGGACAATGTTAAGACCATGTTTTTTGCAGTACATGCCACCCATTTTAAGTATGTAACTCAGTATTACATTAGCACAGAATTTTCCGTATACTAAGTGCTGACTTTCTAATGCTTTCTACACCTGCTGCACATTTTCATTCTTAAAATGTAAGCAGTTTCCTGAAAATAATATTTACAATATCGCAATACTAAAGTCACTGAACCCTTTCCTAGAAGCCACCTACATCTTATGCTTGCATGACTTCAGCTTGTTTTATTTTGGCTTGTGTTACTTATGCCTGACCACATACCCTTTAACAGTTTAACAGCATAATTTCTCTGATTACCTGCAACACTTAAACCAAGTACTACTTCTAATAAATTGAGGAGGAGTATCAAAAACACTACAACTTCAAATGAAATGGTAGTTAGTTCTATGACAAGGCACCAACAGTGTTCTTCCAGCAAACAGAAAGCAGCAAGATAATCTATTTCTGCACTATTTTTATCTCCACATATTCAACTTGAGGAACTGGGAAGGAAGGGTTTCCATGGTTGTTTTAGTTGTGTGGCAGTCTATCTATAGAGTCCTTATTTTAGTAAAGGTTACCATATCGTTTGGGGAACTTTTGGAACTGGCGATTTGGGGGCTTTTCTGAACAGAAATCAAAGCAACAAAAATAGAAAGAAAAACACTAAGATTATTTATCACTTTATTGGGCAGAGACAACACAACAGCAGAGAAGTCCAGGAAGTAACACAAACAGTGAGCTTCTCTCAATTAACTAACACAGCTAAGTAAAAAACCATGATAAAATCCCTCAAAGTTAAAAAGGCTACAAGCCCTATGTTTATTACAACTACCTTGAATAGGCAGTATTTTTTTTATAGAGTCTGGAGCCATGTGATCATACAGTAAACTCAGCTGTCCTTAAAAGCAACCCACACTTCTCATCTTATGATTAAGCAGGAAGCCTGGGGAATATGGAGAGGCATAACCCTAAAGACAAAAACTTCTTTCTCCCATTTCAAGCTAGGGGAGTGTCGTAATACTGGGCAGCACTGTTTGTGAACAGTTGACAATTACAAAATTAGGTACAACAGGCAGTTTTTGTTTGTTTTAAGGCAAAACATAGACAATTAAAGCTCAGCACATTTTGCTTTACTCAGAGGGCAAGCACAAGTTCAAATTCCTATAAAACTGCACTACATTCACTTCACAAATCTGGTGGAGTTACTAACCTTAAACTAAAATTAATTTTTTAAACATACTTGCCCAATGTTCCAGACGAGTTACTTCCATCTGCTAGAACCTTATTTCACCTAGTTTCATTATATCTCTTCCCTAATTTGTATTCCCATACCCATTCTCTATTTACTCCAATTGTCTCTCAGATCTGTTTTACTCCTTTCAGCTCTTCTCCTGGCCTGCTTCTTCCTTGTTCTGCCAGAATTTAAATTCACCCCACCTAAAGGCTGGGGTGTGGAACATTGGTTCCCAAACTGCAGAGCACTACAGAGGAAAAATGAAAGGGCAGCTCAAGAGGCTCCAAGCACTGACAATCCCAGGTGGCTGAGCAACCCCTGATAATAACTGCCTCACTCACATCCCAACCTGATAACAGCTGGGCCTTAAATACACACATACAGACTGGCACTGCAGAAACACAAGAGCCAGAGATAACAGACCATACCTGCAGTAACCAGTCTGATGTCAGTCCCAGACAGAGGACCACCAGCTAGCAAGCTAGAAAGAGCTAATTAATAGCCTGCCATTACATCCAGATCCAAGTCAACACACTTGAAAGAGCTGAACTCAATTTTAGCCTCTGGCTACCTTTCAAAAGGTGCTTCCAACCCCCAAAGGCAAACAACCTGACAGCCAACAGCCCATTCATACTGGCGAGATTGGTGCCCCCTCCAAGGTGGTGTCTCCAGGTACATCACCCACTGTGTCACTTTGGTATTTGCACATGTTCACAGCTCAAGAGAACACCTTTTTTTGCAACTTATGCTTCCTTCAGAGGTTAAGCAAGTGCTTGTAAAGTCTCCAGAACCCATAGGGCACTTAAAAGCTCCTAATCCAAGTTTACAGAAGCAATTACAGCAGCTTTCACATGCCATTTTGATTGCCTTCAGCATATGTGCTTTTTGAAAGGATGGACTAGAAAACATTGAGTACACTGTATTTCTCTACACAAGAAGCAGACTGAAAGCTACTCAAAACATTTCTTATTCTTCTATAGCAAAATACATTATATTCTCCCAGAAGGGATACTAAATTCTAGAACTATTTACCTGAAGTACCTCTGTACTCATACACACTTTTCACTTTGTCCTGTAATTCACAAGGCTGTTTAAAGTGTCTTTATAACACAGATAAGTTTTTTCTAAAAAGACAGGCTCAAACACCACACTGTCACGTCACAACTGCAGATCTCCTTTCCACTCATCACGGCATCCAACTTCATGTAAAATATACAAACATGCATGTCACACACCAAAGAACATCAGGAAAACGTATTTAAAAGGCTTTTTTAAACTATTTGGGTGGAAGTAGAAACTAGCACAGTGTGAGAGGAGAGCTCAGACCTGTGCCCAAGCAGTGCTGAGATCTCGGTCAAATCAAATGATTTCACACTGGAAGTTTTATGTAGGCAGCATCAAGAAACTGCTAACAAACAGCACTACCCTCCATTGACAAACCCTCCACTCTAGCTACTCACGCAGAACAAACCCTATTACTTACAGAGAAACACTTAACTTCCGTGCTTGCCTCTAAACTAAGACAGCTTTGCACTTTTAATTGGATTCCCACATATCAAAATGCCAATTTGGAACAGAGAAGATGTTTACTTCAATGATGGCAAACAGCAGAACTGATTGTGCATAGTTTTGGAAGTGCTTGTTTAATTTCAGGAACCAGCTTCTTTTGACTGCTTTTTCCAAACTGAGTGTAGTTACAAGAAACACTAGAACACTACTAGCACAAGCTGAAGAATATGAGCTTTAAGAAAGGTAGGCTTCCCAATTCCTCCCTTTTAGTACAAGTTTCAGCAGATGAGGCGAACCCCTCATGTGCATACAATTACTCTATACACTAACTTACCACTGATCTCCACTAGGCTAGATATCCACCTTGCAAAGGAAAAAGCTTAAAATCTGAAATGCCTTCCTCCATAAAAATTACTCCTAAGAATTATTTGCACTGTTATAAAAAGAATTAACTTAATATTGCTGCGCCAAAAGTCTATCAGACCTTCAAATGCTGTTAAGGTCACCTTTAAACTAGTCACAAAATATGACTAGTATACACCAAACTATGAAGCACATGTTTTTCTCACGTCATATATACAAGACAGCAGTATCTGACTAGACATCATGTCTGTATTTAAGACAGTCCCTAAATACAAAACCTGAGCAGAAGTTTCTACACTCCACAAGTCAATTGGTATACCAGAATAGCTCTTCTTCCAAGAAAACTTCAGGTACAAGTAACCAGCTGCCAAGTACAGCTACCCACATACCAGGGGAAGCTTGTCTGAATCTAGTTTACCTATTCTATTATCTTAAAAAGCAGTGGTGAGGCCAACAAAGACCTTTAGGTACTGCCAGTATTTCTTTAGCAAGTACACCCATCTCCCATCCCCCTCCTTTCCTTACATTTGACACAATCTGCAATCCAAGTGCAGACTTCACAGGTACCCGAGACAAACATCTCACCCTTTACAGCTTTTTGTCTGTCGTTGGTGAAGGTGAGAAGGAAGGTAAAAGCATATTAAAAAAAAAAAAAAAAAAAAAAGACAGCGTTGTTAACTGAATGAAGCAGAAGCCTTGCTGTTTTCAACTCATAACTATATATACTTTCACTTGCAAAAAACCCCAGTTAATTGAAAAAAAAACCCCAAACCTGAGACAACAAAGACTATCAGTAGGAATGCAATAGTGGAAAATTGTTTCAGTAGTGTTTCCAGTTACTATCACTATAAACTTTAGTTCTAAGCACAGATAGTTTCAACCTACTCTCTCCACCCTATGAGGCAACTCATCTGCACACAGACCTGCATCTGAAAATCTGACTGCAGGTTTCCATCTAAGGAAGGAAACTGCTACTCAAGGAAGGATGTCAGCCAGCCATCCAGGACAAACATGCAAGTGCCTTTAGTCTTTAACTATGTTGTTATGGGTGTGGTTAGACAAGGCTGCTAAGGTGACCTAATACTTCGTTGTCATCAAAAGAGACACTCCTTTCCACCCCCCTCTCCCCCCAGCCATACAGTCCATCCCATCCCTTGTCATCATAGCTACAGAAATAAGCCAATTCAACTTGCTACCTGGCAGAAAACTCTAACTCATGTTGAGTTAACTTTCTGATGAATAAGCAAGTTAACCGGCTCACTGTGTGGTCATGTAAGCTCCAGTGAGACCACATATAGGAAGTAGTAGGAATATGGCCAGTAGTGGAACCCAATTCTGATAGCAACAAGACAAGTCTGCTGAACTATCAGCTAAATGCACTCCAAAGTTACATTAAAAGAAATAACATTCAAGAAAAGCATCAAATTCGATTACAACCTAGGACTTTCAAGCAAAAACCAAGGCCTTGCTAAATAGATTTGTATGTACCTATGCACAGACACTGTACAAGGGTGCAAATATATCATTTACTTCAAAGGGTTCAAAAACATGTAAAAGTGATTCTTGACCTCGCATACAGGTTACTATTACTATTTGTTGTTTGTGAAAAATCATTAAACAGAAAATGAGGAAGGTGATTCAATATCTGTTACAGAATTACATTGATTTAGAAGACTTACTTTTAGGGGCAAACTCAAGTAAGCCCTGAGTACTTCTGTTAGAAAAGTAATTTCTAGGCCTAAAATACACTGAGCTCTATGAGTAGAAAAACATTAAGGCAATACAGTCTTCTAATTCCAATGGCATACTGAGGGCATCCACTTATTTGGTCAACACTTCTCAAAAAAAGAAAGGCTGAAAAGAATGACCTGCTGGCTCTCTCCTGTCTTGTGAGCAAGGTGCTGACAGAAGTAGCTAATTATTTTGTTGTTGTAGCTTATTTCATTGTAATTCACCGATTCCTGTGGGATCTGGCTCATCAAAACTGACTTCATCAGAAGTTTCACATCAGGTGTTTTGTTACAGATATTATGACAAAAATTCCTAAGTTCAAGTGATGAAAAACTCTTTGAGTTAGGTGTGAGTATGACTCATCCTTAAGTCAGGATAGACACCATTTCTCACAATCTTTACTTGCAGTGGTAAACAAGTAGCAACAAAAACAGAAATTACAGCCAATGTATCACAAAGCAGACTGCCCTGAAAGAGCGGCATCCCACACATTTTACAAACAGAAACAAGAAAGGAAACTTCATTAGTATCAACATAACCTGATGTGCAAGATGACAAGTCAACAAGGGAAAGCTGAGTAGCCACAGAAGCAGATGATACCTGAGGAGTGATACTGAATAAAGGAGAGTGTTATCCACCCTGAGAGGGAAAGAAGAACATGTTTTGTGGAAGGCAGGCAGAGAACAATGAAGGAAACCGAAGAAAGTAAACGTGCCAAAAAAGAAAATGAAAGGGTGCTTACAAAATGAAAAGGAGAAAAATAAAATGCCCCATCCTTTACTAGAGTTTTAAAATACACAAATGAAATTACTTCCAGTCAACTGGTAAGAAAGGGTCATTTAGACAAGGAAAACAGGAAGACAAAAAGTTCTATAATCTCATCTTTTGGGGAGCACTTTATTGATGGCTTTTGCATGCTTCAGTTGACAGCAATCACAATCCCAAAAAGCGCCCTCCTGCCTAAAAAAAAATTTTAAAATCATGTTTAGCAAGACTGAAAAACATGGAACAGATGAAAGGGACTGAGCAGTCAGGCTTTGAGTTCAGATGCTTTCTATTGGCAAATCTGAGTAGGCAGGACTTCTGGCTTGAAAGGAAATCACCCAAACTTCTCAGAAGTACACTCAAAAGATTTCTTCTCTTCCATAAACAGATTAAAACTAACAAAAGTGGGAGAGAGGAGGGGAGGGGACCACAGACACAGAATATGAAGTAATTGTACTCAGCAGGGATTCAGGAGCAGTGGGAGGAAGAGGATGTTTAGTCAGTACCTTCCAGAAGTACCGAGATGAAGCTGCCCTACCTCTTCCTACCTAAATTACTTCAAACTTGTATAAAACAATGCATATGGGGTTACAGTGCCTCAGTACTTAATTAAAAATACCAAAACCAAAAAGCCTTGTTACCACGTTCAATATTATTTATAAACTATTTGCCAGCTACACAATGACCTTTAGAAAAAGTAGATGTGTATGTATTTTAAGCAACCCTTGGTGGCATCCCCTTGGCTGTACAGAGAAGCCCTATACAGCTATGCACGTTGCAACCAATACCTCTGCACTCAAGGGGAGAAATCGGAGGACAACCTCAAAAAGTGGTATAGCCTGGGAGTATCCTCCTATCTAGGTACAAGAGACCACTTCCTCCCCCAACACATGTTGCCACTGAAACTGGGTCCTTATGTATAAAACACTTTTAATCTACACCTACCCCTCCCTTCCCAAAACCTTAAAAAGAAACAAACACAGGTGAACTGTGACTCTTTCCCTCAGAACATGAACACACAAACAAGCCACTGCATGGAAAAATACATGATTGAATTTACTATGGAATAATTACTGCACTACAGCTTTCCACCTGCACAATCACCCCGAGGTAGTTCATTGTAGTTTATTTTCCTTGTATAGGCTCTAAATGAATGCACACACAGCTATCAGAAAGCAGTTTCACTCAGCTGACCTGCAATGATTGTTCACATGTCCATACCCTGGGTCCCTATTACTGTAACACACAAGGGCTTCATAATCCATAACTGCCCTCAGAATATCTGCTAAGATAGGAAGAGGCAATTAATCACATTTTTGAGTTGGCACACTGCACAAAGCATTATTTGCCTACATCATGCAGCCGTACTGGCTGAACGGTAAAAACCCTACCATGGACAGGAATCATGAGGTTATAAAGGCATTTTTACATTGGTATAGCCATTTGCACATGGAACAAGAATTGCATGTGATGATACAAAGCTTCTCTCTACTGGCACAATCCAACACCAGAGCTTTCAACAGCATAAGCATTGCTGCTTAAAAACTCAGGGCTAGCAGGGTGGTAGCCAGGCATACACAGCTCGCTCAAGGTCTCAGGACAGCAGCAGCAGGAGATGGCGACTCAACCCACATCTCCCAGCTCCCCCATTTCCTTCACCTGTAAGATGCTGCTGATGCTCTTCACCCTGTCCTCTTTATTCTGTTCCCTGCCAGTACTGACAGAATCAAAGCTTGCAGGAGCTCTGCAACCAAGAGATTGTTGAGAGTTCATTTCACACGAGGCATCGTAATACAGGAGTACTACGACAAGCCAAGTCTTGTCTCTCCACTGTTGACGAAAACTGTCCTGTGACTGAAGTAGTACAGCAAGACTAAAAACTGGGATAGACCTGGGGACTGAACTGAAAGCCTCATCTAGAGGTCAAGTCTTTCCAGTTGACAGTTTCTTTACGAGGTAATGCTCCATGATAGCTTCATTAGGCAGTGTTTGCAAGGCACTCGGTGTAATGACAGGGATTAGAATATGACTTGTAAATCAGTATGTTGGGTAAAAAACCTGAACTTTTGCCTGAAGGGACAAAATATAAGCAAAGTTCATCTCTACTTCTGCTTTGTATTCTACTCTGCTTCTCTGTACATTCTCTATCTTGGCTACCACTGCTTTTAAACTGGTTCCCTGCGCTAATTAAGCTTATGTGCTCACCATTTTTCCCCATCTGCTTTTCCTCCCTGCCACCAAATGACCTGGACCTCATTGGGCATCATCAGCCTAGTCTGAAAGAGCAGAAATCTTTGGACCCCCAGCAGAACAGGTAACGCTCCCCAAGCTCTTATACTGGTTGGCAGCAGGAAGCCACCTGATCAGCACACACATATCAAGCACCAGCAAAAACACATTCTGCTCCAGACAAAATCCATGCCTTCTCTGCCTGTGAGTGGAGAAAACCAAGGTCACCGAGTTACAGAATATAAATAAATGAAACTGGACAAATCCTTAAGAAAGGAGGCATCATTAGTTCCACCACTCAGAAAAAATTTTGGGCAACAACTTGGTAACAGCTTAAAGCAGACCCATCTATATTAATGAGATACATGATAAACCTACCTCAATTCTATACCCTATAGAGAATTCAAAACTCAGCTGCTGAGGGCTGACTGCTTTCATTTTCTTAATGCTACTGCCATCTAACAGGCTTCAACAGCGAAGCCACTAACCCACCAACGCTCATGCTTTTCTGGGAGAAGTCCTTCAGAGACAGGCAGGGACCAACCTACACACAGCTTGGGAAATTAGCATTCACACACAATCTAGCTCAACACCACTAGACAGGAAATCGCTCTAAATGAGAGAAGGAAATCTGTAGCAACAAATCTCAAAAAAAAAAAAGTCAATTTCTCCTAATCAAGAGGACAGCAAGCAGAACAAGTAATTTCCTAACCTTTACATTTAGAACAGACTGCTGCTTTAAGCACACAAAAGCTAAGCCAACATGTTTTAAAGTGTTCAAGATCTACATAACTGACAATTTGGTTTTCTATTTCTGTCTGCTTACCCTGCTGCTCCTGCCTGTAAACATTTTGTAGGAGGATGTGAAATTCAACAGAGAGGACTCTGAACTATGAATGACTCCACAGTGGCGCATTCTTAGAAGTGCGTGGTGGTGCCTATGAGCTCACTCACACATGCTAACGTCACCAGTCGGGGTCAATTCGAGGCAGCTACAGCTCTACTTGGTTACAGCTGAAAGCCAGTTCATTAATGTGAAAATGCCCTTTCCCCACCTCTAGTGGTAATTTGAAGACAGAAAGAAAGAAAAGAAAAAAAAGGAAAATATGTCAATGTTTTATGGAAATTAGGTTAATAGGACACCTGGTAATACCTTCAATTCTTTGCTGGTCTTTAACTTCTAGTAAAAACTTGCACTGAACACTGACTTCTTATCTCATTAGGCCTAATCATTCCATTTGCCATACTAATTTTGTCTGACTTGATGATGTGGAAACCTCTGTATACATTGCATAATTTACTCTGAATGCTTTCATTCAGGATTCCTCAACTTGTGAGGCTCCTATGCAATAGATGACAGCCTGTCCTCATTTGCACCCTGGTCTGTATTAATACCATAACCAGCTACCTGAGCTAGTAAAACATAATACAAAAATCATCCTAAGGTCTTATCTACACAGGGCTGAAGAAAGAGTAAATTAGATAAGATTAAAGTGAGACATGTTACACACAGGTATTCTTAGTTCAAATTAGGTATGCACAACTCCCCTTTAATATACCTTGACCTGATCAGCCAAGGTCAATGCAACTGCTTTATCTCCACAACAAGGAAAAGGACAACTTCTAATCACAGTTAAAAGACAGAACTTATCTTGAGCAGAACAGTGTCTAAACATAATCGGAACAACTACTCATTTCAAACACATTGTTAAAGAACTTCTCATTGCTTCTTCAAATCGAAGTCTTAGTTGATTCAGTCATTCAGCTATATCAGATCTAAGACTTCTATCAGAAGAACCTACTGTGCATGGTACATCACATCATTAAGTGTCTGAGAAAAAGGATGGATGTAGGTTTCTCCGCCACCATGGTTTTCCATCAGCTAAAGACAATGTACAGGGCTGCCCATCACAGAACACAAACTGTAATAAACAAGGGACTTGGAACCTCAACATCCCAAAAGTTGGTAAAATTGCATCTTCTGTTTTATAGAAGCACATGTGAAGAGATGGAGGAAAAAAAGTTATTATAAACCAAAAAAGTAACCAACACCTGCTTTTAAATAACAATGCGGTTTTACCCAACATATTGCAGTTTTAAGTCAAAGCAGGAAAAAAAAAAAAAAAAGAGACTATCACCTAATCTTTTTAATTCTAAATATGACCACTGTAACAACTTCAGTATGCCTTGGAGTTGGGATAAAATACATAGACCCCACATCTTTGTTACACCATTTATATAAAGCCAATATAAAAATGCACACCACATGGCATGAAAAGACAAAGCGCAGTAGAAAACACAGCATCTCAGAAAACCTTGCTGTCTTTTGCTCATCAGAAAGGTACATGCTCAGGCAGGGAAGCTGAAAACTCCAATGCTCCCCATCTATAAAATGAAACTAAGCTAGAATATGTAAGAAGCTATTATACTACCACAAGGTGATTTTACCACAAACTCAGGCAAAAGACTGGATAGTGGTTCCCACCATCACCACAAAGCAAAATATTATTAACCATGCAGAAGTTTGCTAGAGCTGCAGCCTCCCCAGTGTACAGTGCTCTGCCAACCACAAATCAATCAATCTAGTGACCCGAATTCAGGAACAACTAGATGGAGTAAACATCTTCAAGTCCAACTACTTTTCCCCCTGCCTGGAACAGGGCTTGACCAAAATGAAATAACATTGTCACTGCTTGAGTAAAGCACACTTATATGAAAAAATTCAGAAGATGAGAGCCTCTTCAAAAGAAAACTTTCCACTACTTATGTATAAGGTGTTTGCTGTCTACACAGCTTCCAGCTTTCATAAACTCTACTTTCAGCCTCAAAACATGTACTACCACAGCACAGTAACACTAACTTCAGCCAAAAGGAGCACTTTTCCACCAGCTCCATGGCAGCAAGCAACACATTTGACTCAAGTGTCATCTGAAGGCTTGCAGCTACTGTACAGCAACCCTAGAGATGAAAACTAAGTTTTGCATTAAAGGCTCATCATGCTATAGGACAACTCTTTGAAGACAAGTTAGGTATTTTAACTTCTTTTGACCTCAAGTCTTCCACATACAGAGAACTAAATCATGAGACAGCAAGTCAACAATGCAGAAATTTGAATGCAAGTCAAGATTTTATCAACCATTAGATTTGCTATGTAGGTTGCCATATAGATGCTCAAAGAAAACTGTGCAATACTCTGACAACTCCAGAGGCAACATCTTTAGAACTGTTACCATAATGCAAGAAACAACTCTTAAAAAGCAATACATACTTTCACAACTCCTTCCATAGTAGAAAATTAAGTGGGTCATTATTTCAATATTCCAAACACAACAAACTCACCATGTTTATTGCTAGAATAAAGCCTCCTAAGGACAAACTAAATACACTGAAGATATTTTTAAAGTTTAGAGAAACAACATTTGTTATTCCACACATTTAAGCTAAGTATATAGCCAAATTTTTACTATTAAAGCAAGGATTCAACCACTTTGCTGTGTAAACAAACTAGTGTTGCCTCAACAAATTAACAGTGGCTTTCCCTAAGCACACTGTGTGTTCTGAGAATTTGTAAGTGGATATATTATACATATGAAAGCAGAAGAGTCCTCCGAGAGCCCTCAAAAAGCCTAATATCCTATAAAAGCCAGAGATCCCAACTATCTTGGCTTTTTAAGACAGTTTGTAAAGTTCAAATATACTTGTGTTCTTTGCTAGTTACACTGAAAGACCTGAAACTCTCCACACCCTCAGAGCAGTAATTATGGCCATCATTTTACACATCAACATTTCAAATAAAAAACTCTTTAAAGGGACTCCATAGATAATTATTGACTTTCAAAATGACTGTTTTCCCCAGTAAATTTAAGTCTACCATGAAGAAGAATGCCAAGGACCAACACGCAGCATGTAATGGCAATCTAACTCTACTTCTTTTGGGACGAGAAGAAAATGGGACATTTTGAAAGTAGGCATTTTTATTTAAGTACAGTATCAGCCTCACATTCAGAACAACGGATGGTAGCCACATTGTGCTTCAAGGAATTATGTAGAAAAATGTTGTTTTTCTGCAAAACAATAAATTCTGAGCCCCGGATCACAGCCAAAAGTAACAACTAACTCGGGTGTGTACTGGGGGAAGTATGGAGGCAAAACAGAAGAGTTTGAACACACACGGAGAAATATGAAAGCCAAGATCTGCAGGTAGAAGGACATATGGTTCATGTGCTCTGTTTCCAACCAAGTTAAAGCATAGTTCTTACTGCAAATCATTCCAAAAAATCAAGTGTTTATCTAATATTTTACATTTTAAAATATCAACCAATAATACTACAGTTTATATTTAACTATGATTTTTTACATAAAAATCATATCGAGAGCCTGGTTTGTTAGCAAATAAAGGACAAAGCATATTATCAAAAAAATTAGGCCAAAATACATATTTCCATTCCTAGAGGGTAGATGAACATTTAATTTGAATCCACATGTTCAAGACAGATACAGTTAAAATGACCTCAATTCTTCTTTCTCGACCCACCAGCAGGAAATGTGCTAGCGGTTAGAGGAAACCGAGGAGAGCCATGGTTGCCCACATGCAAAATTCACAGGCTACGTTTTACACCTTCGTTTTAACTGTGGTTATTTTATGGCCTCGCTACAAGGTGGAACATCACCCTTATATGCAGCAACTTACATGTCTCAGCACCTCAGATTCCACCTGCAGGTTTGGTGAACTAACTCATACTCGAGTTCAAAACCAGATGGTTCTACATCAAAAAGGCTAAGTATTTTGGTTTCACGAAAAAAATGAAAAACCACAACAAACAAAGAAGTCTTTAAGCCAGGGTTTAGAAGTTCAAGCCTGTTTATATCCGGTTATAAACTCTATGTATGTGACAGCACTGGAAGAGGCTGACACCTCATAGCCAGAAGACACGACTTGCCAGGCTTTCAAGAAGTTGTTGCAGGGTTGTGCCAAGACTTGAGCACGCTTCTTCTAAACCCTGAAGTGATTGAGCTACCAACCAGTGAGGAAGCTACTCCAAATGACCAAGCGGTTACTTCGTAAATACAATTAAATTTCACTGCCTGCTGCATTAAAGCTTCACAATAACCAAGAGCAGCAGAAACGCCCTCAAAGAGCATATTAAACTGGTACTTCATTTTTACATATCACAATTTCTTTTTATCTGCTGCAAACACAGTGCACGCACACTCTGGACTACTTGATAGAACAAGAAAGCAAGTTATTTTCATGGCACAGACACACACATCTTCAGCAAGAGTTCAGCTTGCTGATAGTAGGCCTTCCCAATGCTGTTTATCTGGTAGCATCCTGTAGATTCAGAAGCATGACTCGTTTCAGCAACAAGCAACACTGTCACCATACTGGTTGAGGCACGAGGCTCAACTGTACAAGGACAATAAACTCCACGTTACTGAAACATAACAGCAACAAAAAAAATTCCCTATAATGATTCCTTTAAAGCTGTGCTTTTCCATTTAAGAAATGTCACTTGGAGAGGGGAAAAAAGAAAGTAAATGCAATACCAAAACCCAAGAGTTTAGCCAAAATGTTCAGTGCAGAAGAACCATGGCAGGAGAATCAACAGGGAAAAGAACAAAATACTTAAAAACAAAACCAAAAAAACCCACCCAACACACATCAACAGTACATTAAAAATAAATAAACTATGATAAGCAGACACTTGTGCATGCACTTTTATCAAAGTCCAACAGGACTCGAAATAAAGAAAAGTTTAGAAAGTCATGATCCAAATAAAAGCTCATCAAGACTACTTATGCTTGGAAACAGGACAAACTGTACTGATGTTCACTACTTGATTAGATTTAACTCCCTGCCAAAATGAAGTTTTTCTGAGCTTATTTGGGCATACATGATAGTAAACCTCATCAATTGCACAAGTATTAGAAAACAAATTTTCACACTCAAACCACATTCAACACTAACGGTCTTAACTTGTCTAAGATTTTTGCCGAAGGTCTTGAAATAAAAAGCTTTCAAGAAAAGCTTTTGCTGTTAGTAGGTCAGGGACTTGAGAACAGCAAGTGGAAATAGGTGTGGCACTCTGACCAAAACCAATGTTGCTTCCAATTTTTTTTCTTCACAAAATCCTTTGAGGAAAGGAGTCAAGAAGATCAGAGAAAGAACTCTTCTCTCCACACCTAAAATACAGTGGTTTCACTAAAAGCAAGAAGAGGTATGTAAAAAACTTATTATTTAAAAAAAACCAAGTGAACAAATGGAAGAGAAAATTGGATGGAGAAGTAAAATCGCACTTAAAATAGAACTCGAGTGAATTTCTCTAGCTGCCTTCATTATAAGGCTTGTAATTTTGTTAAGGATCTTCTGCACAAAACCTGACACGTACTTTCTTCCTACAAAAAAACCCAAACAAACCAACAACAAAAAAAAGCAACTCAGTATGGCTTTTAAGTACTTATCCCACATTCTTCTCCAATATATTCAATTTATACATAAATACTGTAAACGCTGGATTTAAATATCCAAGCTGCCACACTGATGGCTTACAGAAGAATGTTCTAACAGTATAACCCCGTTCCTCTCAAGAACTCCACAGAAAGTTAACTGTACCTTAAACTTCAGAAGGTAAGGCTGTCTACAGTATTTTCAAATCAACTTGGTTTCCACTACATCTTAACACACAGTACTGGCTAGTACATTCTCTCTTGTCTGATACTACATCGAACTCCCCTCTGAATGTCAAATAATCCAACTTCAAACCAGGCTGCACAAATGGTGACAGCTAAAAGCAATTTAAACATCAAGTGAGACATAGTTCATTGCATAATACTCATTCAGTCCCTGAACTTGGGTTACAACCAGAACGTTGGTAGTTATGGACTTTAAAATGGGATTTAAAACTAGGACTCCCCTAGTCTGTGAGCATTCCTAATATGCTAGAGGCAACAACAACAAATACTCATGCCTTAAAAGAATGGTAAAAGACTTGGACAAACCAGACAAATTCAATAGAGGGTAGAGTTTCTTTTACTTCTTTTCTCCTCACAGAAAACACTCAGGAAAAAAGTTGATGTTATCATATAGACAAAATTCTTTTTTGTACTAGTCCCAAGCCTTAAGCAGGAGAGAAACTGGAAAACAAGTCTGCTGGTATAGAAAGTTCCTAAACCCAATGCAAGTCAAGACAACTCAACATCTGATAAAGCTACATGGCTGTTCTAGTTACTACTAGCCACAAAGAAACATTCCATACACATTCGTGAACAACTAAATTAGGATGTTTCTATTTATTCATTTTAGCTTTATTCCAGCCACTTTAGTGGTCTGGATGAAGGCACACAACTGTTCTTTAACAAGAGCAACCAAGGCTTTCTCTTGAAGCCACAACAAAGGATGCCTCCATGTATGCCAGCATGTTCCCCTCAGCATGGCTGAAGTTGTTTTTTTCAGGGTTTTGTTGGTAGTGGTTTAAAATCATGAAAGCTTCTCAGCTTTAATTTCTCGTATGTATCTTACAATAAGCAGAAAAACAAAAAGGATCTCTTAGGTCCCCAAGTCCAACTTCTTCCTACTGAAGGAAACTATATTGTATAGCCCTCAGCGTGTGCTCAATTAAGGTAAGTCTTTAAGGCACTTACCTTTTCTTGAGGAAAGATATTCTAAAAATCTCTTTTTTGGGGGGTGGGGAGAACAGAAAGTAGAGATTTTAATGACAGAAAATACATCATTTTATAACTTCAGTGCCCTTGTTTTTACACAGGCATTGTACTTAAGGGAAGTAAAAGCAATAAACTAATGTTTGCTCACTCTGCCCTCAAAGTATTTACCAAGAAAAAAAATACAATCAACATCCTTTCTGACTATTTTGCTAAAGTTAAGACAAATATCATCAGTTTCACTTCCCAGTTTGCCTTTCCCTTGATAATGCTGGCTTGTGCTTCAGACTCAATTCCCCTTTTGTGAAGCCCAAGCAACAGGCACGCAGTACTCCACACGCAGCCTCAGCAGCAGCAACTATGACTCCGCTCATTTACCTGTCTCCACTCCAGTACACTACACAGAATCTCTTACCACATTTACACCTATACCATTCGTACATCCCCATCATACTGACATCCTCGTGCAAAACCTTGTGCTTGCACGTTTCCAAATGATAGGCTTTCAACATATGAGCTCTCCATGTTATAGCATGCTGTCTTTAAGACACCTATATTCATGGCCACTGAAGTATTCCTGTACATGATTGTACTCTTGTATTAGTCAAAGTAAGAATCTGTCCTGCGTTAAAGTGTCTAGGAATAGAAAACGCAAGATACACTCTTCTTATTTTGGTGCAAGTTTTACTGCTGTTACTCAGATTTTCCTGAGCAACTTTGACTTCATCTTCTCTTCCCACTGGCAGGAGTTTGAAGGGTGGTACAGCGAAGTATTTCTGCTTCACTCACAGTCAAAGCATTGGTTCTTCTACCCTATAACCAAGCAGTGCTTTTGGGTACACCGCATGACTTAATTAAGATGCTTAATTAAAAAATTCCCTGCTGGATCCACTGATCTCCACATCAATTTTAGTCCAAATCTGGAAACTTCGTCCATTTGCATACGCTTCTACCACCACCTCTGAAGAGCTCCAAAAGCTATTATCAAAAAAGTTGTGAAACATTTAAAAAACATATTTAAGACATTAGTAGGATCTGAAACTTCAAATTATCATGGCTTTCTTTTTTAATCCAAAGATGCACCACTACATTCTTTAAACCAGACCCATTTTCAAGTTTGCCATTCCACTTGCTCTTTTCCCTCAAAAAGGATTTTTATATTTGTAAAACATATTTGCATAAAACTGAAACCCACAAAAAAAATCCTGCAAATGTAACATCAGCTAAACTCTGGCACTACAAACAAAACACACATTTCCCAGAGACAACTCCATTCAAGAGCTCTGGCTCCATGCAGTTTCAAGCACAAATACTGACCACAACAAAGGAAAAGGAGCAAGAAAGTGAGATGTGACAATTTAAAATCAGAAGAGTCTTTATATGTGAAGAGAAGTTACTAATATTTTGACAAATATGGAAGTGAAGGAGCGAGTACTTCTCTCCAATTTTTCTTCTCCATGAGAAAGTTACTTCAATAATAACTGCATTAACTTACAATTTCAGTTAACGTACCAACTGTCTCATATACTCATCTAATGCATCCTGAACTCTTAAAAAAAAGCTCACTGAAGAAAGAGTATTTTTTGTTTGTTATTTATTTTAAAGCTTTATCCATTTTCAGAAAACTCCATTAATCCAAATGATTTCAATAAGCCAAAAAGAGCACTTGGTTAGGCTCTACCTTACTTCTTTCCTAGCAGCCATTTCTGATGCCAGGTTATTCTCTTGACTTCTTGTCACTGTCACAGCACTGAAGCTGAAGAATGTCAACAAAAGCTCCCCGGTCTCTCACAGCTATCAACAGGGAAGAGGAACAAGTTTTCAACAACACCTAAGTTGTAAACTCTTCTATCATTCAGATGATGACAGCTGCAGACAAAAAAAGAACTGTATGTCCCTACTGTCTTAAGCCATCTAAATGATGGACTATTTTGTGCATGTCAAAGTCAGAGCAAGCATAAGCACAGCCTTATGCAAAGCGCTGCCTAGAAATGAAGTACAACAGTCTCCAGCAAGAGCCTCTTACCACTAATGGTCTAATCCTTTCACCAGCCAAAGATTTAAAAGGGAACAAAATAAAAGGCATGCTGGACTAATACTGTACCTTAGGAGGATTCTGGCATAAGGTTCAGGGTTAACATTTCTTCTCTCTCATTTGAGCAGATTAGAAGGAAAAAAATTTAATTTGACATCTGTTTCACATATTCAAAATTACTTGGAATATGGAAGCAAGGCATCAACAGAACTTTACAAAACCAAATTATAATTTTAAAAGAAGTTACATTAACAGTAGTTCAGGATTCCAGCCTTCCACAGTAACCTCACCTGTACACTAAGTAAGACTGTAGCTTTGAGAAGCACAGAAAAAGAAGTATTTGCTGAGTTCTAGTCAAAGTTTCCACACCAAATGGGAAACCACGTACCAGTACAGATAATCATTTTTGCTCTAAAGTATCTTTATAGCTTCTCATGTGAGAGCTCTAGACTTAACAGTTTCACACATCCCTCTTATTTGTATGTCAAAAAGCTAGGTGTAAGTCAATTGAAATCCCTAAAAAAATTAGGCAATAAAGTGACAAAAGGCAATTCTTTGATTTTCAAGGTTCACATCAAATCTTTGACCTTTGCACCAGAGCACTAATAAAATGTAAAGAATGTATCTATCTATACTCCATAGATGTACAAGACCAAGAATTTCTTTTCTTCCTTGGCTCATATTCTGTGCAACATCTGGTTTCTACACACAATCTTCAGACACTTGCCCATTTATTAAATAAAAACTAAAGTGACTACTGTGAATAGACAGTTATGTATTAAGGGATGAATATTCTTCATGCACTGCCATTATACATCAAAATAATTTACTTATACTCTAAGCTCTTTTGGGCAGACACCCTCTATCTTAAGCTTGGTACTTAGACAGCCTCTGCAATATGGTCCTGCTCCATGCTTGAAGCTCTGAGCAGTTCTTCACTTGCTCTACATTTTTTTGTGTTGAGTAAGAACCACAGGATCAAAAATTGAAGGAAAGCATTGTTTTTCTCAGGACCCACATGAAGTAAGCTCTAGAGATCCCCCACAGAATGTCTGCGGTTCTCAACTGCAGTACAGGACTACCAAACTAGAGCAAGCTTTCATTTGAACAGCACTTATGTTAAAAAACAAAATTCAGAGCCAATTTAAACCTCTAACTAAAAATACAGACCCCCCAACCATACTAAGCTTTTCCAAATACAGTACATTTACCTAAACTCAAAGGCTAAGTTCTTCCAGACTAGATAAAAGGAATACTTTTTTACCAAGAGGGTGGTGAAACACTGGCACAGGTTGCTTAGAGAGGTGGTAGATGTCCCATCCCCGGAAAACATTCAAGGTCAGGTTGGATGGGGCTCTGAGCAACTTGATCGAGTTGAAGATGTCCCTGCTCACTGCAGGGGGGTTAGACTAGATGACCGTTAAAGGTCCCTTCCAACCCAAACTATCCTATGATTCTTTCAAACTTTGAGCTACATGCCAAGGCTAGGACAAGCCATTGCATACACTAAATTCCCAGACTGAAGCTAACCCCTCTAAGATAATCTATCTAGCCTTTAAGTGTTGAAGCTGTGGCCAGTTTCACAGATCCTCATCTTCACAGATCCTCATCTTCACATCCAGTAACTGCCAACAAGCTGCCAGTAGCACAAGGCTACTTCATCCCAAGGGGAAAAGGAACAGGATCAGTGCACTATAACTGAAATTCATCCCAGGACCATGCAGAAATAACTGGAATGACAGAAAATAATAACGTAAGGGACCACAGGCTGTCTTAATTAAAACCTCTCCAAACTTCTATATATAAACTACCTGGCAAACTTCTTCATTTTTAAAACTGCCACTACTGGAAATCTGACAGCCTTCCTAAACTATTCTAGCGCTCCCGTTTTTCTTAGAAGTTGACTCAACTAACTTAAAGCATGTTTGCTGCAGTTTAAGCCCACAAATTGTTTTATCTCCAGGGGAGAAGACAATAGCTTAGTCTTTTCTTTCCAACTGCCTTTAATGTGTTTAGACAACATTATCAAAAGAAATCTCCCTTCAGTCTCCTCTAAAAGAAATCATCCAAAGTGCTTTCAGCTTTCCCTTAGAGCACATCTTCTAGATCTCTGACCGTTCCCCTTTGCCTGCAACTATTCTTCCCCCAGTACAATACCAAAACTAGCTGCTGCATTTTAACTTAGGCTTATTAGCATGCCACGAAGCGAGGCGGCTAACTTCATGTATTTTACATGACATTCCTGTTAATACATCCAGTAAAAAATTTGCTAGTTCTGCAACATCAATTGATTCACGGCCACTGTGCAAACACCTAACTCCAGATTCTTCTCTGCAGATCTCCTGCCTGCCCAGTTATACCCCACCCTGTTATCTGCACAGCCAAGTCTTACTGAAGACTAATAGAGTACATCTACCTCTGTTAAATTTCATCCTACTTAGGTACCACTGCTCTGTCAAGATCATTTTGAAGACATGCACTTTAGTCCTTGGAGTGCCTCTGAAGAGAATGCAATCTGCAAGTCCATAAAGTTTACTCAGATCAACTGCAAAAAACTTACTACTACACTTAGGAAAACTCTGCAGAACCCCCTTGACCCATCCTTCTAGTTTTGACTATGGGTTCTGACTAACTTCAAAGGAACATTTATTTTATAATGGCTGCAGACCCTTCTTAGACAAACAAAAGCCTGAGTTTCTGCCAGGATATATAAAGTAGTTAACAGTGTCAAAGTGAGCACAAACAATATAAAGAGATTTCATCTGTAAGGATAGACACACTGGGTCAGATCAAGGCATTGCCTAATCCACTTTCCTGTCTTTGAGAGCAGCCATAAGTAAGCACCCAAAGAATAACACCACAGCAATTAACAGGAGGTGTGCATACAGATACATGCCTTGAATTATATATACACCTATGCCATATATTTTCAGCACATTCAGTAGCTTTACCCAACAATAAATTACATCGTTCTCCAGCACTGCATCTTGTTGCCCATGCCCGACATCAGTTTACTGAAACAAAGAGCTCTCAGCTGTGCAAAGCCAAAAAAATGAAAATGATGCTGTGACTCAATTACTGTAGGAAAAAATTAACAGTATTCCATAAAAGTACACATTTGAAGTTTTAAGTGGATGATGTGTTTTTAAACAAGCAATTTCATGCTACACAATTGACTCCATTTACCAGCACGTTCTATGGCAGATCTCCTTTTAAGAGGTTTCAGTTATGCGGTCTACATATCCTTTTCTTCAAAGAACAGCCCCGGGGTGGGTCACTTTGTAAGAATCTGAAGAGTACTGTATCCTTTAAAGGGGCAGTTTCAAATATCTTCTAGAGGATTTCAGCTATTTCTCTTTTAGTAGCACAAAGGAATATTTTTTTCTTAATACTATGCCAAGATGAAGCAAAAGTGATTCATAACTGCACCAGTCTACCTTCCTGCATTCTACAGAACAAAACACACTCTTGAACTTTCAGTAGCAGTGCCAACTCTCTAGTTGGACCAACCAACTTCCAATATGTTACTACAGTTCAGCTCCATTGTTCACACCATTTAAAGAGTTATACATTATATAGTCTATCTCAGGACATCCAAGGAGGTACATTTTACAAAGCAGAACATTTCATACGCAATTTACAGATCTGGTAGAATGCCTGTATTATTGCATTAGGTCTTTGTAATTCCATTGAAAAATGGGGGAAGGGTACTATAAGGTAGTTGTATATTTAAGGTTTAATGACTTACTTTCCATGCAAGCACAAAAACTACTACTAAATATGGTAGAGCTGATTCCACACACAGAATAATTCCGTACAGTAGGGTTGAAGACAGTGGTAAGAAACAGTGGTCAAATAATCACTACCTGATTCGCTGCATGTTTTTCAAGTATGAGTGGGTTTCATATCAATACAGACAGAATGAGAAAAACAGCACACGAGATGCCCAGAGCAATTCAAGGGATTTCAACAAACAAATCTCCAGGAGTTCAGTAACATCTGCTCTCCTCAGTGTCAGATGAAAGCTCATTATTCCTCTTCATCCGCAGACAAATTCCCCACCCCTTTATTAACTATTTTTCCTGACAAAAATCTGGGACATTATCTGAATTTTTAGAAATACTTGCCTTTGTTCTCTACTATACTTAGAAATAACAGGTCTTTCAAATATATTAGAGTCATAACAAATTGTATCTATAGTCTCAAAGCAAAACTGTAATAGCCTATGTACAGCAGTCTTCTAGAAAGTCTAGTCCTCAGCATCGACACTTTGTTCTCCTTACTGCATAAACACCCTGCATCCGTTTTACAATTTAATGGACTACCGATACATTTTTCATACACTTCTTCCTCATGTTCCCCAGAAAAACATTTGGCATACTAGCACAGCAGACAGAGATGTCAGTCCTGCTAGCCTTTTTTTTCTCTCCCCCCCTGCCAGAATTGCTTATTCCATTCACCCAGACTCAAGGCATACGTGCAAAGTACTAGGTGAGGGCTGCTCACCTCTGCAGATGAATCCATACACCGGCAAAGCCCGGTGCACCATGACTTGGGGACTTCACTGGAAGCACAGCAGTACACAAGAATGCTGGGAGAGGTGAAAGCACCACAGTACAGAAGACTCTAGGCTGCACGGTAAGTGTGAACAGCCAAAATGAGCAAGTTAAAACCTACATGTTACCAGTCTTCCCAGATACTCAAAACAAGAATACCATGAGCAGCTTTGAAAGTAAATATGAACTTTTGTACTACAGTAAGAATGATTCAATGCAATGTTTGAATCAGCTAGTCAAAAAAAGTGACAGACAGACCAGAGTTTCCTTAAAATTAGACGCACAACTACTACAGATTGTAGTTAGAGGTGTAAGGTTACAATTGGTTTGGGGGTTTTGGTGTTTGGGTTTTTTGCTTTTGCAATAATATCCTGAAAAATCCATGGGTATTGTTACAGGTTCACTAAATAGTGCTGCAAATAACGGCAAAACTTTTAAGTGTGTCTCAAGCCTCCCCCTATACTAAAAACTTTGAAACTCACTGAATGAAAATAAAGTCTTATTTTGAAGTCATATAGCAACCATGTCCTTACCTGAAAACTAACCTTCTGTGAGTTTTAAAAGTACTCAATTTTACAGCCACATACACACAAAAATCTTGACAATTTAAAAGTCAGAAATCCCATTTCCTACCTTACCAGTATGTTCTTTTAACAATTGGCTTGCTGACAACCTAAGCGCAAAATCTGCAACCAGGAGAAAAGTCTCCCACAGTCACAACACTCAAAGGGAAAAAGGCATTTAAAGTGATAGAAGACAGCACATTAGGTCGCAATGTAGCTTCTTTCAGAGCTCCCCAAGCAGCATCAAAATTAAATGTTAATGCTAGTGGGATAGGACATCACCAAGTCACAGAACGTATCATGTGAAGTCAAATGAGAAACAGGTTCGCTATTTCTGACAAAACAATTATTGTTCAAGTATTAAAACATTACTCCCAAGTTTGGTCTGCAGAATGTAATTAGGCAACCCAGCTTTGGCAGAACATTTTAAAGCAGTCTGTAAAGGCTTTAAAGCAGAAGCTCTAAAGCAAAGCCTTCACAGACTATTGCATAAAGCCAAAGTGTTGACACTACACAGAAAATGTTGTTTGTTGCCTCATGAATATCTATACCTGTCTGCAAAATCCCACAGGCATTTCAAATGTGCCACCTGGGAAAACAGCCACCATTCTTTTGCTGTCACAAATCCCAGCAATGCCCCTGTCAGCTTCCATGGACACCGAAAGCCAGTAACTCCAGACAAAGAGAAGCTTCGGTCCATTGAAGTTGAGTCTATCATGAAATAGAAGAGACTTGCAGATTTGGTACTATTCACTACCCTACGAAGATCTTCTATTAAGCCAACTACATTTCTAAAACACATTCCGACTGAATGTCATTCAGAGAATTTGCTGGCAAACTTTATATCCAGACATGTGAAGAGTCCAACAAACATACTCAACTGCCATGCCCATGTCACTGGCATATTAAAAAAAATAATCTATACGCAACCCCAAACTAACTCATGCCTACTGCACTGATCAAGGAAGAGCAAGCTCAAAGTCGAGCTCAATCTAAAAATGCCAGTACCTTCCCTTCTAGGAGTAGCAGTCAAAGCACTCTCTGCCCTCCCACAGACAAGTATCATCTGAAGTTTGGGCCCAACATTTCTGGAATAGTAAATTTCTCCCACTCTACACAAACCTCATGCTTTTGTCTCTAGTACATTCACTGGTTGATGCACTAGAAAACAAAACCAGACAAACAGAAAAAAAGCACCTAGTTTTCCATGGGCCTTCAAAGCATTTCCCCAAGACTCAAATCAACTCTTTAGTCCGTTGTGGTTACTAAAACATGTAATCCAAAATTAACAATTTTTGTAAACCCATTTCAAAGCCTCTAAAACTGAAATTTGATTAGTTAGGTTTTTCTAGTCTCTGAGGTACGCAGAAAAAAAACGTTAACTTGCAACTACTACACTGCATTACACTATACATACCCATGGCTCCCAAGCCAGTACCTACAATAAGTAAGATTGCAAGATTAGAAGTGAAATAGACAACAGATACTATCTTCCCAAGGACAACATTATTTTCCCTTTCTTTAGGTTGCAATTGAGCAATTGTATATATAAAGAACAACTCACCTGCAAAAAGTATTGCCAGAAAGTTTTTCTTCTCTCAGCAAGGCATAAAACATTCTTTCTGATGCTGATACTCAACCTCCCACAAATATGGGGAAAATCATTTATGGCTTCATTCATGGGGATACATATCTGTGCCAAATGATTCATGTTTACTTGGCCAACAACCAAATATTCTGTTTATTTAGGCTGACGAATTTGTGTCCCCTTCCTCCCTCAAGGAAACCCACTCATACAGGTTCAATTCATTGTGTTACTTTTTTTTTTATAGATATTTAAAACAAATGAAGCACATGAGAGATGGGATACAAGTAATAATATAGGTTCTATGTAACTATTTGCAGCAGGGTGTGAATCAAGAAATCCTTCTTTGCAGAAACAGTCACATTTTAGTTTATCTTTCTGCAAGACATATTCTTGGCCTGTCTGAAAATTAAACAATTGCCTGCATTCCTGGCAAAAGATACTTCTTTGAACTACAGGGCTTGTAGCCGACAAGAATTATATTCCTACTAAAAAAGTCAAAACAGACGATGTGCTACAGTTGTGGCTGTAAGAAGTCTGCCTTGGTTGGAAAAATTCAGCTGCTGCTTCCCTTCTGGTTATAACTTCAGAGCCAACACCCAACTTCTCTCCTTCTAAGTGCTCTGATCCAAAAGCCTGTGGCAACTTTTGCCGCTACACTCAAACACTTACCTTCATGCACGCACAGCAGCACAGTATCCCTAAATTCCATATACCCTCTACAGCATTACTTATCCAGTGGTATCAATCAGGAACATCTTCCCTTTCTCTTCTGATCAGCACACCTCTCTTTATGATCGTCTACTGTCAGGCACTTGGACTACTAACAGGTTTCTTCAAATCCACCCAACTGCCTGAAGAGACATGTCGAGCAACATAAGTATACCACTACACATTCCTGTGATACATTATGTTTAAGAGACACTTTCCAGACTCAAAAATAAAATCAAGAGATACTACCTAAACAAAGGAAAAATACTAGCAGCTATCTCTAAATAATTCAACTCAACCTTATCGTAATACCAGCATAACAGTCATTCACTACTTTGAACATGACTACATTGGTCATTACAACCCACAAAACAAGAGGCACTCAGCCTTATTCAGACCTATTACAAAGTTATGAAACTGTACTTTTCTTAGCTGTAAGTTCTTAGAAGCAAGCTAAATTGAATTTCCTATGGCAGGCACCAAGGCCCTCTGCAACCCCACAGCGCTATTCCTTCAGCTAAATTGACTCCACATTACTGACGCAGAAACTTTGCAAATCATCAAGAAATTAATCACGTGAAAGATACTTCGCAACTCATTTTCACCCAGTTAATGTAAACTCACTAGTCAACTCCATGTGCAGGAAACAGTGGTACTGATACTAATTTAACAGGCCCTCAGCTAATGAGGCTAAGCCACAAAATACTGGGTCCACTGCTATGGAGAAGTGGCAATACTCTTTGGCAAGGACTGGTGCCATCCCTTCAGAAGGAGCTGTTGCTCTATGGCTTTTGGTTAAAAAAAAAAAAAAAAAAAAAAAAAAAAAAAAAAAGAAAAGAAAAGAAAAGCCCTCAGTGCTTGACATCGACAAGCTATCTTACCACTTTCCTTTCTTCCATTACAAGACAGACTAGGCAAGAAAACAAATTACCTTAAATGCTTAGATCTACTTCCAGTCTGCAAGAGATAAAAGTACAGAATGAACTGCTTTGCTTTTATTTCCTTTCCTGAACAACAGACAAGTCATCTGTGGCAAGAGCACCTAACGAAAAGATTCTTTGATAGCACTAATCGTACAAGAAAAATCACTGTCCACTTCTTTTAGAGGCACATCAGTATGACTTCTGGGCATCCATATTTTTGACAATCCTCAGAGGGTGATATAGAAATGCTTTCAGTAAGGTCTCCAACATGGATTTCTGTTGAAATCACCTCATCTCTCCTACTGCACAGACAGAACATCACGCAGCAGCACTGTGAGAACATAGGATTGAGTCAAACATGCACCGTCTCACAGACTACACCTGGGTAACTGACCCCCTTTCTACAGCATGGTAAGCCGCTACCAATGGGAGCAGGAGGAATTCTGAAGATTTGATGACAGCACTTCTACCTATAGTGGTTATCCAAATCTAGTTTAAAAAAGCTTCGGGTAGAGCTTTATTTCAGGCTTCTGTTTAACGAGACACAGCAGCGCTGACCGTGAACATCTTGTCTGAGCATGGCTATGATGTTGTAGCTATTTCTCACAAAGGTGTATCTTGCTACCATGTCTCACGCCTTTCTCATCTTAAGACCCGATTGCTGCAATGCACTCAATATACAACTACACTTTAAATAAATTAAAAAATATAAAGTGGCATAGACCATCATGCCTCCAAACTTATGTCTTCCCCAACGGCAGCATGCAGCATTTCAGCAACAATCTCCATCAGATGAGAAGTGCCAAGGGAGTTCCTGGTTTTGCACCTAAAGAGAGGGAGTTTGACCTGTACAGTACTCTATGGGTTTGAGCCTTTATGTCTGAGGGAGTATCTTTTCTTGCCACATTGTAAAAGCTGTAATTAGCATATATTTTCAACATACATAAATAAAAGAGCTTCTGTTTGTGCAGCTTACTGAAGGAAGTGCTGACAAGACAAAATTTTGGATTCTATGTGGACTTGGGTCAAAAAAATGAGGAGAGCTGTTTTGCGAGGCATTTGAACTTTCAATCAGCTCCTTTTCATAGCTGCTTGAATTTAAAAGTTTTGTTCGTCTTTCAAGGCTGCACTGGGCTGATGCTCATTAAATTCAGAAAGCAGCCAAGTAACTCCACCAGCCATAGAGCTTCTGCAGGAGACAGCCACTTTAGCACTTCCCACACTAGCTAAGGGTGACTGAAAGTCCTCAGAGTAGAAATTAAAAAAATAAAAAAAATTAACCAAAACAAAAAGAAGAGAACTCCAGAGAAATGTTCAAGTCTTAAGTCTACAGAAATTTCTGGAAACTCAAAGCTAACAAACCTTCCAATTTAAAATGGGACTCATCAAGTCATTCAAAACAAAACGACTCCAACCACCTTGCACATTAGCTAATGTGTTCAAATAACTAAGGGGTTTAGCATTAATTAAATTCAGAAAATGCTAGAGCTGGTCAAAGCACAAAGCTTTAACTGCAGGCTTTTTGCAGACACAGACATCCTATAGGCTTTCAGAATCTTCTTCACATCACTCACCCATCCGGTTCAAGAGCGAGCATGGGGCAAGGGAACAGCAATAGCCAATATCCCACAGATTTGTATCATTACCAAGACCTGCAAGGAGTCAACTGGACACCAATATTGGAAAAATCCTTTACGTTTTTTCTAAAATAGCGCTTAAAGATATAACTCATCAAAATTAAAGAGCTCTTGGGGCAGTAGAGGGAAAGCCTTCAGCCTGTGGGGTCGTCTTCAGCAATATATGCCAAAGAACTACTTCTTTTCTTATCCCCCAAGAAAAAGATCAGAATACATACACCACCACTGCTTTGTGACACCTATAAGGCCCTATCAAGTCAACGGATGAAGTGATACATACACCAACTTCCAGAACTGGGATGCATACAGGCAAGGAACATACTCCATAAGCCACATGGGTTTCCACAGCTTTTTAAATAGTTGGTTAAAATATGGCTAAGAAATACAAAAGGCGAATCAAGTAATAATACAGCAGGGGATGACCTCCAGGAAGCTGTTTAGAGAAGAAGAAACATGCAGAACAGCGACAGAATAAGAAGAAAAGCTTCGGGATAAACCCCAATAGGTCTTACAAGAAAAAGAACAACTAAACCAGCAACCCACAGAAGAAAGACGTGGGGGACACAGCAGAATTATTAGTCAAATTGTCATTTGACAGGTTCCATTGGCAGGCCTCACTTTTTTACTAGTTATTTTTCTGCTAAACTATTCCTAATGACATGAATACAGACAAAATAGTTTGGCAGTGTTAGAATAAAGTACAGCAGACAGCTGTTTTATTCCTTTTCAGACTGCAAGGCATGGCTTTGGGGCACTATAGCATGAGGCACTTTTCATTGTAGCGCACGTGGTCATTAGCTGACCCTGTTAGTGCAATTTTTTTTTCAAGTTTAGGCATGAGGAAAGCTGTTCACCCAGCAGCAGTCAGAAAGCTGGACAGGGCTAGGATCAGCGACAGCCAGACACATAACGCTCAGCAGGCTTCTGGAAGGGAGTGATCTTCCTCTCTCCAGCAAGGAGAGCAGGATGGGCGGCTTCCAGTTTCAGAAACCAATTAGGCAGAAACTGCTATCAAAGCAATAGACAGGGCCCTACCCTAACTGGGTTGAGAAACAGAAGGTGGCCTTATCTCCATCGTTTTGCCAGTTTCAACAGCTCCACTCATTCCTTCTCCCTGAAGTTGACCAGGGTACTCTCTTCCAAGGCCCTTCCTACACACCTACCTGGACATCACACAGTATTAAATTAAACTGTCACCTAGACACCACATGCCACCTAAAAAGCAGTCACTTTTATGTCCTGGCTTGTGGAGTGGCTACTAACAGAACAACAAACTCCCAGACTTTATTCCTTCATGAACCACTTCTTAAAGAGCCATTACGCCAATGAAAGATGCATCATGCTCAAATGCCAGCAGTAGTACCAGTACACAGCAATACAGGTTTACCAAGCTATTGTGCTTTCAGGAGATTATACAGTACAAAAAATAGTGACTCTAAGAAGAAAATAAAAACTTCAACAAAACCCAAGTTTGGCACCATTGTAACATTCTTCCAGAGAGTCCAAAATGAATTATTACAAGATTGTCCTTTAGATTTTGCAACCAAGAGTATGTGTACAACATTAGAATTAGCTAAAGCAAATAAAATTGCCTTCCTCGCCCTCCAAGCTAACAAATTCTGCATAACCAATTACAGAGCCACGACACTCACACATGGAGCAAAAAAACTCTTCGTGGCAAGCGTTAGCCACGACATTATTTACTGCAGACCAACAAGATAATTGGCTCCAGTTACAATAAGTAGGGCTGTCTACAACGAGTTGGTGTTTCTTGAAACACTTATTTTCCAGAAGCTCAGGGAAGGAAAAAAAAAAAAATCAATTCCACAGTCATTAGACAAAAATTCTCAAACTGCAAACTTCAAGACTTCTATTTTTATACAGATATTTTTGGTCATGTGTTACATGAATACCCTTTATATTTCAGGATTATTTTTGTCCCATTTGGGAAACAATGTACATTTGGAAGCAATGCAAGAACAACTAGGTGAAGAACAAAAGAAAGCTTCAAGCTCATATGTCTTCTCTTATACTATAACCAGCAGGTTGATAGTATCAGCAAGTGGAGAACTGGAAGCTCAGCTCCCTCCCGTTGAGGGACAGGCTCAAAACAAGGAGAACACACACTTTTTTTTTTTTTGTGCAGGGAAAGCCTACAAACCCAGCAATACAGAGTTGCACAAAGAATAACCTACTTGAGAATTACTTCAATGTGGAAACCCATACAGTGGGATGGAAAAAATGGTGGAGTGATTTCAAAACCAGCAACGTATAAATAGAGAAAGAAAAAACAGATTTCAGAAGGTACTCTTGATGCTGGTATGGCTTGAAAGAGATACGAGAAGGCCACAGGGTTCCTACTCTTGCAGAGATGTTAAAACCCTTGTAACATCTATTACAGAGCAATGAGAGCAGCATGCATGAGAAGTCATCTTTCCCAACAGCTAGAGAAGTAGCTGTTGGTAATCTCCCATCCTTTCATTCAAGGCTCAGGCTTTCTTACCAACTTCTGAGAACAAAGTCTCATAAATTAAGCCTAATAAATTACACAGGGAAGAGATGAAAAATCCTTGCTCACTCTTTCTCCCCCATATAGCTTGGGGAGAAGAGCAATCACCATACGGTTCTAGTACTGCTCCTCCCAGGTAACGCAAGGATCAGCGAGCCCTCCTCTACTACTTTATCAATCCTTTCCTCATTGCTTGGATCCATCCATCCTTCCTAGATAACAGCTGCAGTGCTCAGCCAGGAACAGCAATAGCTGCAGAGACACCAGAGCAAGAGTGACTTCATAATTTAATTTCACCACTACTCCAGGCTTACAAATAAAAGCAAAAAGGTTGACATCAAACAAGTCATCAGGTTTTGCTCCCCGATGACTCAGAAAAGACCCGCACCAAGACAGAGGTACTAAAGATGTCCAAGAGACTCAGAAGATACCAATCCATCAGTTTTCACCTACTTCACAAGGACTCCTTTGTCCCAGCTTTCTCTCAAAAGGGCTCAAAATGTAACTAAGTACCAGACTGAAAATACAGAGCAAAATGAAAGAGCAGAGCAAACTCTCTGTTCAAGACACAAGTGATTTTTTTTTTTTCCCCCCAAGCTCTCAACACTGGTAACAGATAACTTGCTACATCATGCCATAATATGCTAACAAAACTCATAAGAACCAGAAAAATATAACCCTTTTTGACACCCAGGAATTTTTCTCTCTTACAAAGCCAAAAAAAAAAGTTAACTTCCTGGCCTGTCTTACATGGATGAATTAACTGAAAATATAAACTGCATTTCCCACAGAGTCCTTATATGTGGTTCTCTTGCTTTGTTCTGACATTTTTTTCCAGACAGCAGAAGGACCAGGAGCACATGACTAGAGCGACTGTGGGGGTTATCACAAGTGCGTGTGCTTTATGCTACGGCCTTTGTCTCTCTCTCAGTGTTATACACTTGGGATTGAATCATATTTGCAAACTTGTTGGTCTGCATCAGTTAGCACCCTCTTCACAGGCAAGCATCTGTCTAGTCTGTGACCTCAAATAAACGGGAAAGGAGCATCAATGACCTTTCAAGAATCAAGCTGTAGAGCTCGAATAAGACAAATGTAGTTGACAGGTCTAGGTCCTGCTTGGTTTAGACAGCCACCTGCAGAAATACTCATCAACAAGACTGCTTCCTATTCCACAGGCACATAAAGTAAATCAATAAATTAAAATGGAGTCACCGACGGTTTTTCTCCATGCAGATCAAGAATCCTTAATAAATGCTAATGCTGGACCTGATCAAACATACGCTCTTATACTGCTAATAGGGGTTAACTGCACCCGTGTTTTTTGAAGTGCTGCAGGCACGTTGATCATGCAGATACAAGGTAGACTACAGACCCTGAGCCAAATGCTCTCTTCAGGGCTTCAACCGCAGTGGAAGACATTTCGGTGCAGAAAAACGTCAGAATTCCTGATCTGTGAAAAAGCTCACAATCTTATAGCGCTTTGGCATGAAATGCCTAAAAACAATGTGATATATGCATGCATGCACACACAGAGCCATGTCAGGTGTGGCTATACGCAAGTATCAAATAGATCAATTGAATGGTAATGCATATCAAGCATTCCTGGTCCCATAAAGATGCCACCCCGCATTTCCGTAAGAAAAAAGGAAAATATCACTGAAAACTACGCTATTGATATGAATCTGGAAGAACAATTTAGCTGTTAATATGAACATATTCAGATCAGGAGTTAAGAAATGCCATACTATAAACACATAGCCAATCTCAGCGACTCAGAACAGGGCCTTTTTCCATTCGCACCGTACATTTATTCAGATTTAATACATGTTTTTAATTCACATAAACCAGCTAATCCCACAAGCTAGAATACGAAGGATGGGCACGTATTAAACACGATTTCCAACATGCCTGTGCAGAATAAAGCACAGGCCTCATTCTTAAAAATATTCCTCTGATCAGAAAACTGGAAAAGGCATGCCGAGCTTGAAATAACTACTCCATAGGCTCACATGTCAAAATAATCATTTTCTTATCCCCTCTATTAAGCATTTTACCAGAGCCTGGAGGATATTGGAGAGACACCTTTTGTAAGCTCCCCTCCCCCCTCTTTTTTTTTTTTTTTTTTTTTTTTTTTTTTTAATGGGCAGGACTAAAAGGTGCTCACACCCGATCTACGGGTGCATGGAAAAAAAATCTTCCAAGCTCTCTCCTTCCGAGCCAGGAGTGCTTAAAAACACATAATGAACGTGAATGTCACGGCCGTACCTGCGTGCCCGCAATTCGTTTCCTCCTTTCGAGGAGGAAATAAAAAAGAAATACAGGCTACGGGAGCTCCCAATCCGCTTCACAAGAAGGTGGGGGGGGGGGGGGAGGGAACAAAAAACCCCAAACAAAACAACGAAAAAAGGCTTTTTAATTAGCCAGAGGCCGCTTACAACGCCGGCAGCGATCAGAGGCTAAGGGAGAGGACAAACCCACCGGCATTTTTTTGCCCAACAGGCCCCAAACGAAGCGGCGGCGTGCGCCTATTCAAGGTTAATGGAGGGGGGGGGGGGGGGGGGGGGGAGAAAGGGAGCTGCCTCAGCCGGGGCTGGGGCCGCCCGCTCGGCCGCTTCACCTCCGAAGGGAAGGCAAAGGGTTGGGTGGCGAACCCCCGCCAGAACCAGAGAGACAGACAGACAGACGGAGAGCCGCGGAGGGGCGGCAGGATACTCACGGCTAACTTTCATGCTGCCGAAGGCCGAGGGCTGCTGCACCGGCTTGCAGCTCTCCGCGAAGGAGGTGGTCCTGGGCCGCCCGGACATGGTCTCCCGCTCCTGCTCTGCCCCGATCACCTCTCTTTTCCTGCCTTCCCCCTTCGCCTCGCCCCGGCGGCTCGGCGGGCCCGCCTGCCGCTCCCTCGCTCGCTCAGCTGGAGGAGACGGGCGGGACGCGCCACATGAAACGCCGGGCCCCCCCCTTCCCCCCCCCGGGGAAGCCCCCTCCCCTCTCGGTCTCTGTCGCGCTCTTCGCCCGCCGGCGGCGGCGGCGGCGGCTGCTCCTTCCTCCTCCTCCTCCTCCTCCTCAGGCCGCCCGTTCCTCACAAAACCATCCTTCCCGGCAGCGCCGGTGGGTCCGAGAGCCGCCTCCGCCCAGTCCGCAGCCCCCCCGGCGCCGCTCCCGCGCCCGGCCCCGAGCGAGGGGGGTTTGCTAGGCCTCGCTGCCCCCACCCCGGGCGCCAGTCACATGGGGCGGAGGCTCACGGCCCGGCTCCTCCGATCCCGTCGCCGGGGTCCTCGCTGCTTTTCCTTCCCCCTCCCTCTCCCCTTGTTTTCTTTTTTTTTTTTTTCTTCTTCTTCTTCTTCCTCCTCTTCCTTCCCCCTCCCCTCTCTTCTCCTTCCCCCTCGCCTCTGAGGGAGGCGGCAGGGAACGGGACTATTTTTTTTCCGCGGCGGAGGGATCTCGGGGCTGCCGGATCCGCCGACAGGAGGTGATGCGGCCGCTCGCAAGGGGATCCGGCAGGGGCGGTGGGATCCGCGGCGGGCGGAGTACGGGTGAAGCGGCCGGGCGGCCTCGCTCGCTCCCTCGCTAAGGCTTCTCAGTGCGGCGCTGAGGCGGCGGCTCCGGCGCGGCTCCTCATTGCGCCCGCAGGGGCAGCTGGCGGCGGCTCAGGCTGGGGACGCTGCACTGCGGGCGACGGCCGGCGGCGGCGGCGCAGGCCATGACGACGACGGCGGCGGCGGCGGCTCCCCGGCTCCTCCTCAGCCGGCTTCAGAGCGCTGGCGGCGGCGGTTGTTGCTGTTGCTGCTGCTGCTTCCCCGGGCGTCCAAGGGGCATGGGACTCGCCCGCCCGGTTGAAGCCTCCCGCCGCTCCCTCCCGGCGCCGGCCGCCTCCCGCCGGGCCCCCCTCCCCGTTTCTGCCGTCAGTCCCTTTGTCCCCGCTGCTGCCTCCGCTGCGTGCCGGGCTCCCGCTGCTGCGCTCTGTGTGTGCGCCAAAGCCGCGCAGCCGCCTATACCCGTCGCCGCCCCTACGCTGCGGAACGGCCCTAAGCACCTTCTGTGAATACCCAGCCGAAGAGCCCGACGCACTCGCTTAGCCCCCAGCCCGAGGCCCTTACGGAAACATCCGAGCCTCCTCGGGACCAATCCCGAGGTCGCTACGGAGATGCCAGTTACGGGTCGTAACCAATCGCGAGCGCAGCCGAGTCTCCCCGAAGCCAAACCGAGAACCAATCGGAAAACGCTGCCGCCGCCCTAGCAGCGCGGTCGGGGAGCCAATAGGAAGGAGCTCCCTCTTCCGGCTATTGCCGGGCCAACCCGAAGAGAGCCGAAGCGCGACAGCCAATCGAGAGGCGCGCTGCCTCTGTCACACAGCCCTGGGACGGTTTCAAGCCGCAGCCCGAGGCGGAGAGCCGACGCGGGCTGCCATTGGCTTTCCCGGCCGAGCGCTCCCATTGGCTGGCGGCGATGAGGCGGTCCGAAGACGTCAACGCGGCTCTGGGTTCGCGGACCAATCCCGAAGCCCGGGACCGCGGGCAGCGTCCGCTCACCTTTATGACCTCACCGGGCGCGCATGGGCGGGGCCGGGGGGGGAGGGGGAGCGCGCATGCTCAGTCCGGCGCGAAGGGCGGGCCCGAGGGCGCAGGGCGGCGGCCACCGCCCTGCGCCCTCGGGCCCGCCCTTCGCGCCTGAGGGGAGGCGGCCGCCCCCCCCCCTCCGCCTCAGGCCCTGCCGGCCCTCCGAGGCCTCCTGTCCCACCGGGATTCCACCGCCCGGTCCTTTCCCGTGAGGGAAGGCCGCTTGGGCAGCGCCGAACCGAGGGAGGAGCGCAAAAGTTAAAACCCCAAAATCGCCCGGTTTGTGCCTCAAACCGTCAGGGGCCGAGGTGGCGGGAGCCTGCCCTCCGTCCCTCGTCGGGCCGTGAAGGACAGCGAGGTTGAGCCGGCCGTTGCTGCGGTGTCATTCGCAGGCCTGTGGTGCGGTTGGTGGGAAAATAACGTGGCGGCTGCGGGGAAAAGGGTAGCAGCGCGGTGAGGTGGCTTGTTAAAAAAAAAAAACCACGACAGCGGTACGCTGGAAGTGGCAGAGGTGGCGCGTGAAGGGATGGTAAACCTATTTTGCAGAAACCGGGCTGAGCGAGGGGGAAAGAAGATGAAGAGTCTTCGAAAAGTTCTCCCAATTCAGCTGTTAGCAGCAAGGCTTTCTTACAGGAAACACGGTTAGTATTAGAGCCACTAAACTGGCCCTCATATCCAGGTCTCGGTGCAACCACGAGTGGATTGAGCTTGGCCCTGGCCAGAGTCCCAGGCACTGTTCTGGAAGAGCCTGTACTTCTTCAGGGCTCTGAAGCATCCCCAGGGACATCGGTTCCCAGCCCTGGCAAAGCAGGCGCTGGAGTACTGCTCCCTGCTGTGACCTCAGTAAAATTACTCGGCAGACCTCAGCAAAAATCAAGCACCACTTGCTTATACCATTAAAAAAAAAAAAAAAAAAAAAGTGTTCTTGCCAGAATAGTTTATACCACAAACAAAATAACTTGGACTAGCAGAAGCACTTTTTGCCAGTGTTAGACTCTAACTAAGAACTGCTGTTCTCTTTTCAAGGCATTAGAATATTGCCAGATTGATTTTTTTTTTTTTTACTTTTTTCCAGTCCCGTTCTGAACAACATTGCTATGTGAGCAAACAAAGACCTGGCCAAAGGCAGCTAAAATTTATCCTTTACAAGAGCTGTTTTCCAAAGCAGCAGAAAACAAACCCAGTCTCTCTAAATGGTCCTGTTCAGCAGATTGCTCGCACTGGGGTGCTCGGTTTGCTGGAAACCTTTTTTCCTGCCTGATTAAATGATGAATGGTTTTACCTACTACAAAGGACCTGGGATTGTTTAAGGTTTGATTCTTCATGAGCTACCTGTGCAGCTCTGTACAGCTGGAAACCTGACAGTTCAGAGTGGCGTGCTCTAACGAGGACTAAAAGAGGCAGTCTGAAATGATAGTATTGGAGCAGTACTGCAGCCACCCCAACCCACCCTACCGTACTCACTGTTCCAGCTCCCCTCTGAGACACCACTGTATCAAACGTTGCTGAGACACAGTCTCAATAAACCACCAACCATGAAAACAACATTTTTCTCTCCTGTTTTGGTAGAGATGTTGACCCCAGCCGTGACTATTTGTCAAAAATTAGGGCTACATACTGGAGTAGTTCTCTGAAGAACAATCCTACATTAAAAAAAACACCCAAAGTAAATGTGCCACTAGGCAGTGTCCAGCTCTCCTCTACCTGAAATGCGCCACCAGACATTCCAGTCATGAGCTTGAAATTCTTTTTTTTTGGCCTCGAGTACCAACGCACATGACATTTTCTGACAAAAGTTCTTTCAAAAGACTACCTAAACAGGAGAACAGACTTAAGAGAGACAGCCAAGCTTTGTTACTTGAAAAAGTTGGCAATCTGCAAAATAGCAGGTGGGGGAGGGTGAGCTCTTTGCTTTAGCATTTGTTGTTACTTATAATAGCAGTAAATAAAAATCAGACCCATGCATAATTTATACTGACAGTGTCCGTTTGAAAAAATGTCCCTTAAAGCTTTATAACCATTCTACAGCCTGATAATAAAAATGGGAAATCAACTTTGTTCACTTAGAGAGAACAAGGCTACCTCAGAAAAACAAATTTTTGATTGTCCTCCTGTACATGGTACACCCCTTCCCTAAAAATCACCCTGTTTCCACTTCAGTACCAACACAATCCATACCAAAATCCAAAACTCTCGGTTACTGCTAATCTCACTTTTCTGAATACCAAGCCTATCCATCCACTTGGGGAATGCACATTACAAAAATCCCAGCTGGTCTATTTCCTATTAGGCAATCCTGCCCACATTTCCAAGCAATAATTAACCAACCGACTCTCCAAAGCCTGTCCATTCAAGTTGTAGCATCTTTTCATCTACCAGGAAACCACACAAGTGTGCTTAAAGGAGGATTATTATGTATTTGAAGGGACTGGAAACTATAAGGCATCTCCAATTTCTGTTAGTCTTTTCATAGATTCTTTCCTTAGCTAAGACTACTCTCAGAAAAACCCTAAATACACAATAAGGGCATCTGTTAAGCTTTCATCCTCAATTTCAAAAATGGACAGGCAAAATCATTTGGGAGAGTCATGAGTGAGCTAGTTGCTTTTTTAGACTGAAAGATTCTCTTTTGACAACATTGCAAAGTTCATATTTATTTTCGGCCCCTTGGCTGATGAAATGATCTCCCTTTTGAACCTGCAAATATAAATAGAATTGACGTTTTAATGATCAGTTTTCACAAGCAAGTATAATCCAGCACCTCAGGCATTAGTATTGTACCAAATCTGGATGCAAGGGGCAGATTTATAGCTGCTGTGTTTCTGTAACATCCAGGTTCCCAGGGAGGCTGCCTGAGAATATGAAGCATCCGATAGAAATTACTGAAGTGTTATCTCTCTGAAATGCCATAAGGTGGCAGTGAAATGGAAAATTGGTACTATTTCTGGGTAGAACAAAGCTTTCAGGAGCTCAGGAGGAGGGGAGGGGAGGGGTTTTTTGTTTGTTTAGGGCTTTTCATTTGTCTGTTTACATTTCATGTATCACCATAAACTTAAAATCCAATCACCGTAATCACACTGAATAGGTCTGCTCCAACATGCACCAGTAGACATGTTCCTGCACAGTGAACTCCTGCTTTTTTTTTTTTCTCCATTGCTTCCTTTTGGGGTGATCAGCAGGAAGATTTTCTGTTTGCTTACCTTGCAGCTCTTACTGGATCATTCTACCAGAAGCCACGGCGAGAGAGCTACCTCCACTAGCCTGATAAGGTTGCAATCATTCAATGCTGTTTTGAACTTTGTTACGCTAGTGAATCAAAATGGTATTAATGGATCTACCAGTCTTGCATCTAATCCCTTAATATTGCCAAGGGAATTATCCACAGAACAATTTAGTGAGATAGTGTAATGGCTTGTCTCGTTTGATTGGTGTGGGCAAACTCAATGGTTATGGTTGAACTTTAACTTTTCTTTTTCTTTTTTTTTTTTTTTTTTTCCAGTGGAAAATCAGAGATTGTAACAGTAACAAATTTACTGACTGCCTAGGTGTTAATGATTAGACAATAAATCCTGAAAAGTGGTTTTGATTTTTATCCCAGAACAAAATCCTAAGAAATCTATGTTTAGAACATACCAGTTACATTTATTTTTCTGAGCAGGACAGAAGTTTTTAATCCTGAGAACCCGGCATTTTGCAATGATTTCCTGTCACAAAATATGTCATCACCAACAATTGCTTCAGAGCTGATGGTTTGCTGATCTGGATGTGCGTGGGTGCACCTAGGCCTCGCAAGACTCCAGGTAAGTTTGCCAAAACCGATAGAGCCAAGCGGTCCGAACAGTTTAATGTAACAGGAGCTACGGACAACTTCCGTTTCCCAATTTTGCAGCACAGTCGAACAAGCAGAGACACCGACTACGGGTTCACGGCAACATTGCAACACATGGAAAACATCAGTGACTCACTAAGCAGGCAAATGCATCTCTTCTGTGGAAGTCCTCCCCGCTGTCGTTCTGCAGAGGTTGAAGGTTGGTCTTATCCACTTGAAAGAGGCATCAGGTTTCCCACCGTGCCAGGAGAACATCTTGTTCAGCTGGACAGTTTCCCTTGCTCCAGCATTTGTCTGATCACACCTTCTTCATAAATAACCCTGGAAAACCAGGTGTCCAGAGCCAGAGAAGCTCTATCAGTCTAATGAGCTTTTGAGAAGTCTTCCAGACTATGCCAGTTTCCTCAGGAGTTTGAAAGGGTTCAAATCTAGAAAATTATTGGGCTCTTCTATGTGTATCATCTGCCTCACGTTAGATTCGGCCAAGCAGCCCAAGACTGAGATCCATTTGCTTTCTATTTGTATTTTCCCGTGCTGTCAGCAAGTCTGTCTGTTTCTGTAAAGGGGATACCAGGGAGCAGATGGGCCGTTCTTACAGCAGGAAGTTAAAATGACCCCATTCCCCAGAGTTTACTGAGGCTCTCTCTGTACCTACAGTATTGGTGGAAGGGCCCATGAATGTCCCATGCTCACCATTTCCCTGCCTCCCCCATCAACTTCCAAACTGGCTGTTGAGGAGGCTTTCAAAATAAAGAGAGTTAAAGCCAGCCTGATCCCTGAGGCCTTCAGTCCATTCAAGAAAATCATGTAGGGCTAGGAAGCCTTAACTTGAGATGGGATTGGTAGAATATGGGAGAGGCATGGGCAGGGGAGAAGACTCGGGCTGGGTTTCCAAGCCGTCACAGTGACCTAGAAGTTGTACAGGGAGCCAAGCACAGCAGCCAACAAAGGAGATTTTTCTCCTCTTCCTCCCTGAGACAGCTGGGGGATGTTGCACCAGGGTGATGAGGTTTATTGTGCCTTCTCACAAATGCAGGAATAGGATTCACTGGTTCTTATCGGAATAGTTTTTTGAAAGAAAGCATTGCATACGGTGCAAGGTGCCAACAGAAGGAGAAAAGGCCGTTGGGAATAGACGTCTGTCTCACCAAAGAAGCAAAGGAATCAGCAGTGAGCCTGGTGGAGCCTGCCTGGGATGCTGTCCTCGCCTCAAGGGCTCCCTGCAGACCAAAATTACCATCCTTAGCTGCAATGAAATGCTCATCCAGCTCTTGCTGTCACAGCTGCTTTTACCCTGGCTGAAAATAACTGCATGGGTACGGGTCTCCCCAGGACAGCCAGCTCCCCGCGGGAGAAAGGGGATGACAGTGCTTGGTGGGTTAGAGCCATTCTTGATATATCCGCAAGGCAAACTGTGGCGGGTATAATACACTCATGTCTGCGGAGAGGAAGGATTGCTCTGCCATATACAAAGTATAACAACATGGTTGAATAGAGCTATGAAACCTCGGTCATTCTACGTACATCAGCCACAGCAGTCAACTTGCACTGTAATTGTACGTCTTACCTATGAACTGGAGGTCTTTAGTTTGCAGCCTGCAGCTGAAGGTGGTGATTGTCCTCAGAACCTGGGAGAGAAATGTACAGTTAATTATGAAGTGGCCAAAAATATAGCAGCATTTTCATTTTGTTCATTGAGGTTTTGCCAAGCACTCTAATTGATTTAATGATCCCTGTCCCTGGCTGCTCACTAATCACCACGGCACACTACTTCCTTCATCTTTGGCTTGCAAATGGTTACTAATTGTTGCTGCATCTTGCATTGTACATCTGGTGTTGACAGCTGTCGTTTCCCTAAGATGGAGAGACAGCTGTTTTTAAAAGGAGAGCTCTCTCCCAAATCTCTAAAACATCTGGGAAAATGTGGCATTGAAACTGAGTTATCAAATATAAAAATTTAGCAAACATGTGGACAGGCTAGAGGGTCTGTAAACACAAAGCTTAAACGTAGGCACAGGAATCAGAACAGAAAAGACTCACTGCTGTGTCTTTAAAACACGAGTCCTGGGTGTTTCCCATAAAAATGCCTATTTCCCCTAATTCCCTGTGAACTGCTTTACATGGCAAAATCTTCTACACTCTCCACAACAGAGCACACCTCCTAATTTGATCGGACTAACAACCCATGTTGCTTTTGCTTCGGCCTATTAGATGTAGTTCAAAAGCCTTTCTATAAGGCAGGATTCAGGATCAGGCTGCAAGGTCTAACTGGCCGGTGACAAGAAACCAGTAGCATGAAAGCACGAAAAAGCCCTAGAAATCAATGGAAACAACTGCATTCCTTAAAAAAAAAATCTTTTCCAGACTCTCATTTCCTCCTGAACATTTTGTGACCATGATTGTTACAAGCAACCTATTTTTTTCCCCTCCTTGTTTATTTTGTGTATTTAACAGCACTGAGCGTACAGTCCATTGTTTTCCTAATGGTCAGCAAAGCTTATCTCCCGATCTGGCCCAGCCGCTATCGCTCACATGCTGTTCTGCAAGACTTGGATGAGCTCTCCTCTCAGACCCTGCGAGAAGCTGCAAGCCAGCAGCAAGAGCAAAGCTGAACTCAACAGGCAACAGTGAGTAGGCATGTAAGGACGCAGAAAGGAGACGGGTGAGCTTGAACAAGGTTAGCCTGATTGGAGCAGCAGTCACTCCAAATGACCCCTAAGAAAAGAGCCTACAAGCAGAAAAAGCCTGGTACGGTTAACAACGCCTTTTTATAAAGGAGTCATTTCAGGACATCTGACTGAAGGGAAGTGCTACGTTTATTTATTTTTAATTGGACTGGATTTAAGCCATATCAAGCTAATGATGCCATTTTAAGTTCGAAAGGATATTCTCTTTGCCTCATAGCACAGGAGCCAGGGGACAATGCAATTAACGGGAAAGGTGGCACTTTCAAAAGCAGTAGAAGGGAGTATTTTTAAATTAAGCAGTTATTGTATACGTCGGGTATTTAAAGTAGGTGTTTTTTCTAGTTGCTGGAAGGTGAGAAACTTTTCCAGGAGATGATTCTAGTTCTCAAGTGGGGTCACGCTTAAACTTCACCTAGAGGGCCCTCTCTTTTCTGCACACCTATGGAAGGACCCTAGAAAGACCTGCCTAGTAAGTGGGCTCTGGGGTGACAAGCCTCCCACTAGGTGACAGGAAGGTAGCTACATTTCTAACTGGACTCTCAAAGTCACCGGTGCAGGATATCGCTGATGGGCAAGTACATGGATAATACTGACCCCTGCAGTACTAAACCTCCTTTTTTTGTTCAGGGGTATGAAACATGCTGTTTGAATTCAAATCACTCTCTTAAGTGTGGAAGTACGGGAAAGTTTATAAAACACTCTGAAACATCTTCCCCTGACCACAATCAGGAACAAGATACTGGACTAGAAATCAGGGCCTGAGCTGTTTGATAATCAAGGATCATCTCCTCAAAGTTCAAGAGTGGTTCATCCTGACAAGAAGAAAATCAAGCGAAGGAAGCAGGAGGCGTGCGTGGATGAACAAGGAGCTCCCGACTAAATTCTGACATAAAAAGGAAATGTACAAAAGGTGGAAGCAGGGGGAGGTGACCCGGGAGGAAGTTTTACTGGTGAGAGTGTCCTTCAGCAATCCCAGGCCCCTGAGGAAGGGGCCCAAAAGTGCTGAGGGAGCTGGCTAACGTCATTGCAAGGCCACTCTTTGAAAGATCACGGCAATCAGGGGAGTTTCCTGAGGCCTGGAAGAAAGTAAATGTCACTCCTACCTTCAAGAAAGGCAGGAAGGAGGATCTGGGAAACTACAGTCCAGGCAGCGCCGCCTCAATCCCTGAAAAGGCAATGGAGAAAAAAAATCATGCAAACCATTTCCAGACGCATGAAGAACAAGGAGGTGGTCGAGTATCGTCAGCATGGATTTACAAAGTGGAAACTGGGTTTAACCGACCTGACCGCCTTCCACGGCAAGACGACTGGCTTGGTGAATGAGAGGAGAGCAGCAGATGTTGTTTGCCTTGACTTTAGCAAGGCTTTTGACACTGTCTCCCGTAACATGCCCATAGAGAAGCTGACAAAGTATGGGTTACGTAAGTGGACAGTGAGGTGGATCAAAAAACGGCTGAACGGCCGGACCCAGAGCGCCCTGATCAGTGGCACAAAGTCCAGCTAGAGCCCAGTCACTAGTGGTATAGCCTGTTACTAGGTCTTAGACTGTTTAACATCTTCATTAATGGTCTGGATGATGGGCCAGAGTACACCTTTGGCAAATTTACAGATGATTATACAAAGCTGGGAGGAGCTGATGTACCAGATGGTGTGCTGCCATCCAGAGTGACCTGGACAGGCTGGGGAATTGGGCAGAAAGTAATTGCATGAAGTCCAACAAGGAGAAATGCAAAGTCCTGCACCTAGGGAGGAATAACCCCATGCACCAGGTACATGCTGGGGGCTCTGCAGAGAAGGACCTGAGGGGTTCTGGTGGACGTCAAGCTGGCCATGAGCCAGCAGTGTGCCCTTGCAGCAAAGACAGCCAGCAACATCCTGGGCTGCAATAGGAAAAGCATTGCCAACAGTTCAAAATAAGTGATCTTTCCCCTCTACTCAGCAGTGGTGCGGCCACACCTGGAGTCCTGTGCCCTGTTCTGGGCTCCCCAGTACAAGACAGACATGCACTTACTGGAGTGAGTCCAGCAAAGGCCCACGAAGATGATTAAGGGACTGGAGCATCTCTCATTTGAGGGAAGACGCAGAGAGCTGGGACTGTTCAGCCTGGAGAAGAAAAGGCTCAGGGGGAATCTTGTCAATATGTATAAATACCTGGTGGGAGGGAATAAAGAGGGAGATGGGTGCCCTCTGATGGGACAAGAAGCAGTAGGCACTATTTAAAACACACAAAACTCCACCTGAACACAAATAAAACACTTTTTTTACTGTGGGGGTGGTCAAAGACTGGAGCAGGTTGGCCGGAGAGGTTATAGAGTCTCCATCTCTGGAAATACACAAAACCTGACTGGACACGGTCCTGGGTAACTGGCTCTAGCTGATCCTCCTTGAGCAAGGAGGGCTGGACTGGATGATCTCCAGCGGTCACTTCTGTCCTCTAGAGTCCTGTGATGATTCTGTGAGCCACTACGGCAGTTCCTGGTGTCCTGTACACTGTCAATTCTTACGCATTTCTCTGATTATTCCCAGAGGTAATTATAGACATTACTGGTGTAATTAATTGCACTGAATGCATATACCTCTGAGGATGAGGTAGTTATGGAGAAACCTGAATTTAATAGTGATGCTGTGAAGCTCAGGCTTCAATAGTCAGAGGAATTGTCCACAAACAAAATAGAGGAACTGGGAATCGTCATTCACGACTGTGAGGTTCTGTACACGTGCTTTCAGCAGAATAAGCAAGGTGTGGAGGCTGACAGAGCGCACAGGGCAGGGTCAGATGAGAAGTGGGAGATGAGTGACTTCTGACAGCCAGTGCTGAGCACGGTGCAGAAGAATTTCAGTTTTATTTCCCAGCCTCTGATAACCAATGCGACACGGGCTGGGCTGTTTGTGTGGTGGTGGTAAAACTAAAGCCCTAACACTGTATCAAAACAGGGCACCAAGCACGGACAATTAAATCAGAGGCAGTATTTTCAAGCTGAGCACCCAGAAAACGGAGAAAACACAATTAGTGGCTGCCTGGGAGAAGTCTGATCTAAGTGACCACCCAGGAACTCTGAAGCAGAGGCAGTTCTCCAGGGCAGCAGTCCACGAGCTGAACCATCAGCCTGTCCTTTCTCCAGCTGTGTTCCCAGTCTCCTCCACAGCACAGTCCTGGTATATTTTATACACTGAGGCAGGATCCCATTAAGAAAAAATATGCGATCATGTCATTAACGTCTGCCTCGCAAGAGAAGATTAGAGAAACATTTGTCAAGAACGGTCTAGGAATAATTGGTCCTGCCTTGGGGGACAGAGATGGACTGGAGTCCCCAGATGGCTCCTTGAGGTCCCTTCCAGGCCTGTTTTCCACAAAGTCATACATACCAAAATTAAGCCAAATTACGTTTGCACATATTATTTTAATTCCAGCCTTCCCTAACTTCTGAATGCTTGATTTCAGTGCCTTTTTGGCACAGATTACAGCGTGCTGCTTTTTAGGATCATGGTTGGTTTGTTTTAAAGCCAACTGAACCTAGCAAGGATGCCATGATACACACACCCATGAGGTTCATTAACAACCTTCTAACAGATCCACCACAGGGACCTCTTCCAGGGACTGGCAGAGGCAACCCAGGTGACCGTGCCCTCTCCAACTAACGAAGGTAAGGGTGGCAGTAGGAAGGGAATACTGTGCTGCTGGCCAGCATCAGAGGCTTGCCTTTCAAATCCACATGCTGACAGCAGATGAGATGAGAATCTCAGGACAGCTGGGGTCCCTCCCAAACCCTGGAGAGCAACATGAGCCATTAGGAGCTTTTTGCTTGTTTCCATCCGTGTTCTCTCCAGTCCTTTTTTTTTTTTCCAGACCCTTGAAAACAAACAGCTCTTTTGCTATCTCCTCTGCTCCCTGCCTCACCGCTGTCAAGTCAGGCTTTCCTCTCCCCCCCCTCTTGCCTTCACCAATTGCATCCCACCTCAAGTCATGCCCATACCCTACCTCTGCCCCCCTCCCACTCCTAGCCCCCTGGCTTGTCCTGCCATCACACATTTTTTTCCACCTCTGCTCTTTCCTCTACTCCTTTGCCTTATTTTTTTGCCTAACAGCTGCTCCCAGACCCTCAATCCTCAGTGGTTTAATCCTTCTCTCTATCCTCATTCCTATTCTTTGTTGATTCAGAAAGTGAAGCTCCCCATCTTCCCTTCTTCCTCCTCCCCCCCAGCTATTGCAGCCCCAATCGCAACAGGTTCTTCAACCAGATTTACCGCTTTCCTCCCACAGCCGGCTTTCACGGCCATTTCTTCTGCCATGCTGCTTCATTACCAGCATGGTGGTCATCACCTTTATGAGAAAAACCCCCACCTTCAGCTCAGTGCACCCTCCCGCAAGGGTAACTGCAACGACTCGCAGGTGGGGTGGGCTTGGCCACCACCTGTGGACAGCCCAGGAGCAGGGTGTTCTGCGACGTGGGGCATACGTCAGCTGGGGTGGAGTTTCCAGGGATGATTTGGGGCTGGCTTTTTGTCCACTAGATGCTAAGAAGCTTCCATAGGTCTGGAGTCATAAAGCGTGGTCCGGTTTGGATGGGTTTTGTCAAGACCCATAGAAGCTAGATTCCCACTTTGTATGCTGTGAAGGAGAGGAAGTGTCTCAGACAAAAAACTAACAGGCATGCTTGAAGTGGGAACAAACGCATTTTTGTTAGCCTTGTTCTTGGAAATGTCCTGAATCGCTTTAATTTTAACTTTCCGGCACACTCAGCATGAAAATTTTGATATAATGCTTAAGCTTTAAGAAAATGATAAGCAAGTGAGTCTAAGATATTTTTATGGGAAATGCTGTGCAGCCTCAATATGCAGGGGATATTATACATCCCAATGCGTAGGGATGTTAACTGTTAGATAATGCAATCATAAAGTTTTTCACTTCCTTTCACTTTTGGTTTTCTTATTTCCATTCTCACCAATTATCAAAATCTGCTAATTGCCGCGTACTCTGCAGCCTGTAACATTTTACTCTTCTTTGGAGACCTTTTTGCTGCAGGACAAAGTCCTCGTTATCTGGAACATCCCCTGAATTAATTTATTCCATTGGTTACTGCAGAGTCATAAAAATTAAACCAGGGACTTAAGTCATAGGCAGTGTTAAAGGAGCAATCTCCCTGAGCAGCTGAATTAGGCTGTGCAGCATAACATCCTTCCCAGCAGCATCATCGACTTTTCTTACACCGATCACTTTGTTTTGCAAAGATGATATTCAGGTTTATTAAATGGATTGATGTTATCCTGGGCTTAGGCATGCTTGGTGAGCTGCTGAAAAATGCCACAAGGTTTATGTTAGAGGGGGAAGTCACCGTGCTCTTTCCAACAGACACAGACATCAGTAGGACAGCTATTGCTGCCTAAATGGCCTGAGCAAATCAGTGTCTTATATCTGTTTCAGTCGGCCCAGCATTTCTTTTATACTCTACAGGTATGTTGCAAACTTGCAAAAACCAATGAGACAGTGGAAATTTCCCTGTAATGAAAGCATGTCTCTCAACACTTCCAGGCATGTTGCGGCAGAACAAAGCTGTGACCTGTTCTTTCATCTGCCACCCTAAGGGTAGGAAGATCTTTAAAAGTCAATGTCTCATTTATGACTGTACATTAGAACAGCCTAAACTGGTCACGGAGGGAAATTATTTTATAATAATCCTGTAAAAGGAGAGACAAAAATCTCAGTTGCTCAGCTGTTAGCTGCACAGAGTTTGGCACCAATCTTGAAACCAGATGAATAATGTTTGAAACAATATTGTTCCTAGATTTCCAGCTGTAGCAGAAGGTAGGTGGTCAGCGCAAAACCTACCTTACCTCCCGCTGCTGCTGCAAGATTGATGCTGTCTGGATCAGGGGGAGGATAGCCCAATTCTGCAAAATAAATGGGCCCCTGCTGTGTCCAGCATAGAGGCGTCATCCCTCCTTGTAGGACCGTGGCCCCCCTGCAGCCCAGGGTGTGATTGCGTAGCAGGGCACTCTTTTTTTTCCCAGGGGAAAGCTGCAAGAGGATTTTTTTAATTTAAGCGCTTTACCAGACGTATCTTTCTCACATGCTTGTGGGGTTGTTTCTAATGCTGTCATTATCTAGAAAAATCTTCACTTAGTGGTAGAAATCTTGTATTTCCTTCAGCAAATGCTTGGATCGCTGACGGGGAGCAGGGTTCTTGGCTCTTTCTAATCTATGCTTGTCAAATTCCAATTATTCCGGACGGTGGGGTGATCCTGCGAAACTGGGATGTTTCCCCTTTGTGTAAGGACACAAATATATGCATGAACATGCGCAGAAATATTATTTGATTCCCTAAAACCAGCTGTTGCGAACAAACCATCCGCATACAGCAACTACTGATTACTGAACAGCAAAAACATTGGTCTCCACTGTTGATACCCCAGTTTGTTGCCTGAATTCCCTCCCCACCTTCCCCGGCCTCTCACTCACTTTTTCCAGAGGCTGTTTGGGCAGAGGACATTTGGGATTCTCACGGAGGTCCAAGACTTGCCGGCTGAGAAAGTTAACCAGGGCCCAGCTGGGAGCATCAGCTCTCATTGTACTGTTGTTTGATGGGTCAACCTGTCTCTCAGGCCTTCCTGGTGAAGCACCCAAAGCCTTTTTTGCAAACATAGAGCGAAGAAGCCTTGATGCATCTCAGGGAGGTGGCCTTGTGTTCGCTTGAGTGACGGGTGCCAGTGAGAGAGAAAAGAGACTGTGGTTTTTCTCTCTGAGATGAGCACAACGGTCAGTAGAAGAGACCAGGCTCTTGACTCCCGAGTCTTCTCCTTGAGTAAATTAGACCCCACATCATCCTTGGGTACTCTTTGTTGTTGGGTTTGTCTGTCTTAAAGGCTAAATTCAGATGCCCTCAAGCAGCCGTTGCTGAAGGCAGTGAGGGCTGAGAGCTTTTTTCCATCGGAGGGTGGAATTTAGCCCAAAGGTGTCGTACTGTGGCACAGCAGGTACCTAGAAATACCGGGCTTCCAGGAACAGGAGAGCCTGCCTCCCCCATTGACTGCAGCGTGCAGATATCAGGTATTAGGAGAACTAGGAAAAAGACCTCACCATCGGAGAGTTGTGAAGAACGGATTGCTGAAGCAGGAGAGCGCTAAATGTGGTTTTGTCACTGGTATAAAAAAGGCTGTAAGAGTGAGAAAATTAGCTGATATTTGCAAAAGCGTAATTCACCATCAAATGAAAGATTCACCTACCAGAGGAAAGGAAGTCTTTATCCAGCACCTGTATTTGGGAGATTGTTAAAAAAAACCCAACCAAAAACCAGCTGCTTTCAAACAAGGGCTTGAATTTGCTGTAATCATGTACAGGGTATCCCACTGTTAACGGATCTGCCTAGCACTGCTGGAAATTCAAGGTGTGATTGCATCAGCTAATATTATTCCTGCAGTTCCCTTTGGTTTGAAATATTGCCCGACTCATTTGGGTTAGATACGAGATGTAATTGCCTGGAAACCAGCACACAGCTCCAGAAGGGTGCCCTACTAATTATATTCACCTTGTCCAATAAAAAGTCCGTGCCATTCCTGTGTTGGATCATGTCATCCGGACGCTGCGCAGGGTGCGCCTTCATTTTCCCTTCCTGCAGGCTCCCGGAGAGGTACCAGGGGCTTCCGACGGGTCTGGGGTCCTTACGGATTTCCTAAGCCATGGGAAGCTCCAAGAAGCAAAAGCTCTTCGGGGTTTCTGCACCTGCCAGGCACAGAATGCACCTCTCAGCACTTGCAGGAGGTGTTTTGGGAGGAAACGTGGATGGACAGGCCTTACTCTGTGAGTATATTAAAATACTGCTGGTAAACCTAGCACCCAATGGGTGCTGGGCACCCCGTGTGCATGGCAGACTTGCATAGAAAAAAACGTCAAAGCTCCTGCTGACCCACAGGAAATTTGCCTGCTTCTGGCCTGCCTTTCTGACGTGCTCTAACTACCAATGAGCATTTCTTCTCATGCCCTTTTTAAAAGGCGAGCGTGATCCTGTTCCAGCGTCTTGCCAAACTCTTCACAGCCTCTGCAGGTGGAGGCAGGGAGCAGCGTGTACAGCCGTCCCCACACTGCTGTGGTGGGAAGAGTGTGACCCCACGAAACAGGGCTCTCCCTCCATCCCTCCCTGCAGACTGGGAGAAGGGCAGGTATGAGCTGCTAGAGGCGACTAAAAATAGTCTCTTCGCCAAGTAGACCAGGGATCCTGGGAAGAAAAGGCCACGTTCTTCATTGGCACGTAAGAGAGTAGGTTAGAGAACGAGAAGGAAGAACAGCTACCAACTAGAAGACAGCATTGGCGTGAGTACAAGTAGATAAAAATAGGCTATGAAAAAATGTGGGCTGCAAATCAGAAACAAGTTTCCTTCTGTCAGAGTGAGGTTCTGGAATGACCTGCCAAGAAAATTCCTGATGACTCTTAAGACGGACTGTGATAAATTAACAAGAGGGACTTTATGACTCAGTGTTTGTCATAGCTGGGGAATATGATGATGACTAGGAGATCCCTTCTAGCCCCACATTCCTGTTGGTATGATAACAGAGGAATCTGTGTAGGGCGCAGTAAATGCTGAATCACCGAGTGCTTTATATAGCTGCCTGGCAGGACAAAGTCCCTCGCATCCATCCTGTCCGCAAGAACCTCCAGGACAAAAAAAGAAATATAAATCCTTATGTAAATGATTGTGCTCTGGCAGCGCAAAGCATAAAGCTACCGATGCCCGAGTTAGACGAAAACCAGCTGAGCTACAGGTTCCTCTACACAGAGGAAAGGTGGTGGCGTGGGCATGAAAGCAAGAAACCTCACTGTAAACACGGAGAGGTACACGCTCTGAGGTGAATGCGCTCCAGCAGCTTCGATAAACAATTTTAACGTGGGAAAAGAAACTCCACGCTTGGAACTTTGTGGAGGTATCCCACGCACTTTCTCAGCCAGGCGCACGCAGGGAGTGTTTCCACAGGGCATGATCGCATAACGTAGCAGACAGTTCCTGCAATTAACATCAACTGCTAAACCAGCCACAGTTCTCCTGCCACCCCAGGATCCACAACTCTTTCGATGGTGTTTTTTTTCTCTGTCTCCTAGGAGTCCCCCAAGGACGGGATCACTTTCTGCAGCACAAGGCCAGCAACGAGGATGCAGCTTACACTGATGCGTTTGCTGCCTCGCAACGTGGACACCTCCGGCTTTGCTGCTCCGGCTCTATGAGCAGACCTTGGGGGAACAGCAGTAGCTGCCGGTTTAGTAGTACATAGCTAGAGGTAGAGGCCAAGAAGGCACTCGTGAAAGCGGGGTAAGGTAAGAGACAGGCCTGGTTTCTGGGCTCAGGAGAGTAACATTGCTCAGGAGGAGAGCACTTCTCCACAGCCCTCATGGCTGTTGGACTTGAGGAAGACTTTTCTGGAGCTTCTTCCAGATGTGTGGAGGTCATGCACAGATGTGGGTGCTCCCTCACCTCCTCAAAACTTACAGCGCAGGCTACTTGGAGACCTAGAGCCCCTGACTGCTGCTCCCCACTCTGCCACAGGAATGTCCCCGCACAGATGTGGCACCACTGTACACCCACCATCTCCACAGGTCGCACAGTCAGTTTTTTCCCTCTTGCAGCACTTTCAAATACCCATGATTTCTAATAACTGCCCCCGGTATCAAAGCTCAGAGCAAGAGGTTCCCCACAGATCCCAGCTGCTAACACCAACACAAGGCAGCGGGGAAACTTCCACTCTTCTCCCAGAGAGCTTGGCTTAATCCCTCTCTGCCATAGCTAACAAATCTTCCCCCCCTTCTCCTTTTTTTTTTTTTTTTTTTTTTTTTTTTAACCAGGCAGCTGAATCACAATCGAGATCAATTCTGTTATTTCCTAAAGAGTCGCAAGCTGACAGGGTAACGGAGGCAGGCTGAGCGATGGCAGGTGGTTGCAGCACAAGAGCCTCAAGCCTTCCTGCTTTCCTGGCTCTTGCCAAAGCCCAGCACGCAGGCATACAGAGACATCTCATCCCGGCTGGGACGTGACCCTTCCTAAACAGCCGTCAGCAAGGAAAGGGCACAGAGGTGTCGGTGCATCGCCGGGGTTGGGGGGAGCGGGCAGAGGCCGCAGAGGTTTTAAACAGAAGAGAAGCACCCGTGAGCTTTCCCTGCGTGGAGCATCTCCTATCGCACCACGCGTAGCGGGGCTCAGGGATGCCGGCGGATTCGTCGTCTTTTCCTATGGTTTGCAGGAGGAATCGCAGAGCTAGAGCCCGCGGAGGTACACAGCTAGCAGGGGAAGGATGGCTTGGAAACACGGGTCGGGAAGCTAAAAATCATTCAAAGGACCTCATCAGCAGGAACTGCTGCGGCCGCCCCGTGCGTCATTGGAAGAGGCAACCTCTCTGCTGGCAGATAGTGCTTGGATGGTGACAGGGTGCTGGGATAAGGTGTACAGGATTGCCAAGAGCTGCTGCGTAGTTTCTGGGTAGCGGGAGTTTCTCACGTGCCCTGAAGTACCGAGAGCACGTTTGTAAGGACGGTGAGTCCAGCACTCACCTGGGAGCAGGCGGGGGACCTCCTTCCAGTCACTTACCTCGTATTTCGGTTTCTGTAAGATGAAAGTTTCTGCCTTGAACTGCAAAGAGGCACAGCCTTTCCCAAGGGGAACAGATTTAGACAGCGGATACGTTGCAGAAGGAACTGCTCGTGTGGGCTATGGGTACTACAGGCTCACTGGGTGAGAGACGGCTCTCTTTAGGCTATATCCAGCAGCAGCAGCAAGAAAAAGAGTCAGTTATAGCCCGTTATAAATCAGGGCACTCGCGGTCCTGCTGCCATAAGCCGCCTTCTCAGCTCTCACAGTCCTCCTCTCCACCTTCGCAGCACACGTGCCGCTGCCCCTACAGCTGCTCAGGAACCTTGGGTTCAGGGCAAAGCTCTAATTAAGGCGCTTTGAATGGCTTAATGGGGGGAGAGAGGCTCCTCCAAAGACCGTACAAAGAGCCATGGGGGAACGAAATGCTGAATTCAGTGCCTAAGACAGACAGGTGCCTCAAGTTAAGCAGCATGAAAGCTCCTCTGCGTATCGGTGCAATGCCTGATGCAAAGATCCCGAAATACCAATGGCAATGAAAGGCAGCCCACCGTCTCACTCTGTCCTTTCTTCTCACGTGCAGGCAGCCCGATCCATCACACGGTGCTTTGACTCTTCCCCCTGGAATCAAATGCGTATTCCTTGCTAGATACAGGGGGAGGCCAGAGTTGGGAGTCATCAAAAGCACCAATGAGTTTTTGTGTGTGCACGTACATGCACAAACTGCATCAGCCTTCTGCGCACATGTAGAAAGTAGAATCATAGAACCATTTAGGTTGGAAAAGACCTTTAAGGTCATCGAGTCCAACTGTTAACCTAACACTGCCAAGTCCACCACTAAACCATGTCCTTAAGTGCCACGTCTACGCATCTGTTAAATACCCCCAGGGATGGTGACTCAACTACTTCCCATAAGCCTGTTCCAGTGCTTGAGAACCCTTTTGGTGAATAAGTTTTTCTTAATATCCAATCTAAACCTCCCCTGGCACAACTTGAGGCCATTTCCTCTTGTCCTATCGCTTGTTCCTTGGGAAAAGAGACCGACACCGACCTCGCTACAACCTCCTTTCAGGTAGTTGTAGAGAGTGATAAGGTCTCCCCCTAGCCTCGTTTTCTCCAGGCTGAACAACCCCAGTTCCCTCAGCTGCTCCTCATAAGACTTGTTCTCTAGACCCTTCACCAGCTTCGTTGTCCTCTGAACACGCTCCAGCCCCTCAATGTCTTTCTTCTAGCGAGGGGCCCAAAACTGAACACAGTATTTGAGGTGTGGCCTCCCCAGTGCCAAGTACAGGGGAAAATCACGTCCCTAGTCCTGCTGGCCACACTGTTTCTGATATAAGCCAGGACGCCGTTGGCCTTAGTAGGTGCATCTACTTGTAGTTTTCAGCTGGTGGCTGCTGGTCACCAGACAGTAAAGCAACTGCCCCAAATTCCAGTGATGACCTCCCAAACAAACCACAGGTTCAAAGTCCTCTGGAGGGTTTTTCTGCATTCGCTAGTGGATGTTAAGTTAATTTTTATATCAGCTGCTTCCAGGTGGCCGCATGGTTGATCATTTCCTACAACCATGCTGCAGTATTTCCTAGCCCCAGAACAAAATGCTACTCTAAACATTCTTGGGGGTGGGGAGAAGTCAGCCCCAGTTTGGAAAAGTGGCTTTGCCCTGTATTTAACAGGGTCCCTAGAGCGTCCCAGCCACCTCCCTGTCCCACCAGTCGTCCCAGCGTGGGGATGCCGTGGGATGCTCGGCGTGGGACACCTGAGATTTGCTACTGCACCCGACGTGGCAGCAGCAGCCCCTGCTGCGAGAGCCGCAAAACTGCAGGTGCCTTTTCCCTGGCCCCAGGGTGGGAAGGCGATGGGGAAAAATTCACCCAAGCCCCCCGCTACAGGACCCCCCACCTCCCCAGGCGCCATGGAGCTGGACACGCTCCAGCCTCTCAAATAAAATGCTGGTTATAAATAAAACACCGGCCGCTGCATGCTCATAGGGTGCTCCCGCTCCCCTGCTACGACGCTTTCTGGCTCTACACGAGCTCCCTGCGGCTTTGGCATGGCACAGGGTGGATTCCGATGATTAAAAAACCTGCTTTTTGGGGGTGCCCGAGAAAGCGGTGTGGAGGGGCACGTTCTAACCCCTACACCTTCTGCCCTGATCCTACCCACCTCTGGCTTGTTCCAGCATCCCTCCGCACCAGCGAGGGCTGCGCTGGCAGCCTTCTCCTCTGCTGGGACCGCAGGAGACTTTCCACACTCGCACCCTTGTCTGGGCTTCTCCCTCTCCGGCCCCCGCTGCGGATTTGGCCCGCAGAGGAAGGGGACCCCCAGTCAATGCACTTCACTCAGGCCAGAGGTGTAAGCGCTCAGACAGCTGCGAAAGAAAAAAAAAAAAACCACGAAGGAAACTGGTTTCTGTTAGCAAAAGGTGACCAAAAAAAAAAAAAATTGGGATTACCCTCTGGGGTGTTTCCATTTTAGAAGCGAAGAGGGGCTATGGGAATATTATTCCCCAAAAGATTATTGGTTTTGGTGATTTGACCTAGAAATTCAGCAAGCTTGGAAACCCACAGAGGCGATGGGGAAAAAAAAAGGTGACATCGGTGACGGGACACAGCAGTGAGAGATTGCACCATCGTAAAGGATAACGGGGAGGGCAGTGCTAACGTGCATTGTTCAAAACCGGGTTTGGGATTCCTCTGTCACCTGCCCTTTTACCAAAGCCTTTCTCCAGAAGGTTTTTTATGCACTGGGCCTCAGTTCTCAGCATCCTGAACTTCTGTGGAGGAAACGATATGCTGAAATGCCTTCATAAATATCCTCCAAAAAGCAGGCACACCGGATTTACTGTTCTTGATATTGCTAAGGTAAAAATTAAACAGACCATATGAATTTAAACAAACCTCATACCAGACTACATCATCCGTACAAAGACATACAGAAGGGCCCAAGCCCCAGAAAAACAAGGCAAAAAAAGAAAAGAAAACCTTTTCAGATCCTCTTTTACGATTGCTAGCTTGTCTTTCCCTTCAGCTCTGACCTGAGCCTCACCTACGACCGTGCAACTGAACTACACAAAACACAAAGACACCTCCAGGGGCATCACCTTTGGACTCCATTTTCTCGTTCAGATGCTACCAAAAAACCCCAAAACCCACCCCAAAAGTCTCCTGCACGTGCCCCACTCCGAGGTCCTCGCTTTGCCAGGGAGCAGCGTGCCCCAGGCGAGCAACCGCAACTGCTTCTGGAGTCCCATCTCCAGCCGGGTGCGATGCCGATGGGAGGCTCTTGCATCGGCAGCCTCAGGGAAGGAGTCCTCTGTCCGTCCGTCTGTCTGTCCGTCTGTCTGCTGCATGCGAGAAGCCACACGTGTTTCTGAGACGCGGCGCGCCGGTGCGAATCAACCAGCTCTCGCAGGGAAAACCCTCTGAGATGATGAAGTTTGGGCTCTCGCTGGCCACCCGGCCCCAGTCTTTCCACTGCCAGCACCGGGACGGACAGACGTGCCGGTTATCTGTGGGATGGCAGGCGGCTGCCCGGAGCAGCCGGGACAAAACCACGGCCACCTCCCCGAGTGCTGCCAACCACCTCGCAGCCAAACGCGGTCTGCAGTCACCGCTGGAGCTGACGTCGCAACCCGGAGCGGGACAAGGTTTATTCCCGACCCCCCCAGATGCCAGAACAAGACGCATCCCTCGGAGGGACGCGTGGCTTTAGCGTCGCTGAAAACACCCAGCGTTTCAGGGGGGGACGACAGGGGTGCTCCCAGTCACACAAAGGTGGGTTTCAGATCTTCTTTGAAATTCACCACGGGCTGGGGCCCGCCGTGCTGCTCTGTCCGGTGGCCCGCGCGACCGCTGGGCTCTGTGTCCGTGTCCGTGCTGCTGCTTCCCAGGGAGCCGCGCGGGCTCTGGAAGCAGACCTCGCAGCAGGGCCGGTGGCAGCCGTGAAACATCTCCTCAGAGCTGCTGCTGCTGCTGGAGTCCGAGTCCGGGTAATAGTACAGCGAGCGCAGGGAGGGCTCGGCGGGTCCCCTCGGGGTGCCCCGCCACCGCCGCCGCCGTTCCCGCGGGATACACGGCGAAGCATCCCAAGATTCCGGCCATCCTGGCCATCCCTCCGGCTGGAGGCAGAGCTCCCCAGGGATGGCTGGAGGGGATGGTGCTGGAGGGTGAAGGAGCCCTCCGCCAGCCATCTCCCCTTCCCTCCCCAGGGAGATCCGTGGCGATTCCCCACCGCCCCAGCCGCCTGCCTCCTTCGCCCCGCGGCCGGCACGAGGGGAGACGTGTCCGTGGAAGCGGGTGGAAGCAGCGGGCAGCAGGATCCTCCGCCGCCGCCTCGCCAGGTAGGGGCTGAGGGGCGTGCAGATGCCCAGGTAGCCTTCCCGGGCCCCCCACGTTCCTCCCTGTTCACCTTGGGGGCTGCCAAGCGGGGATCCCCCAGGTAAAGCCGGGCTATAGGTTTTGCCATCCAGGCTCAGCTCTTGCAAGATTTCCCGCAGCTTCTCGCTGCTGACGTAGCTGACTTTGGGGGACGTCTCCCAGGCCACGCCAGATGAGATGTCCTGGCCCGGCAGCTGCTCCGGAGGCTGCCCCTGCCCCTCGGGTGTCCCGCACTCCTGGACGTCTTTCGGGCCACGTTCGACGCCATCCCCCGTGTCAAAAACCAGCACCCGAGAGCAAACGGGCTCGCGGCTGGCATGGCTCTGGAGGTCCCGAGCATCGCTGCGAAGAGGCGGCGTGCCCGGCAAGCAGGGAGGCTGCGACTCATCCTGCTCCGGATCCGGGGGGCAGCGGTCCCCTGGTCCATCCCCACGCTGTCCTGACCTCTGGGTGCGGGGGGCTGCTGGCGGTGCGTGGGGATCGCAGCCGCTCTCTGCAGACATCAGCCTCATCAGCTTCTCCTTGGCGCTGCTCACTTGCTCCTGCAGGCTTTCGATCACGGCGTTTTTCTGCGTCAAACAAACACACCCGTCAAGCGTGGGGCAGGCGGAGGGTATGAAAATGCCACCGGTTTTGGAAACAGGCACTGCCAAAAAAACCCAACGTATCACCCCCCTCCCCCCCCCCACCCGCATGGAGAGGTGCTCTGGGGCAGAACCGCAACAGGGCTGCAGCGTATGTGACCACGTCCTCCCCTGGAGCCCCCCCAGAGCCCCCCAGGTGTGGGTGCGGGAAGGGGGGACACACCGGGGCAGGCAGCTCTCCAAACAGGGGTGCTCCCACCCACGCAGTGCAGGCTGGGGGCTTTCCTGAGATGGAGCATCTCCCCTCTGAATTAATCGTGTTTGACCAGGCTGTGGGAACCAGGCTCTCCTGCTCTTCTCCCTACATGTTTTTTAGAAACCCTCCAGATAATGCCTAAATTTTGGCGCTTTGGGGTGCAGAGCGAGATGACAAAACAAAGTGGCTTCTCCCCTCCGGAGGGAGGAGGCTGGAAAGGGGAGCACTGGGGCGTCGGGAAGGGTTTCCCACCCTGCAAAGCCTTCAGCCCACAAAAGGGAAGGGGAGAAGCCGGTGCGGCCGAGGGGGGCCGGCAGAGCCCCGTACCTCGGTGAGCAGCCGCTTCATGGAGTTTTTCTCCCCTATCAGCTGGTAGAGCTGCTCCTCGCTGTACACCGAGCGGCAGCTCTTGCTCGGGCTGGTGAAATACTTCGCCATGTGGCTCACGGTTTGGCTTTCTTCTTCAAAGGCTTTCCACTGCTTGAGCTGGGGAGCAGAAGAGGGAGTTATCGGAGCCTGCCGATGCGGCGGGAGGCAGGCGCAGCTCGAGCGCGAAGGAGACAAAGGGACGAGGGATGGAGAAGGGCGGACAAAGGCAGGGTGTGACGGAGGAGCAGAGACGGCTGGGCGAGGGGCCGCGGTGTCACTCAGAGCCTCCCACCCACCCGAGCCCTACCCTGTCCCTGGCTCCAGCCTTTAACGCAGAGGGGGTCGCTGCCTGCCTGCGCCGCAACCTCTAAGCGCGCCGTATAAAAGCCCCCTTCTCCTTCTGCCCCCCCCTCCCCCCCGACTCTGTGACAGACAAAGACGGTGTCACGCACGCCTCCTTATCCCCGAATCACCGGTGACAAGCTGAAAACCAGCAACGCTTAGTATCCATTTCTCGCCTACTGTCTGCGTAGAAGCCTCGCACAGCCCAGCTCCGGCTGCTTATCGATCTCGGATGAGCAATCGAAGAGCGAGCCCGTTAGGAAAGACAAGTTGATGAATTAAAAGATCCAAGTTAAATAAAATGTTCGAGGCCCCCAGGCTACGGCAGAAAAACGGTACAGGCAGAGTGCAAGTACAGCTCATCCACTCGTCCGCCCTCACTCCGCCAGACCTCGTGCTTGGCAGAGCATTGCCAGCAGGCTCGGTGCTTGTCAGAGGAGGTTTGGATCCTGCTCCCAAGGGCTGCTCATCTCGTGGGTTGGGACTCTGCAGTGACACTGCATCCACTGAGGTAGGAGGGGATCTCTGGAAATCCTCCAACCACCCTGCTCAAGCAAGGGCAGCTGGACCAGGCTGCCCAGGACCGTGTCCAGCTGGGTCTTGAGTATCTCCAAGGATGGAGACTCCACCACCTCTCTGGACAACCTGCTCCAGGCCCTTACAACTTTCACAGAAAAAAACCCCAAACCAACCAAAAAAAAACAAAAAAAAAGTTTTCTGATGTTTAAATAAAGTTTCCTGTGTTTCAGTTTGTGCCCATTGTCCCCTGTCCTGTCAGTGGACACCACCGAGAAGAGCCTGGCTTCCCCTTCCCTACTCCACCCCCATCAGTATTTTTACACACTGGTGAGATCCCCCGAGCCCTCTCTTACACAGATGTGCTCTTTCTTCAGCTTCACCTCTTCCTCCCTTTTTCACCTCATTTCCTTGAGCCCAAACATCCCTCCAAACATTAAACTGAGTAAACAACTGTTTCCTCTCCCTGTAACAATGGGAGCATTTTTCCCCACTAACATAGTGGCCAGGCATACCGGGCTGCTCCCGGAGGACGCGGGAAGCAGAAGAGCCAAGCCTCGTCACAAAAGGCTTCCTTCAAACGCCTCCGCGTCCTCCTCCTCCTCCTCACTTAGGGCAAAGCCCAGCTTTCTCCTCCAAGAATCTTCTGAGCCTGGGCGAGCCCATCTCGATGGCCAGAGCCCGGCTCCATCCCTGCCACGGGCAGGAACCCTCGGCAGGAGCAAGCAGGTGGGATATGAGGAGAGGACAACTGCATGAAGGACCGATCCCACCGCCCACATGGAGGAGGAGGAGGAGGAGGAGGAGGAAGGCAGCAGCCTCCCCGGGTGCCCTCCGTGTGGCCGTCACCCGTGGCATGCTGTCGCAGGAAGGTTTTGGAGCAGCAGTTCTGCCCTCCTTGGAGACTCGGGGGACCCGCTTGGGGAAGCGGAGCCACCGGGGGCTTGGGGGATGAGCTGTGCAGGAGAGCCCGGATATTTGGGCAAAGAAGCAGGAACAGAAGTGCTTTGACCCACGTGGCTGCTGTTGTTAAAACCCCGAAAACGTGCCCGTTTCCAGGCCAGAGGTGGCAGCGTTACCTGTGGGACAAAGATGAAGCAGTTGATCGTGGTTGTACACACGAAGATGCCTCCGGAGGTAAAACCAAACAGCAAGTTGTGCCAAGCGCGGAAGAAACGGTGAACTAAGCAGACGGTGCCAGCAGCCAGGAAAACGAGGTTGACCCCGACGATGAGCGTCAAGGACTGGTTGACTGGCGGGGAGCTGACGTTGTCCGTCAGACCGGCCAAGTAGGTCCCATACAGCAGAAGGATACTCTGGAAGCAGAAAAAAGAGGCTTCCAGAGTGTGGAAAATTACAGCCTGATGGTGTCAACCCCCACCTCTTACCGAGCCCGGTGAGCTCAGATACACTCAGCGCAATCCTAATTAATGCTCTTTGATCTATAATGCAGACCTTCAGCGTGCGCCGGCGACGCTGCGGCAAACACCCGGCACGCTGCTGCAGGGCAGAAGTGGGGCTGGGGAGGGAGGGCAGGAGCAAAGGGCACTGGTGGGCTCTGGGGGTCCCGGCCGGGTCGGCAGGCGATGCCACGGAGCGAGACGCGGCTGGGAGAGGCGAAAAAAAACTCCCCTTGGGCAGCCTGGAGTGGGAGCACCAGAGGCAGACAGAAAAGAGATGGAGGTCCCTGCGGGGATGCAGCGGTGGGGTGCCATCGAGGAGCAACCACGTACCTCGGAAGGAGATTCAGAAGGACATTCAGAAGGAAAAAGCGAAGCACAAGCAGCGGAGGTTTGGACTGGAGGGAAGGGGATGTCTTTGGTGCCTCTTTAAACAGAAATCCAGAAAACTACCGGGTGCGATTCATCTCCCTTCCCTTCGCCGTTTCCCACCCGACTCCAGCGGCAGTGAAAAGGGCTCGAGAAATGTTCTGTACACAGAGGCCCTCCCTCCCCCGGAGCAGACCAGTTCTTTCAGAGCAGGCTTCCTCACCGCGCTGCCCCTCAAACATCCCACGTGCGCATCTTTCCAGTGTGCTCAGGATTAAACTGCCTGGCAGGCTGAATCCTTCCTTCCCCAGGACACGCTGGCGGGAAACACCGAGTATTTTTTTTTGCCCGCCTCTGCAGTGCCAGGGCACGGTCTGCCTTCAGGATTATTTGGAAATACCATCTAACAAACCCCCTGCTCCTGCAAGGACCCAGAACACAGGGAACATGACTCCTACATTATTCCTGTGCTGCCCAGTAAGTGCAACTGTCGGCCTTTTGCTAAGAGACAGTAAATAGTTATTTGGGCACCAAGAATTGCTTTGTGACCTGTGGTGCAGATGTTCTGTCGACCTTTCTGTGCCGTGGCTGCTCGATGACCACGATGGCCACTGCCAGGGTTAAGGTCTGGAGGGACACTCTTACAGGCAAGAGAGATTCTTGTCCACGGTCTTTGGTGAGACTCCCAACTTCAGAGCACCTTGAATTCTCAAGGAGGGGTTGTAGTAGGGAGACCTGTCTCGCTGGGAACTAGGCTGATGCCTGACCCTACTTCGCATGATCTGCGCTCGATGATAACCACGTTCAGCACGGGGCACCTCCAAATACATGGCCCAAAGGGCAAGCCAACTCCTAATCCCTTAGCAAGAAAAAACACAGCACCAAAATCCCATTTAAAATTCATATAGTCTATCTGGGACGCAGACAACAGCGCTGCCATCTAGTAAACTAGGACTTTCAGTAAGCACAGGACTAAGATGTTTGGTGGTTTGTTGGTTTGTTTGTTTGTTTGTTTGTTTTAACCTTGAGCAGAGGACTTTGCTCCTAATTCCAGGCATGTCCTCGGCAAGTCATTTCTGTTCATTGCTCTGTGCCAGTAAAACCAGGATAATACACTGAACGGCTTCACAAAGGGCTGAGCACATTAATGCTGTGGAAGCTAAGAAGTGCTACATACACGCAGAGATAGAGCCTACTCTCACATTAGTGTAAATCCAGATTAACTCCAGAGAAATCACTAAAGAAATAACTCCATGACTCCCAGTAGGTAGATGGGATCAGGGTCAGGTTCAACGCAACGCTAAGAAAGAGTACCTGGGACTGGTAATGGGGATGTTTTATTCCAAAAAGCAGTTTGTAGGAGCTGTAGGCAAAAGCATTGCCTGTCTAAACCCTAACACAAACTGCGGACAAAATCAGAGGTGAGACACAGCACTGAAAGCCCAGGCAACGCCTGCAATCCCTAGCACCAAAAGACTTTTAAGGACAGGCTAGACTAACGTCTTTAAAATGAAGTGTAGGGCGGAGAAGGTCTTGGCCATGTCGTGAGGTCTCTTTCTGCTCTTTTTCCTACGATTTTGGGTAGACGAGTATTATATTAACAGTGAGTCAGAAAGGAACTGCCCGTACTGCACGCAGAGATGGAGCCTTTCCCAAAGCAAGGCTGTGATCTCACAAGCTTCATCAACATCAGCTTTCTGAAATGCGTCCAGCCTCTGCCAACCCAGAGACACATGAGACCACGGATAATTACAGCGATAATTATACCTACATAGTTACATCAGTATAACTAACTCTTCTGGAATAAGAATGGCCACGTGCAAAGCTACACCAGTGAAAGTGTACCTCAGTGGTATAATTAAGCTGATACAGATCCTGTGAAGGTAGGCACCAAGCACTTGTCATCAGCACCTCCTTAATTTGGAGTCAGAGGACTCGGGGGCTGAGCCACACAGCGAGTGCATCACTGCGGAGGACGCTCAGCTGAGGCTTTATGGGAAAAGCGTGCTTTAGAAAAGAGGAAGACACAAGTTTTAAGACGGGGAGATGGAAGAGGCATGGGGGTTTGCAAGGAGAGAACGGGAGAGACAGTATGTGCACGGTGTACGTAAAAGAGATGGCGAGGCAGGGAAAAAGTGGCTAACAGGGCTTTTGCAAGGGAATGCAGGGAAACGTCAAGGTGGGAAGGACTGGAGATGAGAGGGCTTTCAAGATGAACAGGAGCAGCCCGAATCTGCAACAGGCATGTGGCTTGGGAGGGCAGCGAAACGATGAACGCTGCTGAACGGTTCAGGCTGCGAGACTGGGAGGAGGCGAGGTACAACGCAAGACTCGATAAAGAGGTTACGTACCTTAAACCCTAAAATGAGAACGAGCCAAAGATCGGAATAGAGAGATGCGCAGGACTGCACCCGGCTGACGGAGCAGGTCATGCCTTTCTCTGTCGCCTAGAAGGCAAAGGGAAGGCAGAAGTGAAGGCTGCTGCCCCGACCCGGGAGCAGGCACAGACCGATGGGCAGACAGGCGTACGCATCTGAGCGGGTCTCCTCTGTAAATTCCTAAAAGGAAAGGCCAAAGGCTGGTGCTGCCAGGGGCAGAGGGTTAAAGCGAGGAAGATTTTGGCACTCTGCTGCCAAAAGGGCTGGTTAAACCTTTTTCTTAAAGCGACTGCAGATGCCGTGGACCTCTCCTGTGTCGCCCAGGTGGCCTGCACAGACCTGGACATTTTGCAGCAGACCTTCATCTCTGTAATAGATCAGACATAAACCCAACCCAGAGCGCCCAGAAGGCTTTCTGGCTTGGTTTTCCTCTCTATTTTTTTTTCTAAACAGCACCTCCAAACGCCTGACCCTCCACCAACTTTGTCCACAGAGATCGGACAGGACACGGCGCAACCCTCCGCCGCCCCTCCTCATCCCTTTACCCGCAGTGAGACGCTGAGGCTTCGGAAGCATTGGACTGGATCAGAGAATACCCACGTCAAGAGCAACACGGCGTCTGCCAGCACCAACGCTGCCACCATCGCCAGCAACTGGAGGTCTTTGATAATCTGCAAACATGCAAAAAGTAAGCATGACCGTGTGGGGAGGCAAATGGACACCAATAACCTCCATCCCCTTGGGTCTCTTTTTGGTTGTTTCTGCCACGGGACACGTCCATCCTAATAATTCCCCCAGAGCGGAGTCTGGCGGCTCACTTACATCCGAGTCGGCCACAGGATCTCTGTCTCCAGCTCCCAAACTCCTGGAGACCTAATCAGGCTCGTGGCCAGGTATAAACCCTCCCCAATGATGTAGCTAGCTGGTAAATGCTATGACAGAAAACAGCTCTTCCAAAAGAAGAGTATCATCCCTTACGCCCGTATCACAGCAGAGACAAAAGGGGGGGTGGGGGGGGGAGAATCTGGTAGGATTATAATTTTGCAAGTTTAACACAGATCCCAGTGCCTCAGGAATGGGAGTCCTTGCTGGCACCTAGTTCCCCTGCAAACCCTCTCGTCTCACTTTTCATGAGACCTGCTTATTTCGCCATTGGAAAGTGGCCGCTGAAAGCTGCGAGTGCACTGTTACACGCACAAATTTATATAGGCGGCTCCCATTTCCCTCCCAGCTGCTGTGTCCCCTCCCTTCGGTGCCGCAGAGGAGTTCCAGCACTCCCTCCCTCCCTTCAAGAAGAGATCGGATGCATCTGGGGATGGCCCTACATCAGACGCCCTTGAGGATACCCGGGTTATTTTCATCCCACAAAAACGATCAGCCCCGACCTGGATGCAAACACCGGTGCGTAGCATAATGAAGGCACGTGGCCGACGTAAAATGAGAACAAGACCTCGCTCGGCGATGGGGCTGAGACTCCACCGGGGAACGGGCAGCCTGGCAGGGCACCCGCTTGCCTCTGGAGTGGGAAAGCTCCTGCCTCATTGCACAGGAATAAACGAGGAGCCCGTGCCCAGCGAGGTGTGAAACCAGACCTGTGACTGTGGCACCCGTCCCCATCACCTGCTGGTTTTATCTGCTATCCCGCACCGGTTTGGGACTTGCTGGTGTTCCCCCCCACCCCCCGCCCAAATTGGGGAGTTTGCTCCCCGCACCCCCGGGGTGCTACGTACTCACCACCCGCTTGTCCGGCACCCGCTGGGTGAACACCTTGTAGAGCCGCCAGCTTTTTCCCAGGACGGGGCCAAACACCAAGGAGGTTCCCACGCAGAGCAGGCAGAGACGCACCTACCCGGGGGGGGGGGAACAGCGAGGGGGCTGAAGGGGCAACCGTGGGGCTCGCAGGGACACCCCGCACCCTCCCACCCAGGACGCAATAAAGACGGGTGGGGATGCGTCTGTGGTCTTCTGGAGGGACATATTAGATGCTAGAAAGCTGACCGCAGGGTGAAATCAATTAAAAGGCGCATGTTCCTCTGCAGGCATGCCTGCTGCTTGCCTTTTCCTCCCCATCCCGAGAGGGTCTCGCCGGAGGAGTAGGCAAGGAAAGCCAGGCAGCTTGCGAGCGGCAGGGGCACGGAGGGTCCCAGCGCCAATAAATCACTCGCCGGCACCTCTGTTAATTACCCTCGGCCCAGCGGCTGAGCAGGACGGCAGGGCGTGCTCTCCCCCACGTCCCACTCTCCCACCCGGGTACGTGCCCAGTCCCCGGTCTGGCAGAGCACAGGGGGTTCATCACCCAGGTCAGCGTTTCGATGAAGACCTGCTTCGCAGCCAAAAAAACTCGCCTGCAACTTCGCGGCCCCTCTGCCGCGTCGGGCAGTGGCTGTGCGGAGAAGCCCATCTCCCTTCGGGCTCCCTTCTCCCCATTGCACTTTTACAAGCCCCCGCCTGTGGGGCAGCTGCCCTTTCCCCTGGGGACCTCTCTTGCACCCCCCCCAGGTGCGGCTGTGTTTTACACAACCCCCCTGCTCACCTGAATAAGCTTTTCCACCGAGTCTCCGGACAGCAGGCTCTGCTCCTGAATCCCAAAGAGGTAAGCACTAGTGTAAGTCAAGCCACTGCCCAGCAGGGTCACAATGTTCAGATTTGGGCTGGACATCTTCACGATCCTCCAGGAAACAAAGCAGGGAAGGCGGTGACAGTTACTGAGCGGCATGACCTGGCAGCACAGGGGCAAGGTCCCCTTACAGGGATGCTGATGGCCGTAAGGGATGCTGACACACTGTCCCCCCCCAGCCCCCGCTGTTCACAGCTCCTCCAAAAGCTCCTGGCGCACACCCCATCCTCTCCCCTGTATTGCTGGAGTGCTTCACTATCCTTAAAGTATTTGTTTTGCCCTACCCCGACGCTCTTGCGGGACAGCAAGATCCCTTCTCCCCAAAACGGCCGGGTACCAGGCTTGCCCCATGGCACCTCTACCCCCTGCACGGATCTGCGGCACAGAAAAGCATCCCCGAGGCAGCTTCAGCCAGCGCCTTTATGGCCAAAACTGTGGGAAGCCATGGGCAAAAGCAAAAGCTGCGTAGCGGTGCCATCCCCGCGGCGGCCCAGAGCCAGGGGAAGCGATGCCCCACGGTCACGGAGGTGGCACGCAGCCCAGCGCCCAGCTCAGCCCCCCAGCTTCAAGGCCAGCATCGTCCTCTGCTGTGAAGAGGCAGAAGTGGAAAACCTCGCCAACGCAGCCCGGGGTGACTGTCCCCAGCAGTGAGCTTTGGGTACAGCGGCTACAAAATGCCTCCAGGAGCAGGCTCTTCCCACTGCTCCTTCCTTGGAGGAGATACCTCCACCCTCAGCACAAGTCTCAACTTCAGGAAGCTGCCAGCAACGTTCAGGTTACAGCTTCCCCTCTGAAATTTCACCCCATCACTCATAATGCTGTAACTGGATTCAGGGAGGGGAGAATCGACCCACCGATCTCTCCCGACCTGTCACCCTTCTCCAGCGAGCCCATCGAGAGAAAGCTGTAGCTCCTGCCGTTCCCGCCACGTAGCTCCGTCCCTTCGATCTGCCGCTAAGGCATTCCATTTCTCTACCCTCCAGCTCATTCCTGGCTTGCTGCCTCGCAGGCGCAGAGCCTGGGATTCAACCTGGCTCTCTCCCTCCCTGCCTTCCTCGCCATGCCTCAGCCCCTGGGGAAAGATATTCATCAGCTCACCCTCAGCTGCACGCTGAAAAAAGTCTCCTTTGCTCTCTCAGGTTCAGCAGGCAGACCGGTATTTATTTGCTGCGGCGCAAATAAATAACGCACGTTCATTACGGCTTGCTCTGAGAATATCTTCGGGGGCCTAAATCATTTGGTAATCAATTAACGTGGCCACCGAACTCCACCAGTCTGCTTCAGTAAATCAAGTGCTTGAGGCAGGGATGCAGGTCATGCAGCTACTGGCCGGCAGCAGGCACGGGGCTCGATATAAACCCTTACGAGCAGGACCCTCCTGACTGCACGGGGGTTATAAGAAACATCAAGTTCCTTAACACAACCGGAGCGCTGAAATGGCAGCAGCCTGGGCTGCGGCACACAGAGGCGCCTCTCTCTGCAAAACAACGGCACGTGGAGCACAAAGGGTTTGCCAGGTGAAGCTTGGGAGAGGGATGTGTCTCGGAGTGTGGGGGGGAAGAGACCAAGGGACTGATGAAGCTGAGGAGAAGGTGGCAAGGAGGCAGGTGAGACGTCCAGAGTTGCTGAGGAAGGCTAAAAGCTGGCTGAGACAGTTTGAGCCATGAGGAATTGCTCAGCCTCCTGCTTGATTTATGCTGCATTCAGGGGAGCAGGACTTTGAAAATCCTTTGTGCAGACCGAACGGCACCAAGGAAAGCCTGCGCTTCACCACCAGCTTCTCTCACCGACGGAGATCATGTTCCCCACCAATACGGACAACCACCGAGATCAAAAAAAGGTGAGCAATATCTTCATACTACGAGCGGCCCAACAGCAGGAACGATACGTGTGCACTGTGGAGAGCATGACGGCTTTGCTCATGGAGCTATGCTGCTCAAAGTGATGCTCTCAAGACTGTGGAGTGGAGTAGGAGACCAGCTCTCTTTCTGCTCCCTCCTGTCAATGGTTTTACTCCACAGCACCTTCGGGATGGGACCGTGCACTGCTGCCTGTGCCACGCTGGAGGGCATCCATGCTCTGTCTTGTCCACAGCTCCCTGCCTTGGGGAGGAAGGGAGCAGACCAAGCAGGACTGTCTCCACCAGCGACCAACACCGGGCGTGATGGAGAAAGCCGCAATATCCCTGGCATTGCTCTCGCTTGCCCCGTGCTGCTCCTTCAGGCTCGTACCCTCCTGACCCTCAGCTGGCCACCAGCTCGGAGCCTGGTCCTGAAGGAGCCCAACCCCGCTGCTCCAGCTCGGGGGAATTCTCATGGCAGAAGAGGGAAGCCCTTACCTGTTTTTCCTGAAGCGAATGGTGAAGACGAGGAAGAAGAGCGCCAGCAGGACTCCTCCGGTCAGGAACGTCCACACGACTCCCAGGAGAGCAGCAGAGAAGGACGGGGAGCTCTTCCCACTGCGGTCAGAAGATGTCTGTGGGAGGCAGAAGGAGCGAGGAGAAAGAAGACATTGCCGGGGTTCCCAGCGAAGGAGGTCCCTGCTCTGGCATGATCGCTCCCACGGCTGCTCCTGCTCAGCCAGAAGCCCCATCCGACACCCGGGCACCAGACCGAGACCCGCAGGCAGGGCTACCGCGATGTCCGTAGCCGGGACACGTACTCTGCCGCTTGCCGAGCACACAGGAGGCAGAGGACAGTCCAGGAGCCCTCTTCTTACGGCCAACTAGCCAAATACGTAGCGAAGCCGTACAAGTGACTTGTAAACCTCAAGCAGCCCCGGTCGTGGGAGAGGGGGAAATGGGTGATGGTTCCCCACCATCCTTCTCTGGAAAGAAACCTCTGGAGGAAGACCTCGTGGTACCCCAGTTTGGAGCACGCTTCTTTGGAAGGTTGGGTAGGGCATCCTTGGCTCCCACCCTTACCCCTACGGGCAGCCGATAACCAGCCAGCCGGCTGACGTGACTGGGAGCCAGCAGCGGAGCTGCCAGTCGGTGCAGAAAACAGAGAAAAGGGAGTGGGACAGCGTTTTTTTTTTTTCAGACGCGGTACGCAGTGACACACCGAGCTGGGCTCCACCCGTCTCCCAGCTGGCTGGAAACTACCCTGGTCCTGGGTAGACATCAGCTGAGAACTGGCTTTTGAGGGACACTCCCAAAGCGGGTATGATGGAGGCACCTCTCTCCTTGCGCGTAAGCGACTTAATGGTTTTAAATCTCCATTTAAAAATATTCTCTAGCTCCCTATTAACATAGGATGGATAAAATGATCCTATGTGAAAGAAGAAACCTACTTCTGCTGCGGACATAAAATACTCCAGCATTTTTAACAGGGTGCGCATGTGTGGGTTTGTTCACACATACTATGCGTGCATGTTACGGACGTTATTTTTTTTTTTCCTTTAAAAAAAAGCATTACTTTCACTTAACTGCTGACGCATCCCCATTAAGGGGAAGGAGGAGGACGGGGACTGATCTGGGATCCCACATCTCCTCACTAACTTCTCTGGTGCTAAGTCCTTTCTCAGGTATTCCAGTTCACCTGCACGCAATTTCTACGGCAGAAGGACTATTTTCTGGACAGCTGCCACTGCCCCAAATTCCCGCTTCTTCCTTCAAGCTCTTTTTGCTTCCGCCCTTGCTAGAAATAAACCTGCAGAGAGAAGCAAGGCAGTCGCTGGGACAAAAGTCGCTAGGAGCCGCTGCTGCTGCCTTATGCTGGGATACAGCACATAGTTCAGCCCCACTTTGAAGCGGCGCAGAGGGATCCCTGGGGAGATGCTCATCTCCCTCCTGCAAACTGCTCCCCACCTCCTCTTCCCTCTCCCCATCCCCTGGGGGGGGGGGCGTCTTTTGACTCTCTGGGAAATGAAGACCACACCAGACGATGGAGATGGTCAGCCAGGTCGCTCCTCCTCCCCTTACGCCAGGACTCGCCGTGCAAAAACCCCATCACTTGGCACGAGTCGGGGCCGTCTTCCCACCTGCCTGGAGCTCAGAGGGGCTGACGGGGCTGCTCGGGGCCGGTACGAGCCTGTAACGCCATCCTAATTCTGCGTCCCTCCTGGTCGAGCCCAAGGGTAACACCTGGCTTTTGCCATTAAGGCGAATAGGGCAGACTCAGCATCCCGGGGGCTCCCACGCTTCACTCCCAGCTGCATCCACCAGCAGAACCTTTCCACCTCCGGCTGCTGCCGAAAGCGTTACTGCACCTTCTTCCCAGCAACCACCCAGGGATCAGAAACATCCCTGTGGTCTCCACCTTTCCTTTCCCGACACGCACACCCCCCCACACACCCCCCCCGGCCCCGGCTGCTGTTTCCCTGGATGTTGATGCTACTTGAAGTTGATGGAGCGCTTTGTCTGCTGCTGAGCGGAGTAAATCCTGGCCCTAGCAGGGGGAATATTAATTGTAAGGCAGCTGCCAGAGCCAGAGGAGCCAAGCAGCTTACGGTCTTCTAATTAAAGGCCGATGGTCGTGCGGGACGTGGCGGAAAGCCGAGCGGGCCAAGCCTCGCTGGTCCATCCGGCAGCCTCAAGCGAAGCCAACCGCAACTAAGTGCGCCCCAGTGTCATTTCTCCCGGCTTAGTGGTGGGGGGAGAGGTACCATTTATTATAGATGATGACTTTTAATTAACTCCTGCTCTATTCATATTTGAAAAGCGCTTTGAAGTTCCAGGGGACGGGGAAGGCCAAGGGCAGAGGAGGCCATCCCAGAACTCCGAAGCGGCCGTCACGCCGGCCGACGCAGGGCTGCTTGACACGACTTGGCCATCGCGGCTGCTTCCTCACCTTCTGCCTGACTGCTGGGTGTCATCTAGGCAGGGCTTGTTTTGGAGGCCATCCCAGGAGGTGACAGCACGCAGCCTCCGGCTGGACCGGGATGCATCCCTGTGCCCCTCTCTCCATCCCTCCACCCCCAAATCCCCTTCTGCGGAGCAAACCTCGCGCCCCGGTGGGCTCCCCCGCCTCCGTACGTACCACCGTGACCGTGCAGAGCTCCTGCAGCGCCCGCCGCTGCTGCTCCTGGCTGCCAAAACTGGAGCTGCCATCGCAGAGCTCAGAGCAGTTGAATCCCGGCTCCATAGCACATCCTCAGCCGTCATCCAGCCGTCCCTTCGCCCCTGCTGGAAGGATGAGGGTCGGCTTTCTCCGGCCAGAAGCCACCTTTCCGCGTCTCCCACCCCGGTCAGCGGGGCGTAGGGAAGGGATCCGGCAACCCGAGGGCTGAGCTTACCCGAATCGACGCGGTGCGCATCCAGAGCCGGGATGGGGAGCGCCCACCTCCCGGCGTCCCTCGGTGGGGGGGGGTCTCCTCCACAGCGAGGCGAGTCAGCGCGGGGCGCGGGTCCCCACGGAGCACGGCGGCATCCCGAGCCCTGCTCCGCCAGCCGCCCTGCAAACCAACACGCGCCGGGGGTCACGGCAGCCCCCGGCCAGTCCGAGCTGGAGCGCGGCACCCCGGCATCCCGAGTTCTCCGCGGCTTTCCTCTGCCAGCCCGTTTTTTCCACAATGGTGCAATTTCAGGGTGTATCTTTGAGGGTCCCCTCCCCACGTCGGCAGCTGCTGCTGGTTTCCCTGGTTTCCCTTCTTCTAGCAAAGGGCCAGCGAGCGAAGACAACAACAAAGAGCGACGAGCGTTGCCGTCGCTTAATGGGACCTACACCCAGGCCTGGGCAAGCAGGGGAGGAAGGCGCTGCTGGAATTACACACGTACCAAAGCGTTTTGGCTGACTCGGCCCGAGCGGCAGCCTGGCTAGCTGAGGAGCAGGCTGTTTATTAAAGAGATTTAAAAGGCTGGCATCTCCGTGCTCCCCATCCCTCCCGGCGCTCTGGCTGCCAGGTATTGTCCCCGCCTGTGCCCGCTCCCCTCGCACCACCTTTCCCTCTGTTCCCTTGTTCGTTTCTCTTTTTGGCGGGGGTTTTAATAGGCCTCATTACCATTTTAGACATGAGGTCATACTTATCCTCAAGCATCCTTACTCAATTACCATTGTCACCGGTTTTAATTAGCTTCCAGCGCACGACCGTAAGCAAGTCTCCCGTCGTTAGCAGCTGGGGAGGAAGCGCAATAGCTCACTCCCCATTTGATCCTAACAACAGGTGAGAGGAAAAAAAAAAAACCGTATCGTGCTCCTCGGGGCTGCTCCTTGGCCGAGCATCCCCTGCGCTCACACCCTGCACCTGGCACCTTCCCTGCCACTACTCCGACACTTTGATCCCCTCTCCTTTTCTTTGGAAAAACTCCTGTCATTACACGAGTAAAGAAAGAGTAAATTAAAACAAAACGAGGTCACCAGGACCGGGTCTGAAACTTGCTGTTCTTCACGGGGAATCATCAGGATTCAAACGCCAGCAAAGCTACAGGCGTTGTTCTCACCTCGTGCAAACTGATTTTTAGCTTTAGAGAAGTCGCTTACAAGTCCCAGGCCGAAAACGTCAGGGTCAGCGGGCCGCTTGTCCTAAATTAGCAGAACCACCTCTGAAGCAACAACCGCAACTCTCCCGCTGGCAGAAGTCCCAACATACCGCGGGGTCTGGACGCCGTCCTGCCTGCACCAGGACCGCCCTCAGCGCGAGATCAGCTCGCCACGTCCTACAAGTCCTAAGCCAGACTTATAAAGGTACAATAGAGGGGGTTTTTTTTCCAAGAGTGTGAACGCCAGGTATTGCAACACCGGTAGAAGGGCAGCGGAGAGGAGGAGACGGGCTCCAGGTGAACACTTCAGGGGTAACACTGGTAAATGAGATGGAGCGTGGGGGGCCTGTGTGCGGTGTCCAGGGACGGGGGTAGAAAAGGGGCACTGAGTCTTTGAGGCCAAGAAGACCTGCGAGGTGAGCACTGCTCAGCCTCCCAAAGGTCTCAACTCTTCCCCATGCTCCCAAGTGTGTTTAAGAACAAGAGGTCTCCCTATAACCCCCTATGTCCTCCTGCCATGTCAGAGGGGAAGCCCACCTACCAGGGGGACCACTACCAAGGCTGGCATGAGGCCAGCAGGCACGGCCCTCCCGTGGCTCACACATGGAGATGTTTCCACAAGGAGCATCAATTCAACCCTCATCCCCTTGGGAAGCCACCCCTCGGCAAAGGGCAGAAGGCCCTTGGGGGTCTTCCCAGCCCCCACCCCACTATTCCGCAAACGGCTCCCGCGCAACATTGATAAAGAATGGAGGCTAATTAGCGCTCATTAGTATGCAACAAAGCAAGCGCTAGTGTGGTTGTCTCCGAAAGGCAACAGGCGCTTCCAGCCCCGCTCCTCGTGAGAGTCGGCAGGAACGCCGCTCCGTGGCCCGGAGAGCATCCGAGGGGGACCAGTGCTGTGGGGAGGGGGGTTCTCACAAGTGAGAAAACACATCCTTAAGATGCGAGGGTCTCTTGAGGGCAGAGACTTGTGGGGTTTTGGGGGGGGGGGGGGGGGGTTTGTTTGATGGGTTTTTTTAAGGCCAAAACGCCCAACAGTTCTGGTGGATCACTTTCGGAGCAGAATCGCAGAACAGTTTGGGTTGGAAGGGACTTTCAAAGATCATGCAGCCCAACCGCCTGCCATGGACAGAGACATCTTCACTAGATCAGGTTGCTCAAAGCCCCGTCCAGCCTGACCTTGAACACTCCCAACGATGGGGCATCCACAACTTCTCTGGGCAACATGTTGCAGTGCCTCATCACCCTCATTGTAAAAAAATTTCTTCCTTATGTCCAACCCAAATCTACCCTCTTTCAGTTTAAAACTGTCGCCTCTTGTCCTGTCACTACAGGCCTTGGGAAAAAGCCTTTCTCTGTCTTTCTTACAAGCCCCCTTTAAGTACTGAAAGGCTGCAATAGGGTCTCCCTGGAGCCTTCTCTTCTCCAGGCTGAACAACCCCAACTCTCTCAGCCTGTCCTCACAGGAGAGGTGTTCCATCCCTCTGACCATTTTTGTGGCCTCCTCTGGCCCTGCTCCAACAGGTCCATGTCTTTTCTGTGCTGAGGACCCCAGAGCTGGACGCAGAATTGCCGGTGGGGTCTCACCAGAGCAGAGCAGAGCAGAGGAGCAGAATCCCCTCCCTCGACCTGCTGGCCACCCTGCTTTTGATGTAGCCCAGGGTACGGTTGGCTTTCTGGCTTGTGAGCGCACGTTGCTGGCTCACATCCAATTTTTCATCCAGCAGTATCCCCAAGACTTTCTGCACAGGGCTGCTCTCAGTCCTTTCATCACCCAAGAGGAGTTAGCTCTCATTTTCTGTGTTTGGTACTCTAGAAACATTAGGCTCCCATTTGGGTAATTTCAGAAGAAAATGCATCTCCTAGAAAGAAGAAGGGAAAGGCTGAGGGCATTAACACCTCCTTGTGCTCCTCTTAGCCTGAACATCACAGAGGGAAAAGGGAAGCCAGAGAGTGATGCCGACTGTAAGTGGAATTCACTGTCATTTGATTTTCAATCAACAGACAGGAGGGAACACCATGAGCGCAGTTTCTGACAGCCTGCACACCCCACGGAAGCAATCATAGCATCAGGTGAAGCAAAACCGTTGTTCAGCCCACCTTGTTCTCCTCCCCTTGCCACCCTCGGTCTCCGTGGTATTACCTATGTGGGCTGGTCGGGCCATAGTGGCTAGTATTTGGCCACGGCTGAGCATCACCGTGTGCGTGGACATGATCCAACAAGCCTGAAGTTGACAGGAAACAAGTGACTGGACCACATGAAAAATATTAGCACCATCTTCTAATGTGAAAAAGGAAGCACTGACTGTTGAAAACAATATTCAGATAAAAGCAATTTGCAGTCATCTCAGTGGTTGATCTTCAGGGCTGGAAAATCTGTTTCTTTGGATCCTTCAAGACCCAAGATTACTTATCTACCAATGCTGAGCAACTGTAAACTAACAAATAAACATTCCTCAAAAAAGATGCGTTGATGACATCTAAATTGACGACATCTAATCTTGACTCTCTCAAAATTTCTTCTCCCCTTTAAGACCTTTCTTTTGAAAAAGCAGAGGGAAAAAAACCCCAAAAACTGAAAAATTGGCACAGCATGTATGGGCCCAGGGCAGGCAGAATGAATGTTTCACCCCAACTAGTTCCTTTTCATCTAGCCTTGAACGAGAGACTTCTTCCCAAAGAACAAGGCGATGTCACGGCTCAGTGAATCAAAAGGTGGAAAACTGAAGACGTCAAATCACAGATAACAGAACAATTGCATTCAGAAATGTCCCAGTATTCATGAGCCCTGCGATCCTGTCCAGTCATATCAGCCCCAACAGCGGAACGGTACATGTACACCTCTGCAAGGGAAGAGCAGCGCACATCTGGAGAAGCACATCTGTAGGGAAGGACCTCTTGGGAAGATGGCTGTGTGGCCAGAGAAGGACAACCAGGGGGAAAGGAGGGACGTGCAGAGAGCAGAGCCATTCCTGCCGCCTCGGGAAGGGAGCAGGAGGACCTCGGCTCACCCTCGGTGGGTCTGCGCTGCCGCAACCGCTGCTGGTGGGAGACGGAGGTCTGCCGGTGGGAACCAGCCCCAGCTCGACAGGACGCCGGGCCGCACACTTAAACCAGCAAGTCATCCGGATAACTGTTCCGGCAAGATGAGCACAGGATGGGGTTTTGCAATTCAGAAAATGCTGGCACTTCTGAGACAGGCTCCTGCTTTTCCCTTCCGCTCTTCTTGTCCAACAAGATCCCTTCTTGTTTGACCTGAGAAACCTGCAATATTGCCACAACCCCAGGGCGATCAAAAAAAATCACAAGCTTCACTTACTGCAACATTCCCCCCAACACAGCTACTTCAAAATCGTGAGTTAAAAAGCACGGCATATCTGGAGCTTATTTTTAATTTGTATTTAAAACTTCAGCATCTAAGTTTTCACACTTTCCCCTGCAAACACAGAAGGAAAAAGAAAACCACAAAACTCTGCTCATGATGTAATCCTAAAACCTGGGTTACAAAGCCTCGATCCCCAGAACACCGGGGAGCTGCAAAGCCGTCACCCTACTTCTCAGGGAACCGCACCGCGCTCTTGCTTCATCCCGCTCTTGCCCCTGGGATTTCCAGAGGCACCTCCAGGCCTCTGGGATATCTTCATCCCTGGCCGACAGACAGCTAGCTCGCTGCACAGCCACGCGATGGGTCACATCACAGGCCCCAAATGGGGTCACCTTCCCACCCAGGCGGTGTCCCCGGCTATGTTCCCACTCTGTGACCCACGCTCAGGGTACGGGTGGTGACACCAGGAGCTGCAGGACCTCGCTACGCACAAAGGCAGGAGACGCAGGACAAGCTGCTTCTGTCCCCCAGCACGCGGGGAGCTCACCAGGTGACCCTGAAACCTCAAATTCTGTGGTGGCCGAAGCTAGTTGCAATTTTGAAGCCTCCTATCCGTTTCTGATAGCATCTCCCACAATCATGAAGGCAATCGCTTCCGACCGCCGATCTTGCCCATCACCCCAGCGCTACGTGTCTGTCCGCTGTCGGTCCTTCAGCTTGGGAGAACGGCACCAGGCTGGCACGTTTAGCTCTGTATCTAGTCTTTTAAACTTTTAAAATGCAAGTTAAATACCCATATGGCTCTTTTCACTTCTGTGGTTTATGTTTTGAATTTAAAGAAACCTCCATGCAAAAAGAATTAATGACTTGTTTGAACCACCACATAGTCCTGCAAGGAGCTGACTCATCAATCTCCCACCAGGGACCTGATAAGGCTTTTAACTCTCTAATTGCTATACAGTCATAGGCATGCGAGAAATAGAGACAGACGAGATTGGAGATGCTCAAAGGAAGGAAAACTGGGAGGAAATACTGAAAGCCCGGGGGAGCTTATTGCAGATGAGACCAACGTGACCAGAGCTGATAAGAAGGGAAGCTGAACACCGGGAGCTGCTGCTCAACAATCCTGAGCCACGCAAAGACCCAAGCGTTGGGTCTGGCTAAGCAGCACGTGGATGAAATGAGCGTAAACCTCCAGGTTTCTGTCTCCCCGAAGCGGCTGGTAGCCCAGGGATTGGGACCCCCGTCGTGCCGAGCTCATTCCCAGTCGTGCCGGGCGGCTCAGCAAGGCTGAGCTGTGCTGCGTGGACAATGAGGCAAAATCTTGGGTTTTCCTTACTCTGTAACAACTTCATCGATCATTTCATTTATGGGAGACCGCACCCGTAGGTGCTGTTCTGCTTCCACAGGGCAACCTCTCCATTTGTCCCCAAGCCTTGGGCCAGGAGGATCCCCGTCCCAACCACCGGGCACATGGCAGATGACCCAAAAGCAGGGCGGCAGGGGCTGCTTCTTCAGAAACACACGGCCGTTTCCACGCTGAACCGCACCTTCATCACAAAAAGCCAGAAACAGCCGGAGCTGGTCGCAGGGCCAAACCGCGCAGCCACCATGCCCACAGAAACACGGCTCCTGCCCGCCACGCTGCTGGGCACAAGGAAAAGAGATGTTGGAGGTGTACAAAAATCCCCAAGCATCTGCTCCGCAATTTGCCGGCCCCGTGTCCCTGGTAGTTGCTGCAGGGGCAAGCAGCGAGCCCCCATCTGCGGGGCTGGTCAATCCTGGATCCCTGGCAGGGATCATTCTCACATCCCTGCCCCGGGGAGGCTGGTACCTTGTCGGAGGCCAAGGATACCGCAGGACACTCCGTCGGCGCTGTGTGATGCTCACCGGGATGCTGATTCAAGGCACTGCTGCGGCATCGACGGGTCTCAGCGCTCAGAGCCAGGGGTCCCATCCGCGTTGCCTCCGTTGCCTATACGGTCCTCTGCTGCTTCCATCCATCCGTGGACACGACCTCCTTCAAAAACTGCCTTTTCCCAGGCCTTTCCCATCAAATACTGCTACTTTCTGCTCTGCGCACGTGCCCCAGTAGGCTGCTCTCGCACCCCTCGGCTCCCTCTGCCTTCGGGGTGTTCGCACCAGCCTGACGAACTGCAAGATGCTAAACAGCTTTACGGGAAGGTGTAGCCTGCAATTTTTTCCCCTCTTAACTGTACCATCTTTAGAGAGCCTCCATGAATAAGAAATAAAAAAGCCTGACGATTTAGTATTTTGATTTACAAGAGCGATCTACCTTGTGGTTGAGGTGCGTGTGACTTAATTAAAAAGCAGGGGCTCACCCCCACCGAAGCTGTTCGCTGCTGAGCTATCAAACACAGAGGAGGAAGAGACCACAGAAGGAATATTTTCATAAAGTTACATTTCAGATCGAGTCTATGCCCTCAAGAGCTCTCCCTTTCCAAAGCTGGCAGAAAGCTACGGCTGCTCCTTCGTGCAACCAGACACCGGCCCCTCAACCTTCACAGCACCATGTTTTCAGAAGCAGGGCTAGGATGGCCGGGTTGCAAAGCCAGACAGCCACAAGCACGAGGAAAGCTGCTAACCCTGACAAAATCGGCATTTTTTCCCTTTTTTTCCCCTTTTTTCCCCCTTTTTTCCCCCCTTTTTTCCCCCCTTTTTTTCCCCCCTTTTTCCCCCCCTTTTCCCCCCCTTTTCTTCCTCTTTTTTTCCTCTTTTAAATTTGGCAAGATTTTAGAAACCAAGTGACATATTGTGTCCCCGAAAGGGGAGGCAGAACGGAGTGCCGCAGATCTTTCGCCTTGCTCCCGCTGACCGAGCAGCAGGGAATATTTTCCCTTAGGAGACAGATTCGACTCAAGGCTCCGAAAGCCGGAGACGTCCGTGGCTCATCTACCTCACCTCCCGGATACCGCAGGCTGCCAAACTGCACCCGGTGGTCCCCTGCTTGGGCTTCTCCTCCTTTTTACTGGGCAAAGCAACCGCACCGTCAAGGGACAGGGATCCAAATCAAGGATGCATAAGGAACGCCAGCTGCAACCCAACACTGACGGCTCCCCGTTACCAGGGATCTGGTTTCCTTGGCCTCCTCCCTGCCCCTTTCGGGCTGCAGAGCACCTGCGGGGCGGTGGAAAATCCAGGTCTGGGTAAGGGGGTCCATGAGCCGCCCTCCCCGAGACGTGCCTGAGCCCCGGGGATGCTCAATTCCAGCATCCAAGGAGGAACAAATGCGCCGGGGCCTGGGAATTCTTCCCGGGGGGGCTCTTGCCCCTCGCAAGCAGGGATGGGACCGTGGATCCAGCACCGAAAGGAGCACACAGAGGTCCCCTCTCTCTCCATCTCCCCCAAGGGGACGTTGCATTGTAAGATTGGTTGCAACCATTCTTCCCCCCCCCCCCCCAAATTAAACTCCCCGACGCACGCAGCTCGCCCAAGGGGCGACGGTTTCGACAGAACAAACCAACCGGCGCCGCAACTTTGCATCTTTGCATCCTTGCGAGACGGCCCTTGCCTATCGCCGAGTGCCGCCAGGGTCCCGTTCCCGCAGCCTCCTTCTGCTCGGAGCGTTCGGGAACGTGTTTTCTGGAAAACTACAGAACCCCGGCCCCAAATCCACCACCATTTCGAGCTTGGAGGAGGAGGGGGGGCACTCCAGGTACCACCGAACGGCAAAAGGGAAACGCTCCATCCCCAAAACAGGACCCCAAACTCCCTAAGCCCGGAGTGGGAGTGCTGGGGGGGGGGGGGGGGGGGGCTGCCAGCCCCCATGGCCTCCCTGCTGTGGGGGGGGGGGGGGTCTCGCAGGGCTGCACCCCCCAACCCCCCCTTTACCGTGGGGAAGGGGAGCACGGCCAACAAAACACCCCAAAGCAAAAGAGCACCGGGGCAAAAAACTCAGCCCCATCCACCCCTGCCGCCCTCCCTTTCCCCAACACCCCCCCCCTCCCCCAAAATTCCCCTTTTCCCCCCAATCCCACATCCCCGAGACCCCCACCCACCTGCAGGGCCGGCTCCCCGGCCCGGGTTGTGAACTTTCTGAGCTACGTCCGAGCCGAGCCGAGCCGAGCCGGGTCGGGGAGCAGCCCCCGCCGGCGGGGGACGCGGAGCTCCGCACCGGCCGCCCGCCCCGCACCGCTCCCGGCTCGGCTCGGCTCGGCCCGGCCCGGCGGAGGCGGGAGGCGGGGAGGGGCCGGGGGCGGCCGCCTTTCTCCCGCCCGCCCTCCTTTTCCAGCTGACCCGGGACAAAACTTTGCAGGAAACAAGAAAAAAAAAAAAAAAAAAAAAAAAAAATATAAAGACCAACCCCCCAACAACAACAACAAAACCGGGGGAACCGGGCACCTTCTCCCCCAAAGCTGTCATCACGCCTGCTTCATCCAACAGCGGTGCCAGCCCTTGCCAAAAAAAACCCAAACCCACTCCTCCACAGGCGGGAAAACTGGGGATCCCACCAACAAAACCCAGCGCCCCCCCGCTCCGGCCCCGTCTGACCTGACCCCGCCGCCGCGTCCCGTCCCGTTAGCCCCGCGGTCCGTCCCGCTGCCCCGTGGCCGTGGTCACCTCCTGTCCCGGCACCGCTGGCTGCAGGTGGGGACGCGGCCCGGCCGGTAATAAACCGTCTCGCTTGGGCCCTGCCTGCAGCTGAGGCAGCACAAAAACCCCACGTCTGTGGCAAAACCGGCCCGAGAAGGTGAGTAAAGGGCGAGGGCGGCCAGCCTGCGCTCCGCGACCTGCTTGTGCAGCCCCATGGCTAGTGGTAGCCGAGGTGACTACTGCAATAGGTATGCCTGCCTGAGCAACGCTCAGTGTCACGCGGACAGACCCGCCACCTCTCTCGGCATCCCCGCGCCGCCCGCTTCCCTCTCCTGCTTCCCACGGCCCCCACGCCCTCGTTAACTTCTCGCTCTTCCCCCCCACACTCAATTTTACTGGATTTTCCCCCCCCAGCTCTGAAAGCCAAAAGCTCCGCTCCAGCACCGAAATTTCTTCTCCCAGCCCGCAGCAAAGCGCCAGGTGCTACTGGAAAGGGTTGTTTGCGGAAAGGCGTAAGGTCATGCAGGTTTTCTCTCTTTATACGCTTCTGTTTACCTCATTAGCTGAGACTCTGCCAGGCCTCGGCATGAACAGCGCTAATTTTTCCACTCCTGCCCATTCCCAAACCTGCAGAGCCGCGGACCAGACGCGACCTTGGTCCGAACGGGAGCGGAGAGGTTTGCGCAGCCCCGTTAGGCAGGCTGTGCCACGCGGCGCCGGCGTAAACGCGCGGACCCGTTAGTTCCCCAGCCCGCTAAAAGCCTCCAGTTTGCAGCCGCCGGTTCTGGCAGCAGCTCCCACCTCCTTTTACTGGATTTGACTGACGTCCCAGATGAGAAAGCGGGGAAGCTGCAGTGGGACCGGTCCGCTCCCATTATACATCCTCTTCCGAGGGAACACGGAGGGATGCGCCCTTCCCCAGGGAGTCTAACACACCGCCCTCCGGAAAGCGTTTTCCAGCCCGGGCTCCGATGGGCGACGAAGGTAGAGGTGTCGGGGATCAATCCTGGACCTGGAGCTGCTGGTGGGGCAGAGGGTCATGTCCGGAGCAGGTGAAGGAGCTAGGAACCTTCAAAGGAGGATTGAAAATGCCCCTTGGAACGCCTTGAGAGACCAAGGTCCGGCCCTGGTGACCAGCGGTCTGAAAGCTGGAGACCCTAACATGGATTAATTCTGTATTTTGGCACTGACAGCAGCACCCTGATTTGCAGAGGCGCGGAGCACCCGCAGCTCACGGTGGCTGTAATGAAGGTCCCCCATATCTCAGTACCTCTGGAAATCTGATCGCTTTTAAAACATGCCGGCTCTTAGACTGGACTTACCAATCTGGTCTCCACCTCTGTAAAACCAGGATCATAAAACAAAACGTCTCACGGCGGGGAGGGAGGGGAGAGGAGCGGGAATCTGACTGTTCGCACAGAGACAGGAGCTGGGTGTTCTTATTTTTGGTTCTTCCCAACGCTAACAGAAAGCGCTTGTGTTGCCCCACTGACCCACGCTTCTTATTAAGCTCCTTGTAAACAGCGATAACAAGAAATCGCCGCTTGGTGCATGCTGCGGTTTTGCTCCTGTGTTTCGCTCTCAAAAAAAAATGAAAGCTCGGGGGGGGGGGGGGGTATCGACATTTCCGCAGCAACCGCCACAGATGCGCGCACGTGCGTCACCTCTTATTCCTCACCCAGAAGAAGCAGGACCGTGACCTCGTCCCGGCGAGCTCTGCAGCCCTCCGAGGGCTGGGGCATCCCTCCGGTTGTCAAACAACACATGGCTGCAGGCAAGGTGTCGGGGACTCCGGGAAAACGCCCGGGAGTTTTGTTGGGAGGCAGGAAAATGTGTGCTGCGCTAAAGGTAAGCGCCAAGGAAGGATTTGTGCTGCTGGGCAGGCAGGAACAGGGGTCCGGAGGGGCACAGGTGAGGGCAGAAAGTGCCTTTTAAACGCTCTCTTAAACACCTCGTTGAAAAGTTAGACTGCGGAGCTACCCAGAGGGGTTCGGTGTCCATCACGACACCGCCCGGATAAATCCTTCCAGCGCTGGAAGGATAAACCACCTGCTCACACCTCTTCGCTGCTCCTCTGGCTCTTCACCCCCAGCATCTCATTCATCCCGTGCGGGGCTATTGAAGAGTTGTGCCTGCTGGATCCTTCTTGGGAGTCGTGGCTGCCCGAGACCTCCTTTTGGAGGTTCGGCCCACGTCGTTGGCTCCAAGATGCATACAACCATCTTATATTTACTTCAAGTTGACTTTTAAAAGAAGTGGGCTTGGAGCTGATTTTTTTGTGGAACGAGATCCCCTATTTGCCGGTCGTTAGCAGTAACGCCTCTCTTCTGGGGTCTGGCAAGGAGCGGGGTTTCAGCCCCTTTAACACATACGTGTTGTCCGTCCGAATTTCGCATTCGGCTGGAGCGTTGCACAGAGCAACAGCAAAACCGGCCTCGGTTTTAACTATGGCTTTTGGTCACCTGATAAACTCTTTTAAGCAACACACTTTTCAGTCAAATTTCACTAAATTTGCCTAAATTTTCTTCAGGACAAACTGCAATTTGTATTTTCTTCACTTCGGGGAAAATTAGTCTCTTTGAAAATCCAAATTAATATATGACTACCTCCAATTGTCCTGACATTGCTCACGTTGATTGTAACGAGGCAATGAACTGCCGGTAGCTCAGCGACGAATTCTTCTTTACCTATCGCCATGAATCTGAAAGGGAGACAGCGTGTGCTGGATGGATGCATGCTCTGCTGGGAAATTATCATCCAGCGCGCTTAGAAACTCTCATGAGACTTGGCTGTGGCCTGCAGGCAATCTCCACAGATGTGTCCTAGAATTAAATTCTCTATGCAAATATAGTTTTTGTTTTCACATGTTGCAAATAAGCCTGTAGAGAGACATCCATCCTGGGCCTTGTTTGATGAGGTAGTCAGTTATACACACAGGCGTGCACAGAGTACTCCCTCTTGGGCTTTACTAATTAACGTGTTGATCTGCATACAGTCTGCTCCGAGTTACCCTTCATTCTAAACCAGGTAATGTTGCCATTAGCATAAAGCACCACCCTTATCTCTTTCATTCATTATCTCCTTTCTCAGCACACGGTAGCCAGCAGTTGTAACATCTCCATTAAAGAAAGCATCTGGCCACACCTAGGCGATACCAGTTTTGGCCAATTCATTCTTAAAAATGAAACTTTTTCACTTTTTCCTCTTACTGACAAGGTTCGTTATTCTGGAATTTAAACAGCTGATTATTTTCTTCTTTTCACAGACCCGCTTAGACCATAGTCCCTCGAGTTTAAAAATGTTGAAGTTTTTGCCCATTCAAAGATTCTCTTTGCAGGGTTTTGTTGAAAACATCCTGCCTTTCCCAGCCCCTTTCCAGGCCGTGAGGCTGGGTGTGGGGCTTTGGACAGGCAGGTCATTCCGTAGCACCGCTCCGTCCCCACGGACCAAGGCCGATTGCCCCACACAACGCAGCCTCCCAGCAAACACCAGCCGCTGCTTCCACCTCCGGGAGCTTCTATCCTCTCCTCCACCTTGCAAGAACAGGACCACTTGGTCTTTCTTCCACTTTTCTGAGGTTCCTGAAGTCTTGAATAATGTCCCGCTATTCCCACACCATCCTGGCGGCTTTGTGACCCTTCCTAAATGGTCTCTTCATTCTCCTTAACGCTGCCCATTTTCATTGCTTGCCTTGTTAGGGCAACTGGGGACATTTGTGGGCCACTCTTGCAAGTTGAGCCAGAGAGCTGCACTCAGGGAGATTCCTGCTGCTCGCTCCGTTCCTCCCCATGCATCCTGGAAGACTGTCCATTCAGGTGGTGAAATCTCTGCCAGGAGAAGTTAGGTGCAGCTGAGGACAGCAGTAGGGACCTGGTCACATTCCCTTTCAAACCTGTATCCCATGCCTCCGTGAACTGCTTTAGGATGACTTTGTAACTCGCTCCTGCCACAGCAAATTAATAGGCCAGCTAGTGCTGCTTCATCCAGGGCAAGGGAAAAAAACCTGCTTTGTGACACACGTCCCTGCATCTTCCCAGATTTGAAATAATCTCTCAGAAAGATGATCTTACAATCTTCGTATGGTTGATGGGGACCCCACTGTTGCTAGGTGGGCAAGCCAAGATCTTAGGAGCGACGCCGCTGAGGACAGGAATAGGAAAAAGTGGGAAGAACCGGAAAAATCTAAGGAAAGACTTGAAAAACACGGAGGAAGAAAAGCACCTACTCGCAGTATGAGACCCACATCCCCTTGTAAGCAGAAACTACAGCGCATAGAACACGTCTAGGGCAGGAACATCAGCCCCAGCGTGGTTTCCACCGTGCTTAGAACTGAAGCTCGCTCCCACCAGTGAAAACCGGTTTGCTAGCACCACCCTACTCATCCTGCCTGTCTCTTATGCAAAATAAGGCTAGTCCGAGATTCACCTGACAGGGGGCCAGGTCAGAAAGTCACAGAAGGCTTGACCCCGAGACATGACCTCCTTCCAACCACCGTTTGGCTAGTTCCCTGTAAGAAAGGAGCTGGTGCTCGCTGCCGGTGGAATGGCTGGTCTACTTCGGCTCTCCCTGATCCTTTCTGCTCCACCCGTTCCACAGATCCACCGGGCGTTAAAAATTCTCTGGGAAGACTTTCTGCACCCCACCAGTGGCCAAGCTGGATGGGGATCAGCCCGCCTGCAGACGGGGCAGAGGGGCTGGATCTGCCACGAGAGGAGGGCAGCTGGACGGAGCAAATCCTCCGTCGGATGCGGGAGAGAGGTTGCCAACCTTCTGTAAATTGGTTTCCCACACACTTTCTAATTATTATTTTGGGGGGGATGGCGTCAAGAGGAAAACATGAGGTTATGAATTAGGTACTGTGTCAGGCGAAAGGGAACCGGGGTAGGGTTTCTGAGAAAGCAGCAGACTGACCCTACGCCACAATGTGTAGCCAGCCCTTAAGGGAATCGAGGGAGGCTGTGGCCAAGTTTTCTGGTGGAGGAGGCACCAAGCACCTACCTGGCTCTGGCAAACAAGGGTGTTCATCCAGATTTGGTCCCAGGACTCCAAGACAAACGATTGCCTCACCTTTGATGAGATCCTCTCCAACTAGTTAGGACCATTCCCATTTTTAGAGGGATATCCGAAGGGAACGAGGCTTATTCAAGTACATGTGTTTGTCTGTCCAGCGTCCCCTCTTCACCAACAATTTTTAAACCACCCGGCAAATTGCAACAAATTTAGCAGCGGGCTGGGAGTCTGAAAGCTATTAAGTTTCTACAAGTTCCAGTGGATGGTCAGAGGAGAAAGAAACGTGGTGAATTGTTCCCACTCCCACACAGGGAAGGAGCACGTGCACAGCTTTTATTAGACATCAGCGAATCCCTCTCACAGGGATGGGATCAGGCAGAATCACACCTTATGGCGAACCAGACGGTCTGCTGGTGGGAACATAGGGCATCCCTGATGGATCTGCCCACAGAAGGATGTGTTTTCTTTACCATAATTTCAGAAGAACGGGGAAAAGACCCCAAAGAACCGAGCGGTTTTCTGCTTGTTGCTTTTTCTACTTGGGTTTTTTTTTTCCATTGGAAACTTGATTTTCATGGGTCCCCATCTTTGGCGAATGAACGACTAATGTCCTCCAAGATTAGATGGTGCTTCAGTGGAAGACCATGCCTGGGTGCCACACTGGCATTTCGGAGCGAGTGCGGAGGACAGAGCTCCCGAGGGACCAGCTGGGGTTTGCCCAAGCCCGAGTGCATGCTGACACAGGATGCCAGGAGTTTAGCTAATTTTAGGTAAGGGACTGGTCATGCCAGATGCAGTCAATAAGCCTGCCCGCTCTTTCCTTTCATACCCAGTCTCAGTGTAGGATTTTTATTAAAGGTTTAGCATGACCTGGAACTCAGGGGAAGCATTCAGCCTCTTTGATGCTAATCTGAACCACCAAACCTTTTAAGGTTCATTTAGTGCTGCCAGCAACACCCAACCCCAGCAGTGATTAGTGGTCTCCTAGGAGGTATCTCAGCCTCTTAGGATTTGACAGGGAAACAATAAAGTCTGCAGTGGAGCCGAGTTTCAGCTGTGCCCGTCTGCTAAATAACAGGTGGTAAATGATAGTTTCCTTCAATTGTAGCAGTTCGTGACTACTCATGAAGTCATATAATGATCTCACCTCAGTTATTCACCATGTTCTTTCTTCTACCTGGCATGGTGAAGATGTTTTTCTTTCTAACAATAGAGAACAAAAACAAAAACAAACCCCTTTCTATTAATGCAGCTCTAACGCGCACGCAGCACACAACAGAAGCACTCCTTGCTTCTGGCTCTAGCTGCCCCAGTTGAAGCATTTTTCCTTATACGAGCTGGAAAAATGGGCCAGCACCTTCCTTTTAAGATGGTTCCTTGTCACAGCAGGAGCCTGGGACTTGTCTCCCTGGCTGCTAAGCACCCTGCTGCCAGGCAAGGACCGCACATCCCTGTTTCTGGACCCTCACGGTCAAGCAAGACCCTTGCTCGTGGCAGTTCTTAGAGACAAAAACTTCAGTCTGAGCCTGAGGCCGACAACCACGTGGAGCAGAGGGTGCCGGCGGGAGACGTTCATCACGCCGTGTTTGTTCCTGAGGCTGGTGGGAACGTGTTGAATGAGAACGTTCCCTTGTCCATCCTGGATGGGCCGTCCCGGAGCAAAGACCAGCTGGCTGCATCCTTACCCATCCCGGTGGGGACAGCCTATGGAGTGCTGGGGGCCAGCGGTGGAAGATGATGCCTCTGGGCTCACTAGGAGGAAGAAGAGGAGGCAAGAAGAAGTAAGGACGGAAGGAAGGAAGGCCAGCAACCACTTGCACAAGCACTGTGGAAAATGCGAGCGGGGATCCTCGGCAGAGCGGACCCATGCGTTGGCTGCCAGAGAAGGGACCGCAACGTGAGGAACGGGAGGGAAAAGGAGTACGACGGGGTCATGGAAAAATCCTTATGCAAAAGACAGAACAACGAGAGAAGAAAGCAGTGCTGTGTGGAGGCAAACGGGAGTAAAGATAGGCCAGTAAGCCTGAAAAAAACAAATCAATCTGCTAAATCAATGCGAAGCCTTGACTTTCACAAAGACAGTGTTGTTGACTTCAGAGACAAAGGCAGAATGGCTTATGAGAAACAGGGTCAGGAAATGGAAGTTACCACCATCCGTTGATGGTTTTTATATCCAGATATCCGGTTCTGGTATCTGTTATACCAAGAACAATTTAGTAAACTTGAGTTCAGGGAAGGAACCAGTGCAGGTGGGAAGGTAAAAAAAGAGGACTAGTATCTCTGAAGGAACTGACACGTGCCCCTGGCAGCAAATATTTCTAAGAAATCTGCCAAGTCAGGAGAAGACCAGTATGTCCAAAGAGCAGCAAGTGCGGAGGTGGTAAGTAGCATGGAGAGGGAAAGGCAGCTGAAGGGAAGGTTGCTGTGGATGGAGTTCCTCCATGCCCAGGATAGAATATTCATTTATGGCATCAACACAAGATGTTGGACAACAAACTTGTACGGTGGGGAGGACAAGCACGTCTGGCAGAAAGAATAGGTTCAGGACTCAAGTAACAGTGGTTGAAGGACATTACCCATTTTAACGTACGTACTTCAAGATGGGCCACAGCGTTGCTGTGAGCCAGGAGTTCGTCAGCTGAAGGACAGAGACAGTGGAGCACAAATGGGAGGAGGAGTGATGACCAAGAAACAACAAGGCACACGCAAGCCTAGCATAGAAGGAAAGAATTGTTTCTCACTCTTTGTAAAAGCTGGCACAAAACCAAATTTTAAAAGCAGAACTATTGTTTCAAATGCGGCTTTGCAGCAGCTTTCTGTGGACGTGCAACACCTGATTTAACAACCGCTTGAGTACGTCTTATCCTTGATGGGCACTGATCTAAATATGCCTACATTTTACACCTAAAATACAAGTCTTATGATAGATTTTCCATGGCCTTTAAACTTATTTTGAGTCAAGGACATCTACCTCAAAAATCACAGATCTCTTTTACAGAATTTTTAATTAAGCTTTGAAGCACACTGATAAATAAGCTCACTACTTTGTTGCCACTAAGAAACTCAAAGCAGTAACTGCAGGTTGCTTTACCCCAACATTTAAAAACGGAGATGGGAAAATATTTTACAACTCACAACGGTTTTTGCTTGTTGTCATTTAAAAGTGTTATAATCACAGACTCCATAGAGCAACAGGCACCAGCTCTGACATTGTGAACTCCTCAGTCTCTCTGAAGGTTTTGAAAGCCATTCATCGTGGCCTGCTTTAAAAATAAGAGAAACACACCTTTCTTTTCTTAAAAAAAAAAAAAAAAAAAAAAAAAAAAAAAAAAAAAAAAGAAAACAAAGAGGGATGCCTTTGAAAAGCCTTATTGACTAGATGTTTACCAACGAAATTTGCACGGAGAACACACTTATTACTGAATAAAAGACCATGAAGACAAGACATTTGTCAGCTTTTTTCACCCTAGAGAATTATGAAAAAAAGTTCATGACAAAAGCAACAGGACTTTCAAGTTTGAAAAGATTGTTTCTGTAACAGGAAAGGGGAGACGAGAAGAGAAAGTCTTTGCTGAAATGGTTGGGCTGTCATGTAAAATTCAACGGTCAGGTGGAAACCTCTCAGATCTGGGATGTTCAGGCACATAATGACAAGGAGAAAACATGGGCAACGGAGGATATTTTTTATCCCTCTAACCATGAGTGCCAGCAGTGACGTCTTCTCATAAAACACCAACTCAGCTTCTGTAATGGTTGGTTAAACCCAAGGGTGTACCAGGTTTCTGGGAAGTAAGCTTAGGAAAATACATTATCCTGGCACCTGGAGCAGTAGCAAAAGATGACTGGAACACTTCTCAGATGCCATTTCAGCCTTTCTGTTGCCAGGCTATTACTCTGGACTTCAGGAATTAGTGCACTGCATGAATCAAGTTACTGTGGACCCAAGGCCACCTCCTCAGGGTTGCCTGGACCAGGACTAGAACTGTTACAATTGTCTGGAGAGTTTTTAGAAGGATGAAAAGGTTTTCCATGGGTGACGAACCAGCCATCATCTTCAGGATTTGCTAGGTCATGATAACCATGAACCTCGTCATCATCCCACGTATTACTGGAGGATTCATCTGTTGGTGCATTAATATGATCAATGTGAAATACATATTTGTGAAGCATGTTTCTGTATTTCTAACTTGCTGCATCCCTATCCATGGAAAAAGCAACATCTGCTACCTTTACACATGATGAAGTACATTCTGCCTCTATCCACAGGCCCTGTATCACACCACCATTGCTATTTAAGTAATGTCAGACCAGAGCAGATACACCTCATTTTGTCACGTCAAAACATCATTAGGCTTCACCTTTGTCCTCAGAGAGCTGGGGACAACACTATTATGGTTTAAAAAAAAGTATCAGGTGAGACTTACCCTCACTAGACACTTGTGATGGGATGGTATAGAAGGCATATTCCATAACTCTGTTGAAAAGCTACCGCTTGCCTGAAGAGGGACTGGAGCTGAGAAATTCCCATTAAAGAGGACGTTCCCTCTTCACTTACCTGTTACAGAAGCCACCTTCAGACCCCATGACGAATGGCACAGCTCACCACTTTGCATCATCCTACTGCCAGGAGACCACAAAGGACGTTGGAAGGTGTTCTCTGTTGGGAGACCCTTGGTTCACAAGCTGGTATTGGGTTTGAGGAATTATCCTGCGGTCTATGTTCCTTCAACCGCAAGAGGAACCCCCACAAAACTTAGGTAAGCGGTAGCGTGACACAGCAGTGACGCTTTTGCCACCCATTTTCAATACACTTACCCAAGGCAGTCACCTTGGAGGGGCAGATCTGTGACTGTGGGACAACCCAGAGCAGAAGGATGCAGCAGCTGGGGAACCTCTTTCTTCAAGAGCAAACGACCTTTTGGATGCAAAAGCTCAACCGCGTAATGGCAAAGGCACCTGCCATTTCCTAAGCCCTAGGACGCACCCCACGTGAGCCTCTCTTGGTTTTGCGTGCAACATGCTCCCTCGGACCACGTCGGGATGCGCGCTTTAACATCCGCGCTAGCAGCCCGGCCAGCTCTCCGGAGAGCTTGTTTTTGGGACAGCCACCCACACCCATCAGCAGTAATTACAGTAACTCCCCCTCCCCTTGCACATTGCACATGTGTTTTTCCGTGCTGCTGATGGAAGACAAACCCTGCTAATCCCCTTCTAAGCAAACGGCATTGCATACATAGGGGCATTTACATGCAACTGGTGCAGGTAAACAAGCACAAGCTCAGGCTCCTCCTCGCCGCGGGAACACGCCGGTCCTGGGAGACGCCCTGCCTGCCTTCGCCCTCTTTCCTGGGGGGAATTCACTAGCCACAATCCCCTGCTTGAAGTGGGGAACACAGGAGCAGGAATACACCCCATCAAGTCTTTGCCAGCCACTGTTAATGCAGGCCAATTTTAGAGCAATAAACCAGAGCAGACGCATACTTTTAAATTCTACATGAATAGGGTAAGGTGCCCACAGCCCTTTATCAGAAGATGGAGAAGCAAACGAGATGCTCCTGTACATGCTCTACAGCAGTTTTCTTCCTTGTGGCCCACGGTCATAGGGACCTCAGAGCACGGGGATGAAAATAACCCGCTGCCGTGACAAGCCCGGAGTATGCCAGCTGGCAGCGTTCGATCAAGGAAAGTTTTTGCTTCCTCAGGCCATGCTTCTCCCCTCCACATATGCACCAAACAAAATTTGCTTTCCTAAAAGCATTACGAAGTGTTTCTAGGCAGGATGCTTGGAGAGCTGTGCTTGGGACCAGGGACGAGCCGTGGCCAGGTGGGCTTTCCCCTACAAACCACAGCAAAGGGTCATCTCTGAACAGGTTTTCAAAGCGCAAGGCAGCCAGGTGGGGTTGTAAGTTGTGAAAGACCAACATAAAGTTTCAGACATTCCTGGACCGTTTCAAAACGTGTTTCGACGAGCCCAGTCACACGGGGTTTTTTTGCAAGGCCTTTTATGATTACATCTCTCAGTAGAAGACTCGCGACTGCTTTAAAGAAAGAAAGAAAAACAAACAAAAAGATGCAATTTAAGTCCAAATATCTGAAGAGATTAACGGGGGAACCCAACTTTGGAAAACACATTGCAGTGTTTATTTGAAGATGAAAACCACTGCTGCAAACCACTCCGGTCCGATTTAGATTATAAAGGGTATTTGGTTTTATAAACGCAAGGGATGTTTTAAAATCTTCCAGTGAGTCCTTTTCAGCAGGGCCACGCGCAACAGAAACAAAGCGCCGGGTTCAGCCGGTGGTTTCGCCAGCCCCCTCTGCCTGCGGGGAGGTTTTACGGGCAGGGGGCTGAGTTCGGGGAGCCCCAGGGGCCCTCCGACTGAGAGCAGGGGAATACACGGAGATACAAAGTACTGCCCTAAGCACCTCGGAGGGATCCTTCGCGAAGGAGTTGAGAGTTGCAGTGACCCGTTTACGTGATGGAAAGGACATTCTCCAAAGGCCAAACTTCTCCCACCACCCCCCCAAAATACCCGGCACGTTTGAAGCGGAGGGCTATTAAGGGAAATGGAAGTTCTCCTACTTCTAGCGTCCAGCTCTGCATCCACACTCCTCCCATTCCCATGAGCTGCCAGCTTGGGGAAAACCTGTTCGGTGTCATCCTGCTCACAAGCAGAATCCATTAAGTCACCTACGCCAACCAGGTGGCTCTTGTTCCTGAGGAACAACGGGGCCACCCTCCCCAGAGTTAATAACACAGCATTTGCAAAGTAAGACTTTGGAGAGCAACCACATAACGTCGTCTGGCACCAAGGACAACGTTTGCTCAGTATTATGCATGTTTGTTATAAAGTCACTTTTGTTATGGATGCCAGGACCCCCAGGAATTATGGAAACACATTTTTCAACAATGGCATTTTCTTTTCCTATCCATTTTCAAAGCCCTAAGGCTGAAGTGTACTCTTCTAGGGACAGCCCCCAAACAAAACAATACTGTGGCTTTCATACAGGTCCTTTCACCAGCAGTAGATGTTTGTGTCCTTGCTGATCTAAAGGGTGACACGCTGACCTGCTGGGCTTCAGCTTGTGATCCCCTGCCCCCACCCACGCTATCATCCAGATGAAGGGTTTATTTGCCCTTCCAACTTACCAGTTCATCAGCATCCGTGTCACAGCACAGGCAAGGACCTTGTCATACTCCTGATGTGTCACGTTCCCTTACACAAGCAATGATGCAGCTTAGTGAAATCATTCATTTGCCAACACACCAGCAACGATCTTCAGAGACGTGTAAACAGTGGCCAGCCTTGCAGGGCTTTGACACTCTGATCAAAGTGTAATATTTAGGATAAACTTACAACTTGCTCATCAGTACTGACTTCAGGTCCTGCTTTTTCCAGAGTCAAGAAGGGGTTACAGATGGGGCGCTTGGACAACACTCTGAAGATACGTTAATCCTTTGCCAGTCTGATAGCAAGCTTTGAGCTGCCACCAGTAAGTCCCAGGCCAGGACAAAGAGAACGGTCGAGGGTGTTCCCTGAGTGACCAGTTCTCGAACTGACACCAGATGAGTTGGTGTCACCTTGCCACAAAAGACCGGTTGGAAGCAGGACTTGGGCTCTACTATGGATTACCTTCCCCTCCATCCTAAAAGGACCTTGGCTGCTATTAAACCTCCTTGTCAAAACTCTCCACTTTGCTGACTGGTGAGATAGGAGACCACAGCAAGCTGTAGTACAAGAAGACATGCTCTCAACCTGCCTCTGGTAAGTCACCATACAGCAGTGGCTATTGGAAAGGGAAGAGACACTCGGACATGGCATGTCATCTCCAGACTCTGACTAAGGGTGCAGATGGCCCTGGCCTTCTTCAAGGCAGCACTAGGACTAACTTTCTTCCAATAAATTTCTTTCAATGGTTGGCAACTGCAACTTACAACCTTAGTGCAGAGGAAAAGGTGCATACGTTCAGCTCTAGCTGTCTTGATGACCTAAGGCAGCCCATCTGAGTAGGAAATATATAGCTCTACTTCACGAGGAGCTCTTCCAAAGCATCAACATAATGCTCCCTTTTAGATCTGTGCAATTCTGCATAAGCCTAAAATGTCAGTTTGACATTCTGAGCATCTGCTTCAGGCATCTACGTAACTCACGTTTCATTCACACTCTTCTTATTGCATTAGTGCTAAAAGCAGAGAAGAAAGTTTGAAAGCCAAGATTTGCTCCTTGAGGTTAGAAGACAGGCAACTAATGTTAGGAAGAAGTTGGACATTTGGAGAGACTTCTGCACCAGGAGGAAATAGCAGCACCAGAGGCAGAGAGACTGGGGACTCTTCATCCTTGGAAGTTTCTAGGAGTCAGCTAGACAAACCCACAGCAACCTCAACTAGTGCTGGCAATAGTCCTGCTTAAATCAAGAGGCTGGCCTAGAGACCACCAGAGGTTCCTTTGAACCAGCACTTATATGATTTTGTTTCCCAATATAAGAAAGGTATTAAGAAGCCACAGAAAAGGGTGTCTTTAAATTAGTTAACAAAAAGAGGCAGGAACATTCTCAGCCTGGCTGTTACAGGCAAGGTCACTTATTCCTCGGTATTTTATGTTATTTGAAATGGGGCTGCTGCATAATTGGAGAGGTTTTTCATTACACATGAAGTTGAACCATCTCTGAAATAGTTCCTGCTGAAGTTAATATCGAGTAATTCTTGTTTCCCACTGTCCCATTTTCCAATACACCACATTTCTGCACTGACAACTGGTAATTGCACGGCAGGATCTGAAACATTTTGGCAATAGATCACAAAAACTCTTCAGGATGTAGGAGGAAACATGGGATTACACAAGAAATGGGAACACATTAGCCAGTTAACATGATCAGAAAATTAACATTCAGAAAGTCATTTACAGGTTTCAAGGTTAGCATATTAAGAGAGAAACAATTCAAGAAGTTTAGAACTGTTTCGTATTACTGGAAAACTCCACTACAACACCGCCTTCTCTTGTTCATCTATTTATCTGCCAGTGAGCTACTTCTACCTTTAAACTGTGGAGCAGATTTCTGCAACCCTATACCAGAAGCAAAAGAGGGTCTGGTCTGTAACACACACTGGTTTGTCACAAGTGGGCCCCAAAAGCCAGGAGTTTCAGCAGTCCCTTGGGAAGACTCACCTACTCTTGGTTTTACACAGCACAGGTCAAATCTCATCTGTTCCCCGACCGTGTATAGCCCCATTTTTCATGTCTACAATTCTGCAAGGGTTTTGCCTGCAGCAATACCAGAATTGAGATGCCGGCAAATAATGGACAGACAACTGTAGAAATAACATTTTTGGTTTAGTGTTTACAATTTGTTTTACAGCTCATAATGAAATACTGTTAGAGATATTCTACATTCATACATTTCTAGCAAAATACACTTTTAGAAACATAAGGCACTTTTCCTAAAACAAATGCTCATGATAAAAATTCAGCAAGAGGGCTGGATGAGAACCCTTTCTACCCTTAATGTTCAGGTCAGTAAGAGATCAATCCTCTAGTCAGGCAGGCAGATGAAATAATCAATAGAAAGGTTTCCAAGATAGAGTTACTGCTGTATTAGTGTGCATTCTGAAGTAGTCTATTTGAAGTATCTTCAGTTGGGAAGGGAGGGCATCGTGTGAATAAGATGCATTAAAATAGTTCTTTGAACTGGGTAACAAAGACACATTGCAGGGATTAAGTTTCATTACTTTCAGTGGATTAAATTCCTTCCATTCATTATTGCCAACAAGAGTAAGGAACAAAAAGGAGCTGGTTCTCCTCTCCCTCCCCCCCACTCCCATTATAATTCAACACAAGATTTCAAAGACTTAAAATGACCAGGACAGAAGCCCCTGAAAAACTGCATCTGGCCACTCCAGAGTATGTTTAAATATTCATTACTGACTTCCTCAAGTCTCACCTCTTACTAAAGAAAGGGAAGCATAAAAGAATTGGCAACTGTGTAAGTTGCTTCCAGTCAAATTGATATTTTGCTTCTTTTTAACACGACCTCACTGTTCACATTAAGTACCTGCATTCAGAAACGCACCAGCAGCTCCCCTTGGCAGAGAGACGGCAGGGCAGAGGATGAATGCAGGCAGGGCCCCGGGCCCCGCGGGGAAGGAGGAATGAGCAACTTTGCTTCACACTCTCGTGTCTCAGCTCAAGAACGGTTTCAAAAGCCGGACATGCTGGGCTGCTGTAGCAACAAGGGGACTGATACCAAAACACTGACTGAAGACTTCACTCAGAGACGCATCTGTAGGAACTGAAATCCACTGTTTAAAACTGCCAAAAAGAGCTATAATGCTGGCAAAACCACCGTCTACTTCTCAGGGCCCCCGAGAAGGGGACGGTAGGAACCATCCAGCAGTGTAGCTTCAAGTTTTGTCTTACCTATTTTATTGCCAAGTATATTTTCCAGTCTTTAGGGGGCTAACAACTGCTGGAAAAACTTGACTCCCGCTCAGTACATTAGACACTACAGTACAAACCTGCATCCCTAGTCCTCTCAAATCCACAGCCAACCCACCATTTCTCTTTCTTACAAGTCCTTGATAGTTTTAAATTCTGACTTACTTGAATTGCACTTTAAAGCCCAGCAGCAAAAAAGAAAAACTGGTAGCTATATTCAGGAATATATATAAATTTTTAAGAGATAAGACATTTTATCAAGTCTAAAAAATGCACACATATCAACTGCATAAGCTGTCAAGTTTTGATCTGGCTACAGTGAAGAAGCTGTGAAAAAAGGTTAGCCTATTGGCCCTATTAAAATGGGGGCAGAAATGCGATGCCTGTTCACTTAGGAAAGAAAATGCAGTTAAGATCAAGCTAAATTAGAACCAGCTACCACTGGTCTTAACCTGTCACACACAGAGGTGCCACTGTGCAAACAGGAACCGTGGTGAAATCTAACTTTGTGAAGTGAAAAAATGCATGACTTCAAGACAGCTGCTGCTAAAGAGAAGAAAGGAAGGTGGTACCTCATGGCCCTGAGCTCAGAAGATCTTGAGATCTCAACTTGTGTGGCTCACTTACACTGGCAAAAGAGTCAAGCTCTAGATCACTCAGTTGCTCGCTACTGTTACGCTAGCAGCCCATTTAAAATTGTGGCTCTGCAATCAGTTTACTGTCCTTCAGCACTGGTGTGATGACATTCACTTGGGACAGGAAGAAGCATCTGAAAGAGGAGATGAAGAACAAAACACAGGCCACTCACTGATCCCAATTTAAATAACAGCATGCAGTTGGTTTCTCTCAAAATCTGTAGGTTCTTCTTCCCCAAGCAAACCTCACAGAATTTGCTAAAGTGACATCCAGTTGCTTTGCACATATACCTTATTGTGTCTTAAAAATATACTTTAAAAAAAATTATTGGGAAAGGCACAGAGCACGTGCAATTTAGTTCCTTGTGGATCTGTGCGTATGTGGAATCTTCAGACTAAGTTGCAATGATTAATAATGGACGGGGTGCTATTTTACAACCAGATAACTTCTTCCAAATTCCAGTTCTCTCCAAAGGAAACTGGGGAAATGAGCAGTGCTGTCAAGGAAATGCAAGGCAAGAAGTTCAACCTGTACACCAAGACAGACTGGAATGTACAAAGTTTCACAGACCTCGTTCTTCAGGTCACATTAAAGAAAATAATGTAGTCTAATTTAAAAAAAAAAAATAAATCACTAAAGTTAGTTAAAAAGAGTGGAATTATCAAAGTGCTTTAATATATAAAGTGTCAAATATAATTAAACAGGACCATTAACACAGAGCTGCCATAAGATATTCAAACAGGTACCTGCGTTTTCTGAATGCAGGTGAGGAGCACAGGTTTTTAATTTCCCCCTTAGGACCAAAGTGGGTTAAGAAAAGTTTTTCTTGTTCATTCAGCTTCTTAACACAATGTATTTGCTCTGCTCATGCATTCAAAGGCACAGTTGGATTTGCTCTAGCTGAAACTGCATCAAAAGGACTGTCTGCCATGAAATATTAATAAAGGGGCAGCTCTCACTGAGCAAAACACACAACAGCCCCATAAAGTAGATTTATAGATACCTGCCAATTCATAATACTAATTTTTATAAGCTATTTGAAACTTAGAAAATCTGAGCTATTTTCTGCAGCTTTCCTTTAAACATAGTTTAAGATAACTGAATGTGTTATTTGAACAATCCAACAGACTGCCAAAGCTATTCTAACAAGAGCAAATGCAAACAAATAAATAAGGAAGAGGTTTCAAAACCACCTCATGCAAGATGCTTGGACAACACGCCTTAGCCTCCCTACTGGCTTTTCCTCTCATGTTATGAATAAGGAAAAAAAACCCCAACAACAAAACATTCTCCACAGCACTTCTCTCAGTACTTCCAATTCATTAAGCTGCTGCCTACTTTAAGCAGATGACCTTAAAGACGGAAAGTAACTCTGTACCAAGCATAGCAGAGCTACCTGCAGCAGGGGGACATGGCTGGTTAGAAATGTCACTTGAGACCTTTCCTGTAACTCACAGATATAAAAGCAGATATGCTCCAGCAAGCTGAGTCTCAAAAACATGATACAGAGCATCGCATCTGGTCCCTTGCACAGGCACGTACAGCCACAAGTCTGAAGTAATACCAAGTCTCAATAGCACAACTCATCTGTTTTCTGAAGGCACCATAAAGACAGCAACGCTCCAGGTGTAATGGGAAGAGGCAGAGCAAGGAAAAATAACGCATACAGTTAGGAGGAAACACTAAGAGCAGCTTGGTATAACAAGGGAGAAAAAAAGGTGGCTCAGTTCTATGATGGCTGTAACATCTGTAACAGCACAGGGACCCTACGCCTCTAGGCAAAGAAAGAATAATCAGAGTTTGGAAAAATCTACTCCTGAACAAAAAAAACCCAACACAACTCCCATCTCTAGTGGATGGGTGTAAAATCTGTAACTGAAATCAAAGGAGACAGCCAAGAATCAAAACGCTATATAAAACATTGGGGCCCATACATACTCACATGGCATCATTAGCCTGTTTCTGATTTACCACAGTGTTAAAAGAGCTGGACAGTCTCCTTTCTCTGCAGGATGACTGAAGTCCAGTGAAGTGTCATATATTAAAACCCTTCTCAATCCGCCAGTGAGAACAAATCCCCCTCCCCAGCCCGTACGAGGGAGGGGGGACGTCTCCCAGACAGGAGATGTTTCTAACAACCCCAGGCACGCTACAGGCAGTATGCCACCGAGTTAGTTCTCCTAAGTAGCACTGCACCAAGCAAGTTTAGGCTTGCTAAGATGTTCTGCCCCTTACATGGACTTGAGGACAGTTTCTTGTGAGCCCTTCAGCCCAGAGGCTCATGCTTCGCTGTTCCATTACTGCTTTTCAAATATGTTTTCCTTCCCGTCTTCCCCTCTCCCTCCCCGTTATCCCAGAAGGACTTTCTGCATCCTGCGCGCAGCGACACTGGCTTCGTCCTCGGAGTCGGACTCGCTCTGGGAAGTGGAGCTCTGGGAGGCAGAGCTGCAGGGAGAGGAGCACTCTGGGGAGCACAGGTAGTGCATCAGCGGGAGGCGATACTTCCCACAGAAGTCAACGAACTTGATTTGTCTGACGCAGCTGTCAAAGTAGACACCTGTAAGGGCAGAGGGAACAGCAACGACATGAGAGACACCGTGCGGAGAAATCATAAACCTTACAAGGTTGTTGCAGCTGGTGCAAATGCCTCAAATTAGGACTTAATTGACACTGCACTAAATGCGGAAGCACAAGGGATACTGGAGGAAGAGAAGGGACCAGGACACCTATGAAAATGCAAAGTTTCTTTTCTTCACAGAAAAAACCCCAACTCCTGTAGAACTCTATTTGGTAGGCGATTCAAAACGGCACACTCTACATGAAAGGACACAGGGCACCTATTTCCAAAGAATTTGGCAATTTCTTCTAACCATTAGGGAAGAAATCTCAGGCTGGGAATTTGCAGACTTCTTAAATGTCAAATTAATTCATCCACTCCATTTTCAAACTTGTAAAACCTCTTCTGCCAGCTAGCAAAAATGCGTTCGCAAATAGCCCTTCATAGCTCTACTTTTCTTCTGCTTGAGTGAAGTCACCATGCTGAGTTTGGATGGTACTTTCCATGGCAACAGTGTTGCTGTAACACACAGTTATGTTCTCTTCCCGTCACAGCAAGTGATTTTAGATACTGACATTTTCAGAAGCTTCCAGCAGTGTTTAAGTCCTAGCTGGTCTGGAGTAAGCTTTTCTCCTGCAGTGCTAGAGCAACACTGCAGCACTATGCTAGTTCAAAAGGAAAAGTGAAAAAGAGCAACACCAATCCACTGTTATCCAAACTGTGCAAAACTCTAAAAAAGGAAACCTTTCCCTTTCAACACAAGTTCCAGCCCTTCCGCCTTTGCTTACGGAGCATGCTTTGATATTGTCCTGTAAGGAGATAAGATAACAGCCTGCGTTATGACTGCAGGGTAGATACTAATTAATGATTTTTTTCCTTAATCTTCTAAAGGCTAAACGCATAGATCGTTTACTCTGGATAAAGATTAAGCATTAAACCAAATTAAGGCCAAGCATTCCAGGCTTTTCTATGAAGTCCTCTCCTTCCAGGAACTACACGCTAGTAGTCCCAAGCAAGAGCTAAACAAGTTGCTCTTGGTAATTGCCAAGCCCTACAGCCTCTCTCCTCTTTTCCACGCAGAAATGAATCTTGCTGTTCAGCAAGAGTGCTTGCAAAAGTTCTCCTGTGCATTACTTAGTCTGAACTATTTCGGGGCAGACGGATCGGAAGCTTCAGACCATAAAAGCATAGCGGAGTGCTGGGATGAGCTGCAAAGACTTCGACAGAAATACTGTCTTACAATCCCATGCAAATAGAGCAAACCAGCACTACAACTTCGAACCTTGTTCCTAAGCGAACAACACATTGAACCTGACTGAGCTACTAAAGTCATGGCAAATCAAAGGAAAAGAAAACCCATCAGGTAAAAGCAGAGCGGTGAACTTACCCCCACATTTAGGATTGGGACAGTTGCTGGCCAAGCTCAGATACCGGACAAGATTCTCCGGGAGATCGCTGGGAGCATAGGGAACATTGCGAGTTTTAACTGTGCGTCCAGCCAGTTCCTGAAGGCTCGGGGGATTGTAGGTCAGGTCACGGACAAAGCGAACCACCAGTGGGTTTCCACGCAAGCTCAGCTCTTCCAGGTGAACCAGGTTAAGGATCTCTCGAGGAAGGTAAGTTAGCAGGTTATTGTGCAGGCTAAGGGAGCGCAGGGAATGCAGCCTGAGGATGGAGATGGAAAACCAGTCAAGATGTGCATGCAAAATCATTCCGCAGCTGCGTTCCACAGACCTGATTACTCTCCCCTCTCCCACCAGTTTCTTTTTCTTTGGCTTTTCTTCCTTTTAAAGCATAAACTCATGCTAAAAGAGCTGCTGTTACTCCAGCACACATAACGCCCCGGAAAACTTGGCTCAGCTCTGGAATGCCTGTTAAAGTCTTAAATATGCTGCTGTCCCTCTCAGTATTGCCCCCCCACACACACACCCCAAAAAAGGTAGCACAGAACAAAAGTACACAAACTGAGTGCTTTCAGGGGAAGATAGTGTTTCCTTGTACCCAGTGCACGCATCAAGAACGGTCCTGTGCAAGTTTGAATAAGTCACCTGCTTTCACTCATGCATTAAAGATGATTGCTGGCAGGCAGCCAACCCTGGAAAACCCCGTGTTTTCTTTGCATGTGGCTGCACCACCTTGTGCTGTGATACTACTAGATCTCAAAAGCTAAGCAAGGTCAGGCCAGGCTAGCATTGGCATGGGTGACAAGCAGTTTGTTGGCTTTTGGAGGAGGCATTCTCCTCTCTCAGGAAGCACAAAGCAATGCTGCAGCGCAGCGTCCAGGGATGCTCTCAGACCAGTACAAGTTACAAGACAACTGGACATTGTATATCAAGAGTAATCCCACTACACCATCAAATTCCAACTCAGAAAACTCCGTGCTGCCATTCAATTGCTTTTGGGGTTACAGCTACACACCGAATTCTTCACCTCCCATCTTAGGCTACCCATACAGAGTTTGCAGTGTCCTCTTTTCCCCATGATGAAACAGACAAAGCAGTAACTTATCTTCTAGAACTGTGCTCAAGGATTTAACAAGCACTAAAACATTCTGAGATCCTAGAGTAAGAAATGCCAAGGGAACACAGAGGATGGTACAACACAAAAGCACACACAAAAAGGTTTTGGGTGAAAGACAAAACAGACCAAGCATTCATCACTAAGAATACAGTAGCATGGCAGTTTATCTTTTCCGAGTTGCCCAGGTACTTCTCAGGACTCCCTGTACAATCTATTTATTTACCTTAAAAAGTATACTTGATGACATTTTTTTCCCCCATAACCCTTTGATTGAGATTTCCATATTATATACTCATGGTCTGCCTGCAGTGCACCATGCTAAGGATCTTCTCATTCAAGTCTAGTCACATTAACAAGCTGAAGGACAAATAGGTCCTCCCAGGTGCTTTTATCCACACATGCAGGAGAAAAACTCAAGAGTTACAGCTGGTGGCTGATGACAGTAAATACTCACTGTGCCAGCTGAGGTGGAATGCTCTGGATCTTGTTGTCACACAGAACTAGATAACTTAGAGAAGGCAGGTTTGCTAATTCAGGTGGAATTGAAGTAATGAAATTCCCTCCAAGGTATAGAAACTCTAAACTGAAAAAGAGAAGAGAAAACACTGCATTATTTCATTAAGGTAATTTTCAGTTTCATTTAACACTAGGTCTGGTCATCTCCTGCCATTTCTTAAAGAAAACTTACAGATGACTGTGCATGAGATAATTTGCTGAGGGGAAAAAAAAAAGAAAAAAAAAAAGAGCCGAGTTGCACATCAAAATTACAACAGAGCTGCTGTTTCACAACAGATAATGTTAAAATTTACCTCCAGCCTCCTGCAGTCACCGTTACACCTGTAGGTAGGCACCAGACAACTATGTATTCCTACACCAACCCCTTCCAGCTCCTGCTCCTATTTCCAAGGAGGAGCAGCCTGCGCACGCAGGGTCTGCAGCACTGACGCAGCTCCTGCTGCAGTCAGTGGGAGTTCTCAGTTTCAGTAGGAGCAAAGCAAGAGAGCAGTGGCTCTCCTTGAAAATCCTGGCCCTGCACAGGCACTAGTCCTTCTTTATGGTATCATTTGACTCCTCTGTGACTAACTGCAACCTTTCAGCAGAAGTCACAGGCAGCCAGTCCCACTTTGATACAATTCACATACCGAGAACACCACAGCTACGACAGCACAGAGCACATCTAAGTCACACAAGTACATGCATACAATTTCTCAGATAGATTTCAGTATACTGAAGTCATGGAGCCCAAAGCTACCAAAAACATTAGCAAGGCTTAACCATAGTTTGAGCTTAAATAATAAAAAAAACCTAAAAAAAAGTCACTGGACATCCTGCAAAAACTCAGTGGATGGGAGACAGGAACAAAGAGGCACTAGATCCCTTCTGTCAGATGGAGCAGCCAGTATTTGCTGTGCATCTCTGTCCTTCTAGGAAGAAAAATTGCCAAGCACTTCTCTTCAACATAATAGCTTCAAGTCACCATTTCCAAGAGTCAAATAGTTTCCTCCCCTGTTCTCAGACGCTGCCTGGAAAAGGAGCAAAGGCAGGTTCAGTTTAGGTACTTCTGGCTGGGAAGCAACACCATTGCTAATCACGGTCCAGACAATACTTTTTCCAATGCCTGAAAAGGGTGGATCCCCTGGTCCTGTCTGCAGGTGCTGGTTCAGGATCTCCGGTACATACTCAGGTTAGCTGCCCAACTGCCTCTCTGATCCACCAAGCGTTCCCCGCGGGTAAGGGAAAGAGAAGTCATCCAGATTCCGTCACCCTTTCTTTAAGAACAGCTAATGACCTCCTTGGAATAGGAGACACCTTCATCTCACCCCAGCAACTGAGAAAGGCTATGGATACAACTGGCAAAGAAACCCATGACCAAACCACCCAAGGGACACAGTGGTCAGCCCAGAGAAGGTCTGAACCCTGCAATTGCGCCCCAGCACGTGTGGAACGCCAGAGAAGCTCCTCTCTGAGGTTCTCCCTGGGATGGAGCAGAAGAATGGTAGAAAGAGACTACTTCCTTCAGTTCTTGCAAGAAACTTGAACCCCAAAGACCCAGTGACAGCATCTGCTTGGGCTACGGGGGCCACTAACACAGCACAAAGGTCCATCTGCCTAACAGCGAAGAACAGAATGACAGACCTCTGCAACACACCAGGAGAAGGTCACAGAGCTTAACATCCCCCGGATTCGCTCACCTTTTTGGAGTATGTCAGAGGAAAGCTAAATAACTGAAATTTGACAAAGTGGGCACAAAATTAAGCCTTAAACTGAATCTGAGTATGTGAAAGGAAGAACTACACTTGCTTCAGCTGAGAGATCAAGTGGGACAGCACATTTGGAGGTCATTCTGAACATGTGAGAAAGCAGCCAGGAAAAAAACCACCACCAAAACCCCACTGCTCAAAAGCAGCTTCTCTTCTGCACAGAGAACCTGTAGGTGAGGAGTGGGGGTAGGAGGAAGGCTGCTATGCAGAGACCACGTCAAGGGGAGATTATTTTTAATTAAATTTTGATCCCCTAACAAAGCCCCGAGTTTTAACCAAAATTCCTTCTGCAACCTCCATTGTTTCCCAAGGTGGATTTAGGCTGCTTGGCTCTCATTAGGGACTTAACTGCTGACCATACAATTCCTAGGCATGTTTTAACTCCATGCCATGGCTGGAGCCCACACCGAAAACTGTTGGGCAAGGGAATTCTAGTAGCGTGGATTTCAATGTTTAAACAAGGCTTAGACGTGTACAAGTTTCCACTTCCTAGGAAAAGTGAATAATTAACTCTTCATCCTCTGTGTTTTAAGACAATAATGACCATAAAGCCACATTGTGTAAAAAACCATACCACCAGGGAAGGGGAAGAGGGGTGCAAAATATATGGTAAAAGATGGTTTGGAAATTCATTTCAAGGCTTGAAATGCGTAAGTTTCAAGAGCAGCTTACTGCACAAATTGTAAAAACACTGCCTGCAAACTACTTACAGCTTTCAAATCTGTTCTTTGTAAAGTCTGTGTAATGAGAACGCTCAGTTATACTAGCTAGGATATAAAGCCCCAACATCAGACTACAAGCTGATTCTAACTAGAAATCCGCTAAATAAGGTAAACCCTTCAGTGGCAACAATGGGTTTCTCAAAAATTGTTTTCTTTGTACCTATCTTCTGAATCAGCTTTTTGAGGTTGGTAGACTAACAACTCACCGGGTCCAGCCTAGTACAGCAAATTCAGAATTTCCAACATCAACTTAAGATATGAATTAGATGATAAACTTCTTAAAAAAACACAGGGAAGAGGTTTTGAAACTATAAAGAAACTGATTTTAAATACAGCAAAGATATTCTGATAGCTTCCACTGAAACACTGCTCAGTAGGCAAAAGAAATCTATAACTCCCGTCCCCCAAAATACAATTTGCTAGAAAGAAGGATCTAGCCTAGCCTTGGCTCAGCAAGATGGAGAAATTAACAACAGTCATTTCTGCATCAAATTAAAGTGTCAAGAATTGTTTGAGCAAAGCTAATCATGACACAGGCAAGGATTTTCCAGAGACACAACCCTTTTGTAACGAGCGCTCAACGGCCACAGTTCGCTCCCAGCTCATCTACTCCTGGCCCGATTTTCACGTCGCACTAAGCCTGTACCTAAAGGCCAAGGCAATGCTGGCTCTCGAGCTGTCCTACTCAGAGAGCAGTTTGCTGCTTGGTAAGACGAGCAAAAGCACTGCTGAGCTCTGCCCTCCTCGCAAAAGAGCCTGCAACGAGGCAAGCCACACCGTTTACCATAGTTTTTCACATGAGGACCACAGCAGAGACGGGACTGAGCTTAGCGAATACTTCTAACTAACCTTTCACACCAAGACCCAGTTTTTCTGACAATCATTAATCTGTATAGTCATTTGGACCAGCCAGCTAAGGTCTCATGCATCACTGTGTACACAGAGGGAGAGCTGGAATTTTTCTGTACTTTCAAAAGTCAGTCCAGGAACTTAGAAAAGCCAGAGAGCAACCAGCCTCAAACGAACATAAGCTCAGTTCCTATTTTTGAAGCTAGAATAAATGATGTACTTCCAACCTGCCACGCAGGCTCTGGCTGAACAAGTTTCAAGAAGGGAAAAACACTAACAAAATCCATCTCAACAAAAACTGACCCACACCACCACCCCACCACCCCCCCCACCACCCCCCATTTTACAGAGTAACTGACAGGGGCTGACACTTTCCCTGCCTTTTAGCAATGTTTACAAATACACTAATAAAAGGCCAGAGTCCCTTTCAGCCTCATATCCAGCAGGCTCCTCACTCAGCTCAGCCAGTACTAATTGCGGCCAAGCAGCAGCCAGCACGTTGAGCCCATCGCGTGTCGTTCCTCTCTAGCAGGAAATTTCACACCACAGGGCTGTAGGGTGGCCATGTGAATCCTTTTACATATGGACAGGGCATGGGGGAATGCTCAAACAACTATGAATCGATTCAGGTGGTGGCAGCAAAGTTTAACTCGCCAACAGAATGTAGATTCTTGCTTGAGTATGTCCTTGAGGTTTCCAGGTCATCATATAGCACAAAACAAATCAAAAAGCCCCAAAACACTAAGAAGAGCCCACTCTGAGCACTAGAGGTATTTCTGATACCCTATCAATTACCATGACACTTTCATAGTCATGTTTCAAGGCGAGAATGTCTTCTGGCATAGAAGATACTCAAATTTTCAATCCACCCTGTTTCCCCACAGATGCTTCTTTGGATAAAATTCAACCACTGACATCAAACAGATGCATCTAAATAGGTAATCTAAAAAAGAAACAATGAGCCTGAAATAGCTCCAGGTCTTTTTAAGATAAACTTTTTAGCAAGAAATTTCCAGGCAGTTTTGAGGCTCATGCAAGGGAGGAATTTAAAAGCAGCCCACAATACACTCCTGTTAACCCTGTTCTACGATTTGCTAATTCCTGAGAGAACTGCATAGCCTTTGCTGACACGCAAATTTAAGATCAAACGGTTGTCTGAAAACTATTTGCAAAACGTTTGAAGAGGAGAAGAAAAAGGGAGGCAGCAAACAGATTTCCTAATGCTGTATCTTTATCAAAGCCTCACTTGCCATTTTTCCCACACTGTAACAGCCATTCTTAAGTGCATGCTTGTCTAACATGCTTAATACTACCCACGAATAAAAGCAAATACTCTGGTTTTCACAGCATCTAAGACTTTACAAAAAACTTGGATGAATCCAGTTAGGCGTTTGAGGCCTTTGATCCCAGCCCTTGCACAACTGGGCTTTAGTAGAGGAATCCAAGCAAGAAGGAAAGGAGCATGCACAGCAGACGCCTGGAAGGAGCCTGGCTCTTTTCCAAGCTCTTTCCGCCTGCTCCTGGCGCTCTACTGAGCACAAGAGTATTCACTAGAAGAGTAAGACTAAACTCAAAATTCACATCGGGAGAGCCAAGGTATCGATTGCCTTTCGCTAAGCTGTTAAGAATTTTTCCCTTTAACAGGGCACTTGCAAGACATTTCCCCAAGCGAGCACACTGATCAGGGCAATCGATGCACCCTTAAGCCAAAAGCCACAGTTGGACAGTGAAGATCAGAGCTGTATTTTACCAGACTTGTCAAACAAATTTTGTCCAGAATGCACACAAGTAGATGACCACATTTCTAGCTCACCAGCTATAATACACGTTGCCCCTTAGCGCATCCCCAGCTGGATCAGCAGAGGAAGGATACACACAACCAACGCAGAAGTGGGATGTCTACACAGATCACAGTTCAGGAGCTGCTGGGGGCTGTGAATGGAATATGAGAGAGAGTGACTGACCATAACATCTCACACCGAAAACACAGCAAGGTCAATGGTGGGGGAAGAACTACAGAAAAGATGACACTTATGTCTACCTATGCTAAGTTCATCTTTTATCTGGCAACAAATAGCAAAGCAATGCAAAGAGGGCTGCTCTCGCCCATCTGGTGCATTTTCTACTCTAAATTCACAGCAACGGCCAATGCTGCAACTCAGGTCTTGCACCGTACTCGCACTGCTAGCTGACAGTAACTGGGGGTGGTGGGCATACAGAAGGAGCTGGCACAGCCTCAACATGATTAAAAAAAGCCCTCAGCAGGGCCCACACTTACCTTTCTCAGAAATGTAAGAGGCTGTTGCAGGTCACCACAGACACTTACAGTGGCATTAGGAGGAAAGAGCACTGCATTTTCCTAACGCAAAGGCTATTCATCCTTGGTGCCAGCATGCTATGATCAGCAGCATCCTGCTGCCATCACCAGAGCAATCATGATCATCCACTTACGAAGCCATGTGAATGAAGGAAGTTTCAAGCATAAGGACATCTATAGGTGGTCCCTCTACAACGGCCTAGGAGGTAACTGATAATCAGGTGAAAGACACTCACCTTCCATGCAGGATCTTGCACTGCACACAAAGATTTGTGTGGGCAAGGATGGGGCAGACGGCTGAGGCTGGGAGTAAGACAAGACAGCATCAGGACTGTCTGCGGTTCTTACTGCTGTTCGTTAACTTGCCAAATCACTAGGAACATGCTAGAGAAAAGGTTTTGCACAAAATGCCTGACCCCAGCTTGCTGCAAAGTTGTGTAATTACTATCTTCATGTGATTAACAACACAAAGCACACATCTCTCATTCCAGTGCTTTTGCACTTGCAGTTGCCAGCGTGTTCCTTCTCCTTCAGCAGATCGGACCCATCAGCTTTCTATTCTTTCAACTTCACCACGTAGGCTCCTTACCTGCTGTATTCCTGACCTTCACTAAAACTGATGGGCTACCCCTTCAAAAACTACAACAGGAAACTGTGGGGCATAGAGGAAAGACATGAGGCTTAGTTATCACAATTTTTTTTTTTTTTAAATCTCATCAGAGCTCAGACATTCCCTGGAAACATAAGAAGTATTTATAGATCTCTGCAACTCTGCTCAGCGCTATAATCAGTGACTGGGGCAAATGGGAGTTTGCCAGGGTCACGGGAAGAAGAGAACTGCTGGCCTCAGGAACTCTAGTACCAGCAGGAGAAACGTGTCCGGTCAAAGTGCTGCGTGCATTCCTCTGTGGTCTCAGAGACCACGAGACACAAGAAAATTTCTTTTATGGGAAGTTGCATACGGAAAAAGGCTCAAAGCCTTGGCTTGCCAGCAACAGTGAGATGGACACTTGCAGCTTGAGCTGTGAGGTTAACAGAAGCCCCCGTACCTACACCAGGTCCCACCTCCCGACCCTGAGTTCAGAAATGAAGAGATGTCTCCGTGTTGCCCAAGGGCTCTGCTCTGCCCTTGCTCAGGCTCGTTTTATCCACTTCAACACTATGCGTGCTCACGCTGTGGATACCTCTGTTGGTGGCAGATGGGAAGAGGGACTGGCAGCAGCTACTCTCCAGTGCATATCTACTATCTTTTTGGCAAGGGTGGCAGGTCACTGGTTATCTGGCTCCCAATGAGTAGATTCAGGATTCCCTCTGGAGGAACATTAGATTATAAAGTATTGTTCTCTCCCAGCTCTTACAAGCAAGCATGCTGCTCCCTTTTGTTACTTAAGCAGACCCAGATACACAAGAGTCACTGATGGCATAGTGGTAAAGAAGGTGACAATCCTGGTGGGGCACGGATTCGCTATCTTGAGCTAAAGTTCAATTATATTATGGTGACACGTTAGCAGAAGTTCAACGAGTTAGCTGTGATTACGTGGGCAGCAGACACAAGCTGCATCTAGTCTCGTTTTTCTAACTGACACATCATTTTGTGATGATAAACAGACAGTTCAATAGCTTTGTCCGCATTTGCCCTCTTAGAATTATCATTCTGGGGTTCGAG